>NC_056738.1:281945982-282258482 GCF_019279795.1 Protopterus annectens
ATGCTCCCATAACACTAGCATCAAATTTGCCCAAATAGAGACAAAGTTATGGGAAGGTTTTTATGAAGGTAAGGTGTAGGGTTAGATTTGAGGGACGGGGCAGCATTAGGGTTAGGGTTAGCATCCATTACTAAAGAGGTCAAGGAGGGGGCTCCACCCCAGGGAACTACAGACCCATCATGCTAACAAAACTAATATTCAAAGCCATGGAACAAATTATCATGGAAATGATAAACAAGGACATGGGCAACCTGCAGACACTGGACTCATCCCAAGTTGGCTTTCTAAGGGAAGGTCTTGCCTATGTGAATGGTAGATTTCTTTGAGAGGGTCTCCAAGGCACTGGGTAAGGGTAACACTGTGTATACTGTGTATCTTGACCTGGTTATGGCTTTTGATATAATAAAGCACTCAGAAATTGTTGACAAGGTCTCTGATCTAGGTGTAAAACCTTATATAACTTGCTGGGTTGCTAGCTGGCTCACAGACAGGATCCAGGAAGTCAGGATCTGTGAGACATACTCCACCAAGAGACTGGTCACAACTGAAGTACCCAGGGGTCTATACTGCACCCGTTTCTGTTTGGCATCTACTTCTTGGAAGTCAAGGCTAATGTTAAAGGCCACGGGCTCATCAAGTTTTCAGATGAATGTACATTGGAATCTATTTTAGATTCCCCCAAGACTCAAACATCTTGCAAGTGAGTTTAACACAGGCAAATGACAGGGGAGAAAGCCATGACCTAAAACCCAATGCAAAAACTGCATTATAAAACCCTTTGGGAAACTGTCAATACAAGTTAATAACTCCAGCAATAAAATGCCCCTAAGAGTTGACCCAGTAGTAAGAGTTCTGGGAACATATGTAAACAGCTAAGTGGCCTTTGACCAATGTAGCTAAGATAATAAGAAAAAATCATTCTGTTTCCCAATTTATAGGTAAACGTATGGCATCTAGATACAGGGAAGTTACAGTACCACTCTACTTGGCTCTTATCAAAACTCTCATTAAATACAATGCCACCTTTGACATGTTTCTAACCAGACACTTGCAAAAGTTGGAATGTCCACAAAGGTTTCTTACCAGGAGAATTCAAGGCATGAATACCCTGTCCTACACTGATCACCTAATGTCTCTGTCTCTGTATTCAGTCTCCTACATCCTGCTGAGAGGGGATCATTGCCTGGCTCGGAGGGCTTTCTCAGATCCAGCCTTAATTGATCTGTTGTACATGTGCAAATCAAACAACACGAGATCTGAACTTTACTTGTGACATAAACAGAATATGCTGGAGAGACAGATATGTGTTGCAAAGAATTGCCACACTATGGAATAGGCGTACTAGCCATGTAAAACAGAGGTCATCCTTGGTCCTATTGAAACAAAACCTTTAAAACTGGATGAGGAAATAATAAATTTACCCCCGGTCTGGCCCCCATGTGCCTTAGTATTATCCTAACTAACATCCCCATACAAATCCTTAGCTACCTGCCTAATAGCAACCCCCCCCATATGATACTAGGGACCCAAATGGTTTTGGGTAGCAGAGCTAAGCTTTTAAAGGCCCTAGTTTTCATTAGGCTAGTAACAACTAACGAACCTAGTTGAACTTTTACTGTTATAGCAAGTTTACTTACACAACTGTATTGTGTTCATCATATTGATCACTGCAGTAGTCTTAGTTTATATATTATGCAGTCAATCGTTTGACTGTTGATAAGTGTAGGTAACCTATATATATATATATATATATATGTATATATATATATATATATATATATATATATATATATATATATACATATGCATATATATATATATATATATATATATATATATATATATATATATATATATATATATCCGCGGTGGTGGTGCTGCGGTAGTGTTGTCACCTCACAGCAAGACGTTGACTCGTTCAATTCTTGGCTAGAGCGTCTACTGTGGGGACATGCGTGAATGGGCGTACCTTCGTTGAAGGTAGCGCATTAGGGCCGGCAACTCAGGACGTAAAAATCAACTGCCAATCATTAGCAGACCGGAGTTCCGCTGTGGCGACCCCTAACCGGGAAATGCCGAAAGATACAACAACAACAACAACATATATATATATATATATATATATATATATATATATACACACACACACACACACACACACACACACACACACACACATATACACATACATAGATACACACACGCACACACACACACACGCACACACACACACACATATATATATATATATATAGAGAGAGAGAGAGAGAGAGCAAGAGAGAGATGTGTGCCTTACTTTTCATCTAAGAAACGTTTTATCTAATCACAAAATCATGCTACATCTAAAACTTCATATACAGCAAATATTCCTCCATTTTCTTAGTGTCTATATCGTAACATCGCAAACTAAAAATATCAAACGCTCACAAGAGTGAAAATGCCAAAACTCGAATTTGGTATTGTGGAGGGCTGCAAGATCGCACTACAGTGAGGAAAGGGCAAATATCTCAGTCTTCACTGTACTACGATCTCTGCAACCCTCAACATTTCGGCACTTTTGCTGTTGTGCCGTTCAACATTTTCACTTTGCGATAATATGATATAGATCCTTTTTTTATCTCCATTGATTTAATATATTAAGACCATACTTAGACCAAATGTTTAGATATTTTCAGTTTAGATTACCCATATATATATATATATATATATATATATATATATATATATATATGCATTTCTGTATAGATACAAATATCTCCTGACTGACATTTCACATCAGAAAGTGTACTTGATAATGAAACACATAATACAGTTTATACACTTTCATGGGTGGGGAAGCCTTAGACAAGTGGGTGTTTTCCTTCTTTTATCACACATACTATCTGCCTTCAATGAAATTTCTGCTACTCAATTTATGTTCAGTCTCTATCAGAAAAATATTCAATCTATGTACAGAAAATTGTTTTTGAGTGAAGAAGAAAAAAGAGATGAAGAAGATAGCGATGGAGATATGCGATCTGTGGGAAAAATGCTAAATGACTACGCTTTAGTATTAAACTATTTGTGTGACAAAGGGCATTAACAAGCAATGCACACCTTTCCTCTACCTCTCTCCTCCCTGAAGGCACCATACCCTGCACTCTTCTTATAATTGCTTTCTCTCCATCCTTCTTCCTTCTGTAACCATAATATGAACACCTCTCTCATACTAAGACATCACTCAGTTTCACCTCACTGTCTCTAATCATGTAATCTCTGTTACGTCTTTAAATATCTCATTAGAATTATCTCAGGTCTCATCTCATTAGCCACATACTAATCTATGTAATAAATAATATGACTATTGAATGTTTCCTCACATATTCTCTTTAACATGTTGTTTTTTTCATTGCACTCTACTATGAAGCATATGCTCTATGTTTTTCTCATGACAATATTTTTCACTCATGTTTTGTTGTATAACATGATATTGTGTGAGTTAAAATATTCGTACTTGCTGTTTTGTAATGTAACATGGTACTTTGTGATTAAAAGTATTTGTACTTGACTTTTGAAATATTGTGATTGAGGAGATTTTCTTCCTAGGCTTCCGATGAAAATGGGCAGTTGGTGGCCCGGTCTGACTTTCTTGGTAAACAAAGGTCAAATAAGTAAATTAATAAATAATTAAATTGTGTGACACATAAGAAAGGTTGTGGGATCACCTCAACAAAAGCCTCAACAAGAAATGCATTTTCCAAACTTAGGAAGGATGAAACTAAACTTGGCAACTGCCACTCAATATTTTTATTGATTATGGGAAAAAGTATGATAGTTTTTTAGCTAATAAACTACAGACAATAGTACTGGTTTTAGTTTCTCCTAAACAAATTGTATTTATAGCAAAAATTGGTAGCTCATGTTATTTAAGAGTTCTAATTACCCTAATGCAGGCTCAGCAGATGGAGGTGGAACCTATTTATGACTATTTCTGCAGACTTGGAGATAGCCTTTGACTCCATCCTCTGAGTTTTTCTATGGCAGGTCTTAGATAAGATGAACAGACCAGTACATTTTTAAAAGGCAATATAGACAC
Organism: Protopterus annectens; assembly: GCF_019279795.1. NCBI lineage: Eukaryota > Metazoa > Chordata > Ceratodontiformes > Protopteridae > Protopterus > Protopterus annectens. The sequence goes on from NC_056738.1 coordinate 281,950,058, forward strand.
TGTATTATTAGCCTGTGGCAAGGTGGTTTGCTAATGAGGCTATGTCAGAAACATTAAAATTATACATGGGAATGCAGCAGGGATATCCAGTTTCCCTGGAACGTTCTCTCCTGACAGTAAGCCATTGATTAGGGTTCTAAAATGACCTGAATTGGAATAGCACAACAACTAAAGAAACATTGTTTGTGGATGACTGTTTCATATTGGCAGAAGTTCCCAAATGAGACCTCTAAGCATATTAAGGCATGTTGCAACATTTTGCCTTATTTTTGGGACTTGATGTGTCTAAAACAGAATTGTTCTAACTCAATGCAAACCACAAAGTATGCCAAGAAAAATACAAAAATTTGGCTGGAGAAGTGTAAATGCCTCACACATACTTCGACATAAAACTACGTCAAGGATCTAAAAATATTATTCATTTAAGTCTGGAACCGTTATGGGACAAACAATTTGTATGAACATATACTGTGCACAAATTAAAATTCTCACTTTTAGGTCGGATATCTCTTGAAAATGTTTTTTTTTGCCTTATGACACAGTCCTTGTAAATGGATCCTTTCAATGTTTAACCAAGATTAGGGAATAACATTAAAAATTTATTTTGGAGAATAAAAGTCATAGATTACACTAGGCTATATTTATACTCTGCAAAGGAAGGTGGTTTACAGGGGCTGGATACTGGTGTTTATGCTTCAGGATTTAGTGTTGTAACTCACTGATAGAAAACAGAAGGCCAAAACCTTTGTGGATGGAAATGGAGGCTAGCCTATTAAAGAGAAATGGATGAAAGCATATGGTTAGGGAAATGCATTTGAAATGTTGGTATGTTCTGGACACTTCTCACTGGCAACTGATATGCACATCCCTCATTACTGTGTGTGTTTTGGGGGTTGGACCTGATACACCAATATGATGTAACTTATCCTTGGAATTTGGTAATAAGAGGATCTGTTGGAACCACCGAGAAGCAAAAGCTTTGAAAAGTTACGGGATATGAGGGGAGAAGTAGGAAGAAAGCTAACTGTAGTTACAAAACTCCATGCCGGCTTCAGTCTGAGTCAAATGGCTGACTGCAAGTACAACCAGCTTGGGCTAATGTCAGGGAAGACAAGGTAAGAGAAATTGGTAAATAACTAAAACCTTTCTTTGATTGAGAAAATACATTTATCTGTACCATGAGACAAACTGAAAGGTACTTCTGTTAAGGCTTTACATTGGAAAACAAAGGTAATCCAGAAAGGTCAAGTATGGTATCCAACCTGTGGCCCAGAGGGTAACAGGATTAACAAGAAACACAGTACAAAGGATTAGTCCAGATAAAATCACTTTAGCTAGCAGATCAAGTGGACTCTCTCTGATGTCTTCCCTGTGGGAGGAATAAAGACTGAATGTTGAAGTTTCACATAGTTTATTCAGTTAAGTAGGTAACTGCAAAGGTAACAACCTTGAAATTTTTTTCCAAAGCTGACTTTGGACTCCTAAAAACAGAGGTGGCTAACTTTACGGCACCCATGCCAATGGAAAATAGCTGCATGACTGCAGAATCATACCCCGAGGCACTGTACAAACATGCACATAAATGCTTGGAAGTAGCCATACCTAACAGAACCAAGACACTCATCTCCCAAAAAAGGAAGCCAATCCCCTGCCATTAATAAACTCTGCAACAGAAGGAAGAAACTGTTGCAGAAAAAGGAGAAGTCCCAAGACTGGAAAAAGCTACCTTATTAGCCTCAACAAAGAGTTGAGATCCCTCACCAAATCCTCTAAAGCCAGCTATGAAGGCAGAATTGCGGCAGACACTAAGAACAATCACAGATCCTTCTTTAGCTATATCAAGAGCCTCTACGTCAATACCCAGATTTGCTCTGGGTTACTACACAATGGTATCTCCTATACTGAGCCAACAGATATTGCCAACATACTGGCCGACAGATTCAGTGCCAACTTTACTCCCCCCCCCCCCCAATCACAGTACCAGAAGAATGGTAGGCACCCGGCATTACTGCAGCACAGGTTAAAGCTGCATTTTCCAAGGCCAAGAATACAGCTTCCATGGGACCTGATAATATCCCTGGCTATGTTCTACATGAACTACAAAGCAAACTGGTACCACATCTGTGTGCCCTGTTCGGTCACAGCCTCATCTGAGGCTTTGTCCCTACTGAATGGCACACTGCTACAGTCATCCCTCACCATAAAGAGGTAGTGAATACAGACCCTGGGAAGGGGAATAATCTAAGTATTGGAAGTATAGATTACAAAAAAGGCATGTGACAGCATCCCACATTCATGGATAAAGAAGTGCTTACAGATGTATAACATGCACCCTACATTGATCAGTTACATTACAGTGACAATGACACCATAGCAAACCACTTTGCAGCTAAGCCATGACAGAGGGCAAATTATTATCCCAGGGATAAAAATTCAAAGGGGGAAATTCCAGGGTGACTCTTTGTCACTGTTGTTTTTTTGTCTTGCCGTTAACTCATTATTTATTCATGTTATTTATTATTTGTGATTTGTTTGCCAGGATGGTCCATTGGGCCAAGTAGAACCCGTTTTCAATGGAGCCCTGGGGAGAAAAGCTCCATAATAACAAAAGTCATAAAGAAGTAATTATAAAAATCTTCACAATAACAAAAGGTATAAACAAGTAATTATATAACAGCAAAAATAGAAGTACAACTAAAATCATAGTATTTAAAGATACAATATGAAACAAACAATTAAGGTTAAGAAAAATAAGAATTGTTCTAAGTTCTTGCTAGCACTTTATAAGAAAAAGAATAAGACTCTGGAGTGCATGAATAACTGTCTAGTTAATAGATTAGGTCATGGTTGTAATTTGGCTCCCAGAAAACAACGTGTAAATCAAAGGAGGAGCTGAAAACATGACTGGAAGTGATCAAAACTTTCTCAGATGATATAAGAAATTCATTTGGTCTTGATAAATGTAACATTTTACACAGGAAAGCTGCAGCACAAATAAAACATCAGTCTGAGACAGGAATGTGATATAACGGAACTTAACTAGGAAGGAGTATATAAATATTTGGGAACTGATGAAGAATCAACAATAAAATGTGAAGAAATACAAACAAAATTCGGTAAGCAATATTTTAGGAAACTAACATTAATACTGCAAACACCCCTGACATCAAGGAACAAAGTCCAAGCTATAGACCAATTTGCTTTTCCTGTTCTAACATATAGTTTTGGGGAGATTGACTGGCCCCAAAAGGTATTGGACAGGAAAACAATAAAAAAGGTTTCACTCTTATCAAATGATATATAAAAATCAGTGTATACCAAGATTATGTATTCCTCATTCTGAAGGAAGTATCAGCCTCCTCGAAACTGATTACATGTATAGATCTGCAATTATAGGACGGCATACATATCAGCTGATGTCACAAGATCCAATCATAATGAAAGCTTTGAAACATTAAGAGAACAAGTCTAAGATGACTTTCCTGATTAGTTTAGCAGAAGGATATCAGTGTCAACAAGTGAGAACTGAAACCAAACTAGAAGTAGACAAAAATCAGGCAGCCACTGAAAGTGCCAAAACAAAATAAAGAATATAAGGAGAAGGATCAGTTGGGAAGACAAGAAATGTGGAAAAGGCATAAATATATTTGCAAATACAGAAAAGTCCTAGAACAACCTCATGTCAATCAGGATCTGATGCAGGAATAGTTAAGGAGAGATTAATTTAAACCAAAAGATGAAAGCTTAGTGGACTATGTACACATTGGTTTACAAAATCTCAGGATAGTGGACTATGTACACAGTGGTTTGCAAAATCCATTGAGCATGTGGGAGAAACAGCCAAATGCAGGTTTTATAAAACAGAACTGGAAACATTTGCACATCTTGCTGCTGGGTGTGATTTACTAATGGCAGGGGGCTTGTATATTGAAAGGCATAATAATGTGGCAAGACTGATGCAGTGGGGATTGTGCAAACATTATAATATTGAAGTAGCTGAGACACATTGGAAACATGATCCACAAAGCATAATAGAGAATGATGAAGTTTATATCACATGAGATCACCCATTACCAACAGTTCAAAAATAGATGTGAGAAAAACAGATATAGTAGCCCATGAAAGGAAGACAAAAGTAGCATTTACCACTGAAATTGCTACACCCAGTTAATGTAGTGTCCTACATACAGAGTGACACAAAGTTATAAAATACCAGGTTTTGTGGCCAGAAATTAGGGCAATGTGGAAGAAGGATATCCAAATAGTTCCATTAGTAGTAGGAGCAATGGGTCTCATAAATAATTTACAGTCTTATTTAGATATGCTACTGATACACATAACTCCATATGAATTGCAGAAGGAGTCAGTTCTAAGCACATTATGGGTGCTGCGAAGGGCATTGTAGCTGACATCAAAGATTGAGACAATACTAATTTCATGAACTTTAATAATACTTAGGAATGGGGTACATTCCCATCATGGTTTTAGAAATCCATTACTAATTCACTTCCTTTTGCATTTCATAACTCATCTCTTGAATCATATTTTTTACTCTGCAAAATCACAGGTAAGCAAATTTCAAAAAAATGAAAAAAAACTTTATCTTCCATTGTCTAACAAAATGTGCCTGCAGACCGGCCCTTCCTTTGTCATGACTGTCTCTCTGGGGCAAGGTGCGAGCCTCACATATTCATCTTTAATCTCTAACTCCTTTGCTTCTAGTTTTATAAATGCAGCAATCAAAACACTTCCTAAAATCCAGTTACAAAAAATGTTTTTTTTTTATCTGAGGATCATTCAGGCCTTCCACTATCAGGCAAAATTTTCCTTGCAGCAGACACCACAGGATATTATTAAACAGTAAAACTACACTGTTATTTAATAATAACAATTCCATTTATACCAGCATAATCAAATTTTTCTTCATTGGTGGTTTATACACTGACATCAAGAGAGCATTTGTTATGGTAAAGGAAAACACGTTTGTCACCAGGAAAATGCTGATTTCCGCATTTTAAAAGTCTCTATTTTACTTGGGTTCTATTTACAGATAGTTATCAATAGGTGACAAAGCAAAATAATGCCAGTGGATCAGGTTTTGGAGAATATCTATCTTAGCCCAGTTCCTGAAGAATTGCTGTCAGTATAAGTGACTTACTCTGGTGAAGTATATCAGAGTTAGCCACTAACACCAACAGCAAGCCTTTTTGAATCTGGTCCCTTGTGTAAGCCTGCTTTATAGGTAAGCCTTACACTGGAATAAGTCCCACTGGGAGCAAGTCTTTTAGAATCAGGGCTGGCTTATACTGGAGTAAGTCACTTATTCTAAGACTAAGTCTCTTGCGATCTGTCTCTCTGTGTAGAGTGCAGAATAGATGAAAACATTTTAGAGTATATATATATATATATATATATATATATATATATATATATATATACACATATATATTTATATATATATATATATATTTGTATATATATATATATATATATATATATATATATATATATATATATATGTGTGTGTGTGTGTGTGTGTGTATGTAACATGTTAAATGGTTTGTAAGCAGCCACAATGATATGTCCTTTGCTCACTTTCAAAATATTGATGCTTACACAGTGGAAAGTAATATGTGAGGGTACTAGGTACCTCTAGTTTCCACCGATAATTTCATGAAAACTAAACAGAATTCTTTCTCGGGTACACTGTGAAAGTGTGGAATATATCCAGCCAGTAAAGATACTTTCTTATCTTTAGGAAAGTCAAATCCTCCTATGTTTCTTCTGGTGGAATAATGTGCAGTGAATGGTTATTGTTTTCTTCAAGTTTAGATTAGATGGGATTGATCTGAATAAAAATCTGATTTCATATGCAGGAATTTCTCATTTCTCTGTAATATGAATCAGAAATATACTTTATATAGTTTTCTAAATGTGTATAGGTTTTGTTTCTTTTTTTAGGAAGTGAATGTCCATATACAAAATCCAGTGCTGCTTGCATTAACACAAATTGCCCAGTTCTTTGGTCTAACCTGAACTTCGGGCCATTCTTTGTGAAGAAGATTTGAAGGTGTTCATGTTTTGATGTTAATGCTTTGTTGAATTTAAAAGTTTTCTGACAGTAATCCTTTTATGTGGAATATATTGATATTTCCTAATGATTACTTATGGCAGTGCGCATGAATCCTCTAGTTGTAGTTTTTTTACTCTGCATCATAAGGTGATAACTTCCACAATACTATCTCATGATAAGAAGGGATTTATTTGTTTAATTATTTATGTAGTTCATTTGTGTGCTAATAGGGTTAGAACACTGATCCACATGGATATATTTCAGAATCAGCATGGGGAGCATTCCCTGGCTAAGTGACTTACTAAGAGTTTCACCGGAGGCAAATGGAAATAGAAGGAATCAAACCTTGTACCTCAGTTTTAGAAAGCAGTTCATTAGCAGATTAGAGTATTAATCTTCTTAGTGAACTGCCAGATTATAATACAGTACAGTATTACAGTATTAAGATTACAGGATGGATGCTATCTCGGTGCTCAACTCAGAATGTATTTTGCCATCTTTTCTATCTCCTGGACCGCTATGAAGTTGTTAAACAAATGAACAATCCCTTTCAATTGATTAGGACCTAAACATTTAACAAGAATAGAGCACCAGTCCCTGAGTACAGTCCAGCTTTATCTAACAAAAGCAAAGTAGGTTATTAAACTAACATGTTAATATTCTTTTGTCTGACGAGACACAACTGCTGCCTATATAAATGTTGGATGGTTGCTGAAATGGTTCTTATTATTTTAAACAGAAGTAACTTTTAAAAATCTTTAGGGACTCATATTACAAAATGTAATGATGAAATTGCTGCTATATTCAGTCTATCTTCAAGATAAATATAAAGAAACATGTTCTAAAGTTGTATTCCAAATATAGATTGAGGAGACAACATGCACATGTCATATAAAGTATTACTTGCTACAGCTAAAAATTATTGTTTGAAGGGATGGAGAAATGTAAATAGAAGAAAAGGGTATGGCAGCTGGTAACAGGCAGACCAAGCATGCACTTAACTAATTTATTATGAGTGGTAGATGGCTGAGAATGGAGACAAGCTAAAAACATTGGACAAAATGTCACATAATGGTAAAAATACATATTCCAGAGAAATAAGCAACCTGCTCAAACCGCATAGTAACAGTAAAATAATAATAATTTGAATCTTTCAAATCAGTAGCATGAAAATTGCTATTTGGGAGTTGGATACAATCAGCTCGGCTCTATACATAAATATATATATATATATATATATATATATATATATATATATATATATATATGAAAGTAAATTACAGGCAACTGTCCTGCTGTTTCTTGTGCAATATTTCTTTTTTATTCCTCGTAACATTGTTCTAAGTCCACAGGACCAGGATTAAATATTCTTTTTTATTCCAATTACCCCATTGTTTCATATGTTAAATAAAATGGATCACTAACAGACATCATTTTATGCAAAATAGGCAAATAAAATAAAATAAATAGATAAATAAATAAAATTCTACTTATAGATTCATGTTCAGGTGGAGGAAGGAACTATTTTTATAGAGTCTTGTTTAACATGTTTAATCAGCCATTAAACAGACCAATGCATTTCTACCTTGCAAGTTTGTGCAGTTTATATTAATTAAGCTGTAACAGACAACATACTTATGTTTAGATGTCTTTATTCTAAGAACATCGGAAAAAGATTAAATGTTTCCCTTTTTATTCCAATTACATATTGTTCCATATGTTAAATAAATTAGATCATATTCAGGCATCACTTCAGCAATAAATAAATAAATAAAATAAAAATTACAAGAAATCCACATACAGATTTGTTATAATTTGCAGCATGGAAATGTTCTCATAGAATTTTGTTTAAGATGTTCGATCATCCATTAAAAGGGTTAGTGTATTTTCTCTTGCAACTTTGCACAGACTAAGTTAAGCTCAACAGCGATCCTTCAGGACACGCCAGAAAGCCTAAGACCCCTTGATGCCTCACAGTTATGCAACCAAGGAGAATAGCTGTTTTCTGCCACACCAGGAGATCACATCAAGAAGAAGGTAGTTCATGATTCCTGATGGCATTCGCTGATGAAAACAGCAGGAGCAGGGACTTTTACAGGTACTGGATGCATTCAGTACTCGTATACTTGAAGCTAATATGCAATCACGGTATAGTATTCATCTTAAGAGAGCTCAGATTTAGTGTAAAAGAAATGACACAATACCATGAATAGCTATGCACCCTGAGCAGTGTGATCCTTATTAGTATCGCTGATTAACGACAGAAGTTATGAGCTGCGTGATGGGTACATGAAAGGCTATGTGATGAAAAGGAATATTGCTGCAACGTGAAGGTAAGTGACCTTCATATAAGTAAAAAAATGTGTGCATAATACAAAGAATGGTTTGTTTTAGAATTAGTTCTTCTGGTAAATAAAAAGATTTTTGGGCAGCCAGATGTGGGACTAACGTTTATTCAATCTTTTATTCAAAGTAAATACAAAACTTAGCACTTTATTCATTACTTAAGCAGTAGGATAAATAACTTTCACTTCAGTCTTCTTATTTTCCATCAGGAATCTTTTTGCAGCTTTGAAGACACATTTTCTGAATCTGGAAACCCTGCTATATCTCCTACGCTTACAAAGTCAACTCTTTAGTTCACCAAGCACTAGTTGAAAGCCACTGACATTTAGTTCTTCAAAGCTGATCACAGATCCTATGTGCAGTACCCAAGATTTCATGTTAGATTCATTTTAAGAAAAGCTGTGCACCCTTGAACATGACAAAGGTGTTTGCCTTTTGATATCATGCATCCTCTAAAATGCTTTGGACAGAGTACCAAGTTATAAAGCCTCCCCTTTTTGTCAGAAAGGGTTCAGTTATTTTGTTAAACCAATATACCTTAAAGGGGAGAATGGAGCTCTTCTTTCGACTGTATGTGATCTCAGATCACCTGAAGTGAAGAAAGCAATTGGTAGATTTATACGGTGATGGTGGCTGGAATTATGAATTTTCTGCCATTAAGGAACTAGTTTACATATGGAAAACTATTTAGGAACTGCAGAAAACATAACAAGGGACAGAAAGCATCAAGTAGTTTTGTCCTGATAATGCATTTTTTATCTTGATAAATAAAAGTACATCCTTCTTAAGAAGGAACTGATAGTAAAAATGAAGTAGGGCAAAACAACTAAAGAAGTAAGCAATATTTTGTATCTTAAACATTATTAGAGAGGCTGTAGCAGTGAATTACCCTGCAAGAGAGATGATCATATTGATTGACAAGAAGCATCCTCTGAGAATGAGAAAAAAAAAACAAAACAGTATAAACAAGTAGCCTGAATAATTCCTCTTGGTGAATGAAGTTTCAGAGGAGCCAGAGAACCAACTATAGTGTCTACTGAAATATGGCAACATGGCATGGAGTTAAAGGACTGTTTGCACTGCAGATCACTGTTTAGATCACAGAGACTATACAGACTACTAAAGAAAGAAAAGTAGTTTTATTGAATAAAAACACGTTTATAAGCTGTTTAAAGTACACTGCTGTATCTATATCTTTAAGTTTGTTTGTGGTAGCATTTTGTACTGTTTAAGTTTGTTTATGGTAGTATTTCACTCTCTTTGCATGGGTGGACTGGGATTGTTCATCTGGTGGAAGTAGATGTTTAGATGGTCCATCTCAGCTGGAAAACACACAAAAGGGCTTTAAGCATTTTTGCACTTCTTTGAACTTGATTTGCACTGTTCATATACCTAGATACATAGATTAGATTCAGACCTGTTGAATCTAGCCTGTTATTGATACACTTGAGCACTAAACCAGCCATCTTACATTAAGAAGGGCTCTCCTGCACCCTTGTAGCAGAAGAGAGTGGATCCAGCCTTGTCTGAGCTGGGGCTTGCTGGAGGAAGGTTCACTGTGTGCTCTCCTATTGGTAGATTAGCTTAAAAGTGTCTTAATTTCACCTGTATTTAAGTCTCTCATTTGAGTGTTGCATAAAACCATACAACAGAGGTTAGGGGTGCCCTGTATAGATGTGAATACCTTGAAACTCAAATTTTCCCCTAGATATCTGTCAGTGGAACCCTCTTAAGCTTCCCTACTGCACTACAGGTGTACTGAGCAGCATTGCCATACTTATCATCCATAATATCAAAAGAACAGGTACCTTTGTATGTTCTAGCACAATAACTGGTCAAACAAGCCCAATACCTTCCCTAATAGTACATATGGTGAAAAACTGTGATAATGGATGGGCAGTTTACCATCATTTCACCAGTCAGCCTGATTTACATTGGCATCCTGAGGCAATATAGTAATTGCGTCATGTATACTAATGACCACTTAATCTTAAAATAAATATCCTATGTGAGAAATGTAATTAGACTATAACATTGGAATCAGTTATCTCATGTAACAACAAACTGTACATCAAACAGGTTGTCAGCATACACACTTCACCTCTCACACAAAATGAGGTCACAACATGTAAACCCACATACATCAAGGTGCTTACTAGAAGCCTACCAAAAGCTCAGAGACCTCCCAAATGTAAACCACTTGCACACACTGCTATGCAAATAGAAACTACTACACATAATAACACATACACCAGTGTCTCAGCAAATAGGCCTCTAAGGCAAAACACATCAAAACCTAATGTCTTGGTCAAAGGCAACTCCATAGTGAGACACACAGATGTCTCCCTCACCAGGCTGGACAAGGAGAAGGTCACGGTCAGCTGCCTGTCAGATGCCAAGATCTGACAAATCACCAACACACTTAAGCCACTCAACAACAAGTTCCATTATAACTCTGTCATAGTCAATGTTGGGGTGAATGACTTGAGATGTACCTCTCTGGACTATATGAAGAGAGACATGAATGAACTCTCAGATTATGTGTCCCAGGCAGGTATGACTCTAGCCCTAAGCAGCATCCTACCTTCACTCAGGATGATGTGTCCCAGGCAGGTATTACCCTAGCCCTAAGCAGCATTCTACCTTCACTCAGGATGATGTGTCTCAGGCAGGTATGACTCTAGCCCTAAGCAGCATCCTATCTTCACTCAGGATGATGTATCCCAGGCAGTTATGACTCTAGCCCTAAGCAGCATTCTACCTTCACTCAGGATGATGCCACAATATAAACAAAAAATGAATGACTTCAACAATTGGCTGAACTTGTGGTGGCAGTCCAAGGGGATCCAGTATCTGTCAGCCTGAGAAAACATGATCAACAGGCCATGCTGCTTTGCCAGAGGTGGTCTGCACCTGTCTCCACTAGGCTTTTGGATACTGGCAAAGATGCTTGCCTCTCCCATAGTGCCTTTTTTAGGCAATGTCAAAACAACAAAATTTCTGACTTAACAAAATCCACTCGAGACAAACTCAAGGTTCTGCTGTTTTTGGACTTTTGGACTAGGAGTCCAAATATGAAACTACACTCTCTGGAAGCACTCCTCACCTTGGAAGATGCTGACATCTGTGTAGTCACTGAGACATGGTTCAAGACCGCAGAGAGTACCCCGGCCATGGAAGGCTACAATGCCTTCCACACATTCAGATCTCAAAACGAGCATGAAAGAACCAAAGGTGGAAGTGTATCCATCTTCAATAAAGCCAAGTACACCTTGAGACTTGTCAAACAGTACAGCTCTCTTGAACTACTCCATGTCCAATTAAATATAGGAAAAATACTCTACCACAGCATTACTAGCTATAAGTCCCCACCATGTACCAAGAAAAGCACATCACCTACCTGGACTTACTTCAGTCACTCACCATACGGCCCAACTCCTTAACCATGGGAGGTTTCAACTATCCTTCCATCGACTGGGTGACATACATGAGCATGAACATGCCCACCCAGAGGTTCCTGGACTTTGCCAATACAAACACTCTGGAACAGACAGTCTGTACCCCCTACAAGGGGCTCAAATGTCCTAAACAAAGTACTCACCAATGGGGGGGGGGCACTGCACTCCCCACTGTGTGATGCCCTCCCTGGTAAGGTTGAATCATAAATCAGTCTCATTCAAAGTAACTACTGAATCTGTCACCACTAGAGGAGCAAAAAAAAAATAAAAAACTTTTCCAGAACAAACTACAGTCTACTAAGCAGTGGTGTAAAAAGTTTTCTGTCCCCCACAATCACAGACAACAATGACTCCTATACATAAATGTACACAAACGTCATGTAAAAACACAGAAACAAATGTATAGACTCAGCTATGCCAGAGTGGATTAAAACCAAGTCCTCCTGAAAAAAACAAGTCACTTTGGTAGACCTCAAGTATAAACAGATTATATAACAAAAAGAAGAAACTGACTTCTAAGAACAAGTGGAAAATGACTCAGTAGAGAAAGAATCCCTTCCACAGCTTGAACAAGCAAATCAGAAATCGTGTCAAGTCCTCTAAAGATAACTACAAAGATAAAATAGCATCCTTAGCTAAGGATAATCATAAGGCATTGTTTAACTACATCTGAAATCTAAAAGAGAATACCCAGCTATGTGCTAAATGGTAGTAGATGGTACCACTCATACTATACCCAAGGAAATTGCCAACCTGGTAGCTGACAGATTTGGTGCAGACTTCAACCCCCTGTCACCAGCAGCCATACCTCAAAGCATACTTGACACCAGTCCTCTGCCTAGTATCTCTAGAAATTGGGTAATATCTGTTCTCTCCATGGCCATACACACAGCTTCAATGTGACCAGATAACATCCTGAGTCACTTATTAAGCAATCTAAAACAGGACCTAGCTGACCCACTTGACATTCTCTTTAACCATAGCCTGAGAACTGGCTCAGTTCCAGCAGACTGAATAATAGCAACAGTAATCCCCTTGCACAAAGGGGGGCCATCAACTGACCATGGGAACTATAGACTCACAAGTCTAACCAGCCTCATCTGCATGGCCATGGAAAGAATCATCATCGACCTTGTCAACAAGGACATAGGTGACCTTCAAACTCTAGACTCAACTCAGTTTGGCTTTGTTAAAGGTTGAGCATGCTTATTAAACCTAGTAGACTTCTTCAAGAAAGTCACCAAAGCCCTGGATGAAAGTAAGACAGTGCATACTGCCTATCTTGACCTAGCCAAGGCTTCTGGCAAATCTCAATTCAGGTATCATTGAGAAACTCTCCTAGCTGGGGATTAACCCTTAAGTTACTAGATGGGTATCCAGTTGGCTCACCAACAGAACACATACTGTAAACATAGACAAATGACTGGTGTCAAAGCCACGGTCTAAAACTAAATGCAAAAAAGTTTGACAAAGTGGAATTCTCTGCTAATTACAATATCAACAACGCCCCCTAAGTTCAAACCCAATGATGCAAGATCTGGGAACACAGTGAGAAGGCAATCTGACCACCAAGTTTCCATGGTGGTAAGGAAAGCCTTCTAAATTGCACATCTCATATGCAAAGGCATCACATGCAGGTCTAAAGATGTTATAATTCCACTATACTCAACCCTCATAAGACCATTAATAGAGTACAATGCTCCCTTCTGCATGTACCTCATCAGGCACCTGCAGCAGCTGGAGAGACCACAGTGGTTTCACACCAAGGAAACTACAGGGCCTCCAAACCATGACTTATGTGGATAGACTGAAAGTCATGTCACTGTAATCTATATGATATAGGCTGCTGAGAGGTGACTTATGCCTGGCCTACAGGGCAGTCTCGGACCCTGCCCTGATGGATATGCTGCACATCCATAAATCAAATGGCACAAGAGTCACTCACTCTAGGGATCTTAACCTAGCATGCGATATTAACAGAAAATGCTGTAGAGAAAGATACAGCTCTCAAAGATTGCCGCTACTCTGGAATAAAGTTCCAGTTCACATAAAGCTCCTCATTGACCCTATTCAAGTGCAATGAGGACAAATGGATGGCAAACTGCAAATTCACCCTGGGGTGGCACCCATGACCCTCATGGGCAGGGGTAGTCATTGTTTATCGTAGATGCGCTCTGTGAATTATGTCCACCTAACCAAAGACAACTGAGGCAACTCAAGATTAATATGGCTAGGATTATAAGGACTCTAGGGCTACTAGACTAGTAACCTTCTATGAACCTATGAAGTATCAAATTGCATTTTATATGTCAATATATTACACTATGGTTATTCCTATTTCATTTCAAAGCTCTTTTATTATACTGTGAACCTTTAGTATGATAGTCACCACTTCTGTGCCTGTGAAATATATAACAATACCCTGACTGAGCTTAAGTTCTTCAGTCTTCTTGTCTGTCCTTTTAACTGTCCACCTTTCTAGCACGCATTATCTGTGTTATTGTGCTGTCCTTCATCAGTGCCATTTTCCACAGACTGTATCATTCTACAGACAGAGTACACAGTGCCCTAGTGTTATCTGTACATGGTCCAGATCTGAAAGAGACATGAGAGTACTTCTTAAAATTATACTATTTACGGCATTGCACTGATCTCTAAGACATTTTCTTTTATATTTTTATGGCTACTTTCTTCCTAGACAAGCAGCAAGCAGCAGGATAATATTCTTCTTAAAATATAAAAGCAGCAGTCGAATATATAGCCAAAAAAGCTATTTATATAGAAAATCATATCATGATATATCATAAAATGCCACTGCAAACAAGGAGAATGTAGAAATACTGACATGTCTGACTGCAGTTTCACATTGTTACAGCTTTGAAAAAGCTCTTCAGACATGTACCAGTAGTACACGTCTTTTTATGAAATGCAGAGCTTATTACACTTATTTTAATGCAATATATTAACATAAATGATTAAAGTTATATGGTAAATTTATTGCTGTGATCTATGCCAGGCTACAGCTATGCAGCAAACACATTATATGCCCAGGGTTGCAGCCTAGGCTGAGAAGAACGCTTAGGGTGCCAATACTCAAACACCAACTAGAACAGGACAGAATTTTGGATTTCACTACTGGATGATTCCGTACTCCAGGTATAGTACACAGTTCTCTGGCAGATTGGATGAGGAGATTTGTGTATGCATGAAATCACCAAATATGAAATATAATTATATGCTATTCAGATGACCGCCTCAGTAGCAGAGTTGTTGTATGTCACATATCTCCACATGTTACTTAAGGGGAGTTTACATACCAGTATTGCAGTAGTAAACCAATACATGGTAGGGGCATCTGTGACCTGGAATTCCACTCTTCTCCACATCTGGCACAAGTCAGGAATATACAAGTTGCACTAAGTGCAATGGTTCTTGAATTTTAGGTTTTGTCATTTCATCACTTCATCATCATGTTAATATACACTGCGCTCTACGTGTGCAGGAAATCTACTGGTTATGTTGGTGCACCAAATTTTGGTATGTCAGGTTATAAAGATCACAGGGTCCTGTTTGCAACTCTTCATGGCATTAGAACTGGCTGTATGTTGTGAAGTGGTATTTTAGTTTTGGTTTGCAGGACCTATAAAATATGGGAAAGATTTTTGCTTGTTTTCTACATTTTTTTTCTCCAAATTTCTGTGTCCTCAACTTTAGCATATGTTGAGAGTGGGGGTTGCAAGCTTGCCCACATGATGGATAGGTGCAAGATCCCCTTGTAAAAATAATGCCATAAATATTGTGACACACTTGGAGTGAAATGGTTTTGGTTTTGTAGTGCATTAATGGATTAGTCACATTTTGAGTACATGGTATGCAATAAGCCATAGCAAACTCCATGTGCAAATAACTTCATTCTTTTATAAAATTCATGTATTAAGGTCACACGTATTGCTTTATACTACTGAAAAATAAACATGGTGTTTTATCATTTTCAACCTTGAAGGTAGCTAATTTATCCCAAAAGCTTTATTTTCAAAAACTTATCTGTATTTTAAAAAGCGGTTATCACTGCCTATTAAGAATGCAGTTTGACTTTATTTAGTTTAATGTCATAGCATTTACAGTTTCTTAAATTCCGTAAACAAACATGCTCGCATCTCTACTGACAGCATCTGATTAGAACTTCAGACTTAGCAAAACCTGTGCATAATCAAGTTTCATTAGCCAGGCACTCCTACTGCATTTTTACCAAGAATTGCTAAGTATTTTTTTCTGTAGAATCATTCACTCAAAAACTGAAGCTTGTTCTTTCACTGTAGCGAGATCAGCAGGTACATTATTAGCATCCAATCAACCATGTAAACGATCTATGCACTCATTTCCATGCAGTGGATTCCCATTATGTCCATTAACTTAAATTTTGATAGATCATTAGAGGCACCATTGTAAATGGACTCCTACACAATGGCATCTTCCTTCTTGTATGTGTACAGATAAACTGTTTCATTCAAGCAGTTTTAGAAATCTTTTGTTATAAGATTCACACAGAAGAACTAGGAGTGGGCTAAAAATACTGCATCTGTTAGGCAAGAGCTAATATACAGTGATTTAACTCGATTACATCACAGACTGGTCTATATAAGGACAAGAAAGAAAATAAAAAAGAAAGGACTAGTCAGTATAACACATGCATTTACGAAGGACATTGGGGACAGGCCATAACATGCTCAGCATCTTGTCATCAGGTGATCAGTATGATAATGGGCTCTATGGTTTCACTTGAGGGCTTCCAGGTCATTTAGATGAAAACAAATTCACTGATAATATACCTAATAAAAGGCTCGTAAGTGAGCTTGCCAGTCAGTGGGCAGCAGGGTGTTATGCTAAAACAAAGGGTGGCCACAAATGGCATTCTTTCTATAGGTTCATAGGTTCAAAGACTCATAGTTACACAGTAGACTAATGACCACCAGGGAATTTCTAAGCCTAGGTGTGCAACCCAAATGAGTTGTGCCTCTTTGTATCATGGCCATTTATTAGGAGGGGGTATGTTAGATAGGAAGTTTCTAGAGGTTATGGGGGTATGTTAGTTTGGGGATTACTGCCTGCCTCTGTCTATCAGATATATGGGGTGCAGACCTGGTATGAATTTCCAGTTTCCCCACGCATGTCAAGGTTACACTTAAAAGGGTTAAGGATGGACTCTGCTTCACATGGATGAGATTCATACATATATACTAGGCTAATGTCCACCAGGGACTTTGTAAGCTTAACTGTGGAATTCAGTTCAGTTGTGTCCCTATATATCATGGGCATTCATTATGAGGGGGGTGTGCTAATTTGGAAGTTTGTACATACTATGTTGGAGAGGTATGTTAGTTTGGACATTACTGTCTGCTTTGTTTATCAGAGACATGTGGGCCAGACCAACAGAAGAATCATTTGGGCCTGCAGGCCTCAAACTTACATATATGTATTTTGGAGTCCGTTACCATTAGACCACAAAGACAGAAATATGAAAATAATGGTCCCACAACATTCCAAGTCTGATTCATGTGTAAGTACCACCTTTAAAGCTGGCATTAAGCAAGACTCAGAGGTTATAACCTTTCACCTAGGAGATTAAGACACAAACTACTGCAGGCATCCAAAAATTTCTAATGGATAAAGAAACAGCTGCACATCCTTTTCTAATGTTTAAAGTACAGCATTTGCAGTTTTAGTGCAATGAAATGACAATGACAATGACAATTTCTGCATGCCAGAACATTCAGCTATATAGAATGGCTCAAGCATGCCAAAAGAAAGTGATTTACTTTAAATTCCAAATGTCAGAGACTTCCTGCATCTGAATCACAAACGAGTACACCCCTCCTATGCCCGCCATACTAAAGTGTAGTCCCTAATCCATTCATACACCAGATTATATTGCCCTTGTCCAAAACCCAAGTCCTATCCCAACAAGAACAACATCCAATTTCCAATTTATATCCAATGACAAAAATAATTGAAAATTTGACATACAACTACGTCTCTCATCATATCATTTTACTTTGCTCTATGATGCTCGCTATGGCTTTTGAAGAGTTTTAGAACTATGACTGCACTTTATATAGCAAATGATACAATGTATAAAAATGTATAAGAGCATAAACAATGTTATCACAACTGGTGCATTCATAGACGTGACCAGAATCCTTGAAACTGCAGACTACCAATTCTCATGTTTAACAAACATAACAAGTATAACTTTGGCCAGAACACTGCCACCCAAAGAGTTTCTTATACTACTGAACTCTCCAGCTCAATACTGTTTCTTATCTATTTGCCAAAGGAGCAGTTAATCATGGTGCACCACAAGTGTCAGTTTTAGCCCCAATGATTTTTTCATTATTCACTAATGACATTTCTATAGACCTTCCTTCACTTAAAACAACAATAAACAATACTGGTATTCTGTTAACCAAGTAAGATAGGTCAGTAAAAAACAGAAAAAAAGGGGTGCACTTGACTTCAATAGATTATGTAAGTGGACTAACATAGTTTCATGGACTTATACTAAACTAGATTTGGCAATCATTTATCATGAAAGAAGAACCATTGATGTGGATCTAATAGTTCAGAAGGAGATAGTAGGCCAAATTTATAGGTTCATAGGTTCATAGGTAGGTACTAGGCTATTGGCCCTAGGGCCTATATAAGCCTACCCAAATGGTACCCTGGCTTTCGCCATCAAAGGAAATTATTTTCCTGTGCTCCTGTCGAGTACAGCCACAGAAGTGATCCCCAGGGTGAATTTCCTATCTCCCATCCAATCATCAAGATTTTTCTTGAAGACTGCTAATGAGGAGCTTTGTTTGATATAGATAGGTAGTTTGTTCCAGAGTATGGGAAGTCTCTGGGACAGGAATCTATCCCTCCAGCATGTTCTCTTTATTGCGGTGACAAGGTTTAGGTCCCTACAGCACGTAGCTCAGAGGGATTGGGATTTCTTTAGGTGGAGCATGTCCAACAGCTCTGGGTTTGACATAGCTTTGTATGTTAGGCAGAGATTGCCTCTGAGTAGGCGATATGAGACAGAGTAAAGCTGGAGGTTTATGAGACGGTCTGCATAGGACATCTGTTTGAGGCCGGTAATCCTCTTTGTGAGGCATTTCTGTGGCCTTTCCAGTTGTTGTAGATGTCTTGTGAGGTACACACCAAAAGGGGAATTGTACTCTACAATGGGTCTAATCAGTGATGAGTAGAGGGGAACAATGACCTCTTTTTTCCTGGATGAGAAACCTTTTGTGATGAGGTGTGCCACATAGAAGGATTTCCTGACTACTGTAGTGATGTGATTATCAAAGGAGAGACTACTGTCCACATGTGTCCCAAGGTCTCTTCTCACACTTTTGGTGTTAAGTAGACTACCGCCTATGTGGTAGTTCATGGGTACAGAGTTTTTAACAAAAGGGATGACAATGCACTTTTTGGCATTGAGCTTGACGCTACGGCTTTGACACCAGGCATCAGTGAGGCCCTTTTGTAGGATGTTCACATCATTAGGAGTTTTGATTACAGATCCTAGTTTGCAGTCATCTGCGAACTTTGTTAGCCAAAGACCTTTTGTGTTAGCCTGTACTTCAGAGAAGTAGATATGAAACAAGAGAGGACCCAGGACTACTCCACTTATCGCTGGTCTGAAGTTGGATTTAGAGTCTGCTACTTTCACAGTGTGGGTTCTGTCAGTGAGCCAGCTGGCAACCCATCTTGTGACATAGGGATTTACACCTAGTTTAGTGAGTTTATCTATAATTCCAGAGTGGGGGATGGTGTTGAAAGCTTTGGCGGAATCTAGGCTGTGTGAACCATCTTACCCTCATCTACCGCATTAGTGACTGCTTCAAAGAAGTCTATCTGGTTTAGGAGACATGATCTGTGTTTTATAAACCCAAACTGGGTAGGGTCCAGAGTTTGGAGATTACCAATGTCATTGTTTATAAGTTCCATGATGATACATTTCATAGCCTTGCAGACCAGGCTCGTCAGGCTAATGTTTCTCTTCTACAGTATCAATCCATTTACTTCCAGCAAGATTTTAGCAATACAAAAACTGTATAGACTAATAGTTTTTGATGTAAATGTTTTACTGTATGTACCTGTCTTGTAGTTATGTTTGCTTTTTTATGAGAAATGTAACTGCTGTTTTTCTGAGAAGCACCTGAAATTCACTTGTTAACATAAATGTACTGTGATGGAGTGCTAATATAAATGTACTCTGATGGATCTTTATCCCCATGCCTCCACTGAAAATTGGAACTGCCTAGTTGGACGTTCCTGGTTGATAAAGACACATACATACATACATAAATAAAGGACAGCAGAATTATTGGCTTGAAAACATATGTGCAAACTGGAGTTTCCAGATGACTTAAGTTTCAGTGATCTTTGTAGTTGCTCTGAAAAGTATATTACCTCTTGCCCATAAGATAATCCTGTTTGTTAACTAGGTAGGCCCACTGAACAAGGTCTCTTTTCAGAGGTGATCTGGGAGCAATGGCTGGTTATGTGACTTGCTCAAGATCACACAGTAGGCAAATGAGGGCTGAGGGCAATCAAACCCTGTACTAAGGAAAAATAGTTCATAACCTTAACCTCTGTGCCAAATGACATACAATAACACTAGAGTTAATTACATTTACAATAAGGGTGCAAGGACATAGTTTAATTAGATTTATAATAGGGGTGCAGGTGCATATCTTAGTACACAGATGTGCAAGGTTCTACTACCCATGGAAAACAATATTCTATTTTTTTAATTTTTGGCCCTCTGCATGTCCTCCAGCTGACCATAAACTGCTCCAGATCTGTCTCCATTGCTCCATTTTACCTTATTTGTTCAGGTACTATCCACTGCATCTGGGAGCACACCACTGGCAGTTTAGGAAGGTGAAGTGGTTCTGAGCAAAGTAGTTGGTACTTTCAAAAACACTCTCCTGTAGGCCACAGGATCTTTTTGTGTCCTATCAAGAATGAGATACTGGCTTTATATGCATGACAGCATGTAGCATCAGTTAGATTCAGTCCCACTTCAAAGCTGAGTCCTTACTGGTAATTTACAACATGATTACCACACCATTGGCATCACTGTGGATGTGTTAAATCTCTGGCAGAAATCCTTCCTTCCCATGGTGGGTGAGCTGGCAAGAAGGGTCTCCTTCCTACCTCTCTTGGCTCATCAGATACCCACGTAACTGGGTAACTTTCAGCAAAGTTTAAATTCCTTCTGAATAAAGGACTGTTATGGTGATTCAAAAAAACGTCTACACATTGGGAGGCATTCGGTACATTATCTCAGATTCTTAGCACAGTATTAACAGAATTAATAAAATACATATGTATGCAGTTAAATTATCTTCACCCCATCTATGCAGTAATTCAATTATAAATACAAAAATAAATACTGCAGTAACACACAAGACTGTTAACAAAGTTAAGTTTGTCAATTTAAGACGGTCTGTGTTAAAAACACTTAGTAGGTTATAAGAGTTCTTTCTCTAGTATTGTTTAACCTAGCTGTTGTGTAACTATTAGCTAGCACATGTGAATCAACAATTCCTTTAGTTAGCCATGCTGTAAGGAGTATAAATCCATGTTATATTCTTACCCATCTATTCCAGTTATTAGAAAGATGAGGTTCCCGTTGATTTTAGTGCAGTTCACATACTTGTCAATGTTGCTGGAATCCACAGTTTGGACTGACTGTAAGCTTCCTGTTCCAATCCCATCACAAGCTATAAATGAAAGAAGATATCAGCATCATTCTTTAGGTATCCTTATTTGCACAGCTCTATACAAAAGCAAGCCGCATCACCAGCTTTGTGCTAGCAAAACAATATACCTGCCAGGCTTTATTTGTCTAAAGTTCAGCTTGTTATTTTTAGCAGTCAGTTAGTACTTGGAACAACATTATAGCTAAACCAGCTATGATTTTTTTTAGTAATAGTGACTGAGAAGTTATGTACCTACCATAACGTTCCATGTTAGTTGTCTTCTCTCGCCTTCTTTCTTGCTTGATGGGTTCGGAGCCAATCCTCGGCTCCGACTCGGCACTTGCTAAGCTCGAGAGTCACTTTTACCAGCTCGAGGCAGCCCCATATCCCATGATGCAAGGCGGTAAGTACCCAGATCTCGTTTGATGACAAAAGGGCAATAGCACCTAGCATAAAAACTTCCCAAAGGAAGAAAGAAGAAAGGAAAAACCTGCAGGATGGTAGCAGGACCAGCTCTGTATGGTCTTCAGAAGTGTAATTCTTTGTAGAGAAAGGTCTGTCCAGGCCTGGGGGAAGGAGGGAGGGTCGCAAGAAAGAAGGCGAGAGAAGACAACTAACATGGAACGTTATGGTAGGTACATAACTTCTCAATGTTAAGTTGTCAATCTCGCCTTCATTCTTGCTTGATGGGACCGCGTCCCTAGCACCTCTATCCTGGGTGGCTCAATGGAACAGACTCTTGAGGACGGTAGAGCCAAAACTGGCTCTGTCCCTGGAGGCCAAATCCAATTTGTAATGGGAAACAAATGTATGAGGAGTGGCCCAAGTGGCCGCTGCACAAATGGTGTCTAAAGGAAGTCTAGCTTGAAAGGCTGTAGAAGTAGCTAAGCTTCTGGTTGAATGTGCTTTAGGTTTTGAGCACAGCTGTTTTCCCCTGTGCTGATAAATTTCAGAGATGACAGAAGAAAGCCATCTAGATAAGGTCACTTTTGAGACAGGAAGGCCTTTCTTGTTATCAGCATAGGAAACAAAGAGTTGATCGGATTTCCTGAATTGTTTTGTTCTGTCCAAATAATATCTGAGTTGGCGGAGGACATCAAGATAATGTAGTTTTTGTTCCGATCTGTTTGAATAGTTTGGAAAAAATACAGGGAGATCAATGGCTTGATTCAAATTAGTCTTTGAGGCGACCTTAGGCAAAAAGGTCGGATTAGTTCTCAATGATACTCTGTCTTTGTGGAAGACCAAATAGGGGGGGGCGAACAGATAGAGCATGAAGTTCAGACACCCTCCTAGCCAATGTAATAGCTACCAGGAATAAAGTTTTCCATGAAAAAAATTTCAGGGAGCAAGAAACAGCTGGCTCGAAGGGGGGAAGAATCAAGGATGTCAGCGCTAAATTTAGGTCCCATTGAGGAGGAGGACTCCTGACTGGAGGCTTCAGGAGGAAAATTCCTTTCAAGAAGGCTCTACAAAGCCTGTGGGACATAATGTTGTGATCTGCGAACCCGACATGAAAGTTCGAGATAGCAGCCAATTGAACTCTAACTGTGGAAGAAGAGGAGCCCGCGTGAAAAATCTCTGCTAAGAAATGCAAAACTGCTTGAACTGGAGCAGTGAAGGGATCAATATTCTTGGCTTTAGCCCAATAAGAGAAACGTTTCCATTTGCTTGTATAAATCCTCCTGGTAGAGGATTTTAAGGAAGCTACTAGGATGTCTCTAACAGGGTTAGAGATCATAGGAAGCCTGGCTAAGGAAGGAAGTGGAGCAACCATGCTGTGAGGTTGAGAGAAGGGATAGACTGGTGCAGCTGACCGGATTGGTGAATCAGAAGATCTGGCACTGGGTCCAGATGCCACGGCTGCACCAAAAGGTGACGCGGAGGAACGGAAACCAAATTTGTCGAGGCCAATAAGGAGCAATGAGAATCAATTTGGCTCTCAAAACGGTTGCTTTCTGGATAACTTGAGGGATTAGAGGAAAAGGAGGAAAGGCATAAAGAAGTCCCTGGGGCCAATCCTGGGTCAGGGCATCTCTGGGGGGATGGCCTGGCAGTGGGAAGAGAGAAAAGAAGTCTGGGCATTTGCTGTTTTGGGGAGTAGCAAAAAGATCGCAACATGGGCGACCCCATTCCAGAAAAATCTCTTTCACTATAGATTGCTTGAGAGACCACTCGTGAGGCATGAGAATAGCTCTGCTCAATCTGTCTGCTAAAATGTTGGTTTTCCCAGGGATGTGCGTTGCTACCAGAAACCGATGAGAGGAGATTGCCCATTGCCAAAGTCTGAGCGCTTCTCGACACAAGGGGTAGGACTTGGTTCCGCCCTGTTTGTTGATATACCAAACTACAGACATGTTGTCTGTGTGGACTGCAATTGTCCCTACAGGAAGAAAGTCGTTGAGGGCTTGCAACGTTAAAAGCACTGCTCTCATCTCTAGGACATTTATGTGCAGGTGGTATTCTAAAGGTTGCCACGTCCCATGAACCATCCTGCCCTGATAATGACCCCCCCACCCGATCAGGGAGGCATCCATGGTGACAGTGGCTACCGGGGATGGGGGTACAAAGCGTCTGCCTTGGTGAATCTGGGGAGAAGTGATCCACCAAGCAAGATGATTCTTGCAAATCTGTGTCACCAGTATTTGGTGACGCATTGGAAGTTGTTGGCAAGACCACTGAGTGAACAACATCCACTGAAGAAGGCGCATGTAGAAGCGAGCCAGGGGAAGAAGAGTAATGGCCGCAGCCATGAGGCCTAATACCTTTAGAACCATTCTGGCCTGTACTTTCTTGTTGGCTAGAATGATCCTGACATGACTTTGAATGTCTGAAACTCTTTGATCTGTAAGGGTAGCTGACATCCGAACAGTGTTTAAGTTTGCGGCTATGAAAGTAATAGACTGGCAGGGCAATAAGGATGACTTTTCGGAGTTGATCGAGATGCCCAATTGAGAACAAAGATTTATTGTGTAATCCCTGGCTTGAACAAGCTGATGCCTGGTGGTGGCTGAAAGGAGCCACTCGTCGAGATACGGAAACACCTGGAATCCTTGACGTCTCAGGTGAGCCGTGACCACTGCCATACATTTGGTGAACACTCTGGGGGCTGTAGTGAGACCAAAGGGCAGGGCTCTGAACTGGAAATGACTGGACCCCAGCCGAAAGCAGAGAAATCTCCTGGAGCGTCTGTGAATTTTTATGTGATAGTACGCATCCTGAAGATCTATTGAGCACATCCAGTTGTCCTTCTGTAAGAAGGGCAGAATTGACTGAAGAGTGACCATTCGGAATCTTGTCTTCCTCACAGACTTGCTGAGTCTGCTGAGATCCAATATTGGTCTCCAGTCTCCCGTCTTTTTGGGGACCAAAAAGAACCTTGAGTAGATTCCGGGCTCTGAATGATCTGTTGTAACTGGCTGAATGGCTCTTTTTTGCAGTAGTTTTAAGACTTCTAACTCTGCAATTTCCCTTAGACCGGGTGGTACATCTGGAAGGGAATTTGAGGGATAGAAAAGATTTTCCTCGAAAGGAATTTTGTAACCCTCGGATATGATCGACTCTACCCATCTGTCTTGAGTGAGGGAACGCCAGGCTTCTGGGTACAGCGATAGTCTTCCCCCGACTGCCTCCAAGGAGGGACAGCCGGGCAACATCTCAGGGATGCTGAAAGGGCTTGTCAGAGAGAGGCTCTCTGTTTCCCTGGTTTTGTGGACCCCCTCTGCCTCTAGAGCAGCATCTGTTGTTGTTACCCCCTCTGTCTCTAGGGGTAAACTGACCACGTGAATATGGCGTGACTCCTTGGGATTTGCGGAACCACATTTTGCCACCCTTCTGCCCTTTGGGGTAAGGTCTAGAAGGGGTGGAAAAACGGACTCCTACGGCAGAAAGAGTTTTGCCGTCCTGCTCACACCTGGTCAAAGTTTCCTTCACTTGAGGGCCAAACAAAGCTGACCCATCAAAGGGAGAGTTTGTGAAGGACACCTTAAAGGGATCTGCAAAATTACAGAGCTGCATCCAGGCTTGGCGTCTAAGAGCCACACCTGTACCTGCGGCCCAACTCGCTCCATCAGCAGCATATGATATCAGCCGCATGGAGGAGTTAGCAATAGAGTTAAGGGTTCCTAGCTGTGAAGCAATTTTTTCTTGAGCCCCTGCAGCTGTAGGATCCTGTACTACTTCACCTAGCTCCTTAAGGATATCCCTCTGGAGTCTGGTGAAGTGACATAGGTAGTTCAGCGAACGCATAGCAAAGGTCGCTGAAGAGAACATCCGCTTACCATATCTATCCATGGTCCTAGAGTCCTTATTAGGAGGATGGACAGGTACGGAAGGATCTGCAAGTTCCTTCTTAGTGGCAGCCGCCACCACCATGGCATCAGCAGGGACACCTTTTGTGAGGAATTGCTTGTCCGACAGGGCAGTAATAAATTTAGAAGGCCTCCTAGGGACTGGCTCTACAGAGTCAGGAGCAGCCCACGCCTTTCGAGCAATAACCTGCATAAGGGGGTCAAAAGGCGGAGACACCCAGGAGGTGGAGGGCCGAGATCCAAATGCCTCCAGGTATACTGACTCATCCTCAGAGGGATTATTGGTGGGCCAGTTTCCCCTCTGTCTAAGGAGTTGTAGGATGTCTGAGAAGGAGACATCCTCAGAGGGGGATCTTGGGGATCCCTCTGACTCATCTAAGTCAGTATCTGAAGTGATAGACTCGGGGGAGTCTACGTGTTTCCTCTTACAGGTCCTCTTCCACGGAGGATCTCCTGACAAATCAGGAGAATCCTCGGAAGAGGGGGTTCTTCCCAGTGGGGAAACCTGAGGCGGAGGATCTCTGGGTCCGGGAGCAAGAGAAGTGGCAGAGATGTCTACAGGCACCATAGAGGGAGGAGCTAAGGGAACAGACTGCTGGCTGAGTCCAGTGGCCAGCACACTCTTCATCACCTCGAAGTCTCCCCTCCCAGGGAGGTCCGAGAGAACCCGTTCCGAAGAGCCAGGAACTCCAGGACCCACCGAAAAGGAAGGCTCCGAGGCAGATGTCAGAGCCGAGCTCACCAAGGCCGTGGCTCCAAGGGGAAGAGTGGGGTCGGACAAGGGTCCGATGCCACTCACCCCCTCGAAGGAGACCAGGGAAGCCCGACCACCGAATCCCTCTAAGGAAGGTCTCAAAGAGGAGATAAGAGTAGAGGCTGAAGGAGCAGAAGGGGGTATCTGTCCCTCAGCCGTAGCAGAAACTATTCCCGAAGACTCCAACTCCAAACTCTGGGGTAGAGTCGAAGGAGGAACTGCAATGGGGTGTGGACTAATAGTCGTCTGTTGAGACGGACTATGTAGCATTTGGGCCAGTGCCTGTGATTTTAGTAATCTACTGACCACTCTCTCTAAATCATGGTCAGAAAGCCTGGATGACCTGGAAGATCGGCTCTGATGGCTCCATTCCGAGAGGAGAGGAGAAGCCGGAGCCGAGAGTATCGGCTCCAAGGAAGGGGACCTAGACCTCTTCCTCGAAGGAACCATCGGAGCTGATGAAACCATAGAAACTGTCGGAGCCGACAACTTCTCGGCACCGACAGAAAGTTTCGATGCATCGGCTCCGGCCGGAGCCGATACAGCCATAAAAGTAAGGGTGTCGGAGCCGATCGGCGCCGATCCCGAAGCCTGAGCCACATTGTGATCGGAACCGATCGGAGCCAACACCGAAGTGGTCGAACCAGAATCGGCACCGATAGCCATCGGTGCCGAAGGTTTGTGTAAACCAGAATCGGCTCCAGCCGGAGCCGATCTCGACTCTGAAAGAGTCGGAGTCGAGGCCGCAGGCTTGGACACAGAAGCCTGGGCCTTGGAAGACTTAGAAGTCTTAGATGGAGCCGACTTAGCCGGAGAGCCCTCCGGCTTAAGAAGGCCCCTCAAAATAAGCTTATTTCTCCTTTCCTGCAGGACTCTCCAGCTAAAAGAATGACAAATCGCACAGGAGTCCTGCAGGTGGAGAGGTCCCAGGCAGTATAGGCAAGAAGTGTGACCGTCTGTCAGAGACATTTTCTGACAGCGCGAGTCACACTTCTTAAAGCCTGAGACCCTTTCCTTAGACATGTTGTAAAACACACACACACAACACCTGTCCAAGAAATTAACAATCCCAAAAGGGAAAAAATATTGTCTCACAAACACACACACACACCCTAACAAGGGGGGGGGGATGGGATGGGAGAAGGCCTGACTAAAAAGTTTTAGAAGAGAGGGAAATTTAGTCAGGAAAGGACTAAAACTAGTCTAAAACTATTAATTTTAACTATAAATATAACTTTAAACTGAAAAAGGGGCAAAAGTAGTAGTGTATAAATCACTTACCAGGAGCTGGTAAAAGGAGGACCTCATCAGCGAAGCGGCAAACGAGATCTGGGTACTTACCGCCTTGCATCATGGGATATGGGGCTGCCTCGAGCTGGTAAAAGTGACTCTCGAGCTTAGCAAGTGCCGAGTCGGAGCCGA
Organism: Protopterus annectens; assembly: GCF_019279795.1. NCBI lineage: Eukaryota > Metazoa > Chordata > Ceratodontiformes > Protopteridae > Protopterus > Protopterus annectens. The sequence continues at coordinate 281,978,176 of NC_056738.1, forward strand.
GGATCGGCTCCGAACCCATCAAGCAAGAATGAAGGCGAGATTGACAACTTAACATCAATACTATTTAACCTGTAAGCCATCCTAAAAAGTGTAGGCCAATAACTTCAGACGACACACAGACTATATACTGGAATTGAAGCAGTTTACAGTCACTTCGATGAAAATGCAATCACTGCAATATAACAAATGGGTAACAAAAGTAAAAGTCATATGGAACAAAGGATTATTTGTTGCCAAATAAAAAAAAGTCATAACAAAGAAAGCAAGAATGAAGGCAAGATTGACAACTTAACATGTTATTTTTATCATAATCCTCATAAGAGCAAAGAGTTCAATAGAAAAATATGCATTTCTCTTAAACATAATTAAATGTTACTGTTTTATGCCTGGAAAGATGGTTTCAGTAACATTTAAGTTCCTTAAATGCCATAGAAGAAAGTGGAGGACTTATGGATGTTTTACAAAAGGGCATGAGAGGTAATTAGATCCCACATTTCCTGACAAACTTGGGAAACATTGGAAATCCTAGTGTACATGAGAAAAACAAGACAACAGAAATGCTGATGCAGATGCAAATATTTATTCATTCATGCACTCATGCATTCTTCACTGCATGCTTTATCCTGTTTAAGGTTCTGTGAGAGATGGAGTCTATCCCTGCAAGCAATATCCTTTTGTCAGAGAAACAATTTTGGATTGCGAGTTAGTTGATCATGAAACTCACATATATGTAAACACACACACACACAATTGCAGCTACACACACATACACACACACACACACACACACACACACACACACACACACACACACACACACACACACACAAACACACAGATGTGCCTATAAGCACTTTAGCACTTTGCTAATTCATTTCATGGCATGTTTCTGGTATGAAGGAGGAAACTGGAGAATCAGAGAACAACCCATCAGCAGCTAAATAAAGGTACGTGGTACAAACATTTTTGAAGCCTCCATTTAATCACTTATTTCCAGTGGTGGCTGGTGACTTCAAATCAAAGTGGGGGGGGCTCCAGGAGACAGCTGAATGGGTGGGGCCAATGGGAAGGGTTGTGACCAACTAGAAAGGGATGGAACTATGCTCAAAACCACAAAAACTGGGACTTTAATTAAATATGCTGCCCTGGGTGCCAAACAGTCATTATGAGAGACCAATCAAGACAAAATGAAGTGTAGAAGAAAAGAAAATATTTCAATGCATTGGCTACATGACAGCTTACTTAATATCTAGATGGAAACAAAAAGGTTGTGAGGCATGAAAAAATAAATTACTTTTTAAATACATTACTGGAATGCCAGCCAAAATCAAGTATAGAAAAACAAGCAGCACTCAACTCAAACCACTTCTCCTTGCATTGCAGTTGTAATTATAATTTCTATTCAGCTTTATAAAAGTACCATGTAACATGCTGAAAGTTGCAATCTCTGTGATACCCCCACTTGTAAAAATGTTTCTTATCCAAAAAAAGACCTGCTGCCTGACAACAACTATCTACTTGTTTCATGGGGAAAACATGATCAAAGTAAAAAATGAACAGCAAACAAGAAACAAGCTCAAGATAAATTGCTTAAAGGATTACTGCACAGGTTATGGACCACTCATGATAGATTGGTATTCTGTTTAGTTTACAGGTAAAGCCTGCAAAGATGATTGCAAGTCTCTAAAATGCAGTGAGATTCTGAAAATAATGTAATCCTGTCCTTTATTACAAACACTGTCATGTGCATTTCAATACCTAAGGCTTATATGCTATCTAGTTATGTAAATATTCTCTGCATGGCAACAACAAAAAGGCTTTCAATGTTGGTAATTCTTTAACAGTATGCTTCCTAAAGCTTACATGTATCTCACGATCTCAGATAAGTTTACCTGATGGTCATTAAAGCATTGCTACTTAAACACAGAGCAACAGGCAGTGCAGCAACATGCATTTTCTGAATAATAAGAAGCATAAATCAACAGTATAAAATGTGACAAAAAACAGAATATTCTGCAAAATCAAGGACAGATGAAAAGCCACTGTAGTACTTGTGTCTAACTTGAATAGGGGGATACTCTGCACATGTACAGTGCATAACTGCTTGGACACATCCAGAGTCAGTACATGGGGGAGTGGGTTGCAACAAGCATGTCACAATTTGAAATGTCTCTAGTTGACAGTGATAGCCCTGACACATTTGTCATACCTTTCAACCTCAGAGCAAGAAATCTGGACAAAGCCATAAATAGAAGTGGGACAAAGACCCCAAAATAAGGACAATTTTTAAATATTGTTCTTATAACCTTAGAAAGATAATAGAATAGTAGATCTTGCATTAGTATGAATTTTCTGAAGGGTACGAAATCTGAAAGTCAAATGTCTGTCATTATTTTCAAACTTCAGTCTTGTATGATTTGCCACTAATTAGCCAGAAAACCACTATTTTATGAAAAACTGAACAAAAATGTGATGCAAAAATATAAAATAGCCACACAATACAGCTGGGAACCTGTCAAAGAAGGGACACTTTTTTAATATTAGTACTATTAAGTTGAGCAGCTGACAAAATAAGAGAATCTGCATGCATTTCTAAATAAAAGTAATAACTCTGATAATTACAATTATTTCTTAATTGTAAACCCTCCACATTTTCTTCCAAAATTGCCATTTTGCAGAGGGATTGTTAGGGGGAGAGCAACATTTTGAGCCAAAGTCAAGGACAGTTGATAGTTTTGGATATACCTAATTCTATAAAGCGATTTATTTGCACATACCTCTCAACCTCTTAAAGCAGGAAATCTGGACAAGGCCAAATATATTGGCGGAACATACAGACAGTACTAAAAATTGCTGTTGTATAAACTTAGACAGTAGATAGAATAACAGGTCTTGCTTTAGCATGCCTTTTTCTGAAGGGTATGAAGTCTGAAACTCAATGTCTGTCATTATTTAGTGACTTCATTCCTAAATGATTTGCCAAAAAACTACAAATTTTATGAGGAACAAACCACAAATAAGAAGCCAAAATCTATTAATTCTGTGAAAATCTAGACAGTTGAGAGGTATAGTTCAGCTGGGGCTGTCTTTGAGTTTGCTGCCCTTCCCCCCTCACAAAATCATGGTCGAATGGGGCCTCCCCACTGCAGCCATTCCAATGTCCCATTACCCCATTACTTGGCTATTTCACCCCATGTACTATAAACATTGTAATGTGCATACTGCTTTACTTCTATGATGATTTGGATTTCATTTAAAAGTTTTATTTTACATTTTACAGCACAGAAACTAATAGACATCTGCTAAACAAAGCAATGCAGTAACACAATGAAAATAGACTTATAATTAAAACTTCTCTGCCCTTGAAACTCACATTCATTGAAACAGCATTGAAACCCACATTCAAAGAAAATACATCTGGCCAGTGGCAGATGAAATTAACTTCAGGCTGTTTTCAAATTATAGGCCCCTTGCACATGAAACATACTTGTGTTCTTTGATACACCTTCCTGATTGTATTAAATTATATTCCTTGTATAGTAAAGTACAGTTGTTAGAGGGCATTTTAAATTTATTGTTTTGAACATTTTTCCAGTAAACAATGAAACAAAATGCATGCACCAATAATGACAAAACTGCCCAATTCAGAACATTTCCATCATAAACTTCTACTCAAACTTCTAAAATCCACCAGTATCAGTAAATATGCAGAATCTTTGCAAAAGTAAAAGTCATCTAAATAATTCCTCATTAAAGAGATCTGTAACTAATTTAGAGGTTGCTGCTAGCAAACAACTTTGTATTTCGCTGTTTCATCTACAAATAAAGTGCATGATGCGCTTGAGGAATAAATTGCTTTGTTATATTAAAAAAATGATAAGCTAGTAATATTGCAATAGATGGCAAACTGATAACAGGTTGATAGTTACTAGGTATCTCCACCAAAGAGGACATTATCAGGACTGCAGCATCCACCCCCTTTACAAGTACAACCCAGTACAGTATCAGCAATGTATCTACATACTGTGGGAGTAGAACCCACAGCCTTCTGCATTGAAAGCAAGTACACTACCTGCTGTGCTATTAACAATGCAAGCAGACTCAGCATAAGCAGCACTAAAAATCTTTTCCCCTGAAGCTCTTAGGTCCTTGAAAAATCCACTCAGCACTCAAATGCATCTCTCAACTTTGCAGCACATGAGCACAAGAAATCTGGAAAAAGCCAAAATTTATTGGGGGGGGGACAAATACCCAAAACCCAGGGACACATTTTAAACATTGCTTGTATAACCTTGGAAAGTTGCTAGAATAAAATGCTGTGCTACCGACATGCATTTCACTGCCAAGTCTTGAACCCAGGACCCTGTGTACTACAGTACACTACACTATGCCAAATCAGCTGTTTCTTGAAATACAGGAAGACTGAAACTTAAATGGCTATCATTTAGTGAATTCAGTTCTCAACATAGCTCTCAACCTCTTAGAACAAAACACCTGGTCAAAGCCACTTATGGGGGAATACAGCCCCCAAACATATTCAGTAAATTCAGTTCTCACCATAGTTTTCAACCTCTTAGCACAAAAAAACCTGTGCAAAGCCAATAATGGGGGAATACAACCCCAAAAATAGGGACACATTTCAAATATCGATATTATAAACATAGAAAATTGCTAGAGTACAATGTTTTGTTACCATGAACTTTCTGAAGAATATGAAGTCTGAAATTCAAATGTCTGTCATTATTTAATGAAGTCACAATCCAGAAAACCACAGACTTTATGAGGAACAGAATAGAACAAAAATATGAGGCAGAAATCTGAAAGCTTTTCACAAGTGGTGGTGGGTAGGGAATTCAGGTTCTTGCTACCTGCACCCAAGGTTGAGGGTTTGAACCTGAGTTACTCTCTCTAGCCATCAGTTATAGTTAACTGGGGCATTTCACACACACGCACACACACACACACACACACACACACACACACACACACACACACACACACACACACACACACACACACGCAAATTGCTAGAATAAAATATTTTGTGTAACCATGTACTTTCTGAAGAATATGAAGTCTGAAATTCAAATGTCTATCATTATTTAGTGAATTCAAAATCCAGAAAATCACAGATTTTATGAGGTACAGAATGCTTTTCACAAGTGGTGGTGGGTAGGGAATTCAGGTTCTTGCTACCTGCACCCAAGGTTGAAGGTTTGAACCTGAGTTACTCTTTCTAGCCCCGAGTTAAAGGTATCACACACACACACACACACACACACACACACACACACACACACACACACACACACACATGTTTCCTCCATAAGCCAGTTCCCCAAACTCCATTCAAAGCAGCAGCTCTGTTTCTCGGTGTCAGAATGCCGAGCATGCATGCGTGCTCTGCTTTTATGCATTCCGGGTATGCACAGACTGCAGACCTTGCAGTCCAATCCCCTTCCAACTGCATAGACTTCTGGAGCATCTGTGGACTGCTTCCGAATCTGGACTGGTTAAACAGCAGTCAGAATTTGAGTTTCCATGCATGCATGCATGCATGAGTTCCAGGATTTGTTTTATTTTTGGTTTTCTTTTTGTACAGCTGGGGTGGGGGGGCTGCAGTCCTGCAGTCCAATAGCACAAGCCGCCACTGCTTATTTCTACAGGTAGCCTTTAAATAAACATTATCAGAAGGGAGGAATAAAGGATTCAAAATGCTAATCGTTGCTCCATTCTTGTGGTAGCTAATTTGTGTGACTATGCCAACTTGAATACAATACATCCTAACTCTTGCGCTTAACAATTTAGTTATAGATAAAGCTCCACTAATAAGGAACACAGGCACAAATGTAGGAACACACTTTGTCAATTGATGTTATTTACGTAGAAACCAGCTGGGGTTAACAGCTTAGCACTAAACTTCACTTTTTGAAAAATGAAAAAGTGTACCTCTAATTACCACTGCAGGTTAATGATTTTAATCCTCAGTATTTTGTTACAGAAATCATCCACTTTAGGATTGCCAAATGGAAATGAGAAAAACCTGAAGTAACATTAGGGACATCTCTGAGCATCAGGGATAGCTGACATCTATGCTAACATTAAATCCAAAATGCCCTCTTTATGGTAAGACATGAACCTATCCAGATCCCCCTATGTCCTTTCAAACAATGTATAACGATCTCCTTATTTACACTCATCCAAAAAGAGTTTAACCTTATCCTTTGATGTCATTAATTATATTTTGGACTTAAGCACTGAAAATGTAACTCAAAGGATGGGAACTTGACACATTTCTTGTCAACAAGTCTTTGATACAATAAACATCACAAGCACATCCTGTGCAACTCACCTGACCTAGGCACACAGTTACAGTCTAATTTGTTAGTATGGTAAAACTCTTATAGAATGATGCAAAGGATGAATCTGTATAATTTTATGAGACAGAAAATTAATATATGAATTTAGCAATAATCCATGACTACATGTGGGTAACACAGGATTTCCCCAAAGTTGCTGTGGTTTGATAACTAAGGCAAAGCCTGAGTGATTAAACAAAGGCAACTGTGGGTAAATCCTGCATTGCCCATGCACAGGAGAGGATTATTGCTATTATACAATGACATTATTTAAGGGGAAAAGTCTTACCTTTTATAAATAATGCTATTGTATTAATGGACTTTAGTGCTGTTCTACAAGTTTCTGGTATCTTTGCAGTTTTTTTTTCATAATATTAGTCTGAGATGGGATGATTTGTGAAGTCCACAGAATGTAGAGACTTTTGTCCTGTACTGTGGTTAAATACTGCAGTTTTCTGGCAGATCACTAAAGAAAGAAATCAGTAAGTAATGAGAGCTGTTTATTTGGAGAGACAAGAAGTAGACAGTGGGGTTTCTTGTGGAAATGGTCCTAAAATTTAAAAGGGCTTTGTTTTTTTCCTTAATGTTTTGCATTATTCTTCTCCATAGAGGGAAGAGTTTTTACCTTTTCTTTTTTTACTGTATGCTGTGGAGCTTTCTGCAGAAATACTGTCTGCAAAGAAATTGGGATTTTTTTTTTATTTCTTGTATTATTCATCAAAGCAGTTTATATTGCAGTGAAGGGCTTTTTTTAACATTTTGAATTCTTGGTTACTAGTGCCGAGAAAGTTAGCTTTATGGAACTTCTTCCTGTGTGGAATTCTGGATTTACAATGAGCATGCTAACTGGTTTGTCCAATCAGTGTGTATACTTTTGAGTTTGAATGCCTATTGACTGTATAATTTACTAAGCAAGAAGGCAGGCAAAGACAATACAAAAATGCAGAGAATATGGAATAGGTTATACAAATGAAAGAGATATTTTTTTACGGATAGTAGCTAAAAGGTTTATTATGGAAAACAAAAGCACAAAACAAAAAAAAAAAAAAAAGACTGTGGTCAGCTTCACTGGTAGTACCACAAAAACCTAATACCTGTGCAATAACTCTAAAATATAAATGAATCAATGCACATTTCAAATTGTGTGCATTGAGGGAGGGACAGTTGGTATGTTTTCTAAAACTAGGAGAGATAGAAAAACCTTGCAAACTAAAAAAAAAAGTGTGAGAGAGAATATATGATATCAAATGAGAACAGCATGTTACAAGTCATGAACAGATACAGCCATTTACCAAGCTTCTTGGCACATTGAGCAATCAAATTCTAGGTACTACAGGTTGTTATACAAGATTATTAGATGACATTCAAGATGTGTGCATTCTTCTAGATAGTTAATACATTTAGTATACATGTGGGACCAATCTATATTCATTTTAGCAAAAGCTAGATTTCAGGCTTGGCATTTACTCCCAATAAACCATCTTAGAAGCTTAACTATATATGCAGGTTGATATGAAATTGAGATCAATGAACCCAGTTTATGTATATTTTGCATAAAAATATCAACAATGTTCAGAAATGAATGGAGTTTCTTGCAAAAATACTAACCAAGGTTGCATTCAGTTCAACAAAAGAAGACTAGTATAATCTTTTAGCCTCATGTTCTGGTCACTGTTCGGTCATAACATGACATAAATGATAGAATTAAATATATAATAACTGGATAGGATGTATCGATTTAAGTTTCATGACTAAATCAAATAGCCCGCTAAAGATGAACAGTATTACTAAACTGCAGTGCATTTACTTTTCGAGTAAGCCGTATTTTTTTCTTGTGCAAATAAGTGACAAACACTAAGGATAATTTAGTACAAGAATTAAAATGGCGCCATCCAAAGTATTTTGGGAAGAGAGACATTAACATACATGTTTACATTCATTGTTAAAGCAACTGCATTTAATAAGTGCTTTATAGTAAATAATTTTATTTTTTTTAGACTGCATCATTTATAACACAAGTAACATATAAAAATATAACAATGAAAACAAACAAGCACGTTTTGGTAACACCAGCACAGTTTAAACATTTTATTGGTACTACTGTAAATATTTGTGTTGTAGAAAGGAAAAAATGAGGTCACCTCAATTTTAAGTACACTGTATTGCAGAGCACGCCAACAACTAATTGCTTTCTTTGTATATTTATCGAAATCATGCTAATTTATGTTGAACTTCTATCAAAAATACGCATACCTTTTATGCTGGTATAAGTACGTAGCTGACATGCTTTTATCACTGCCATTGTTTCCCTGATTGTGGCTAAAAATGGTTCTCGAACCAGCTCATTAACCCAGAAACAAATCCAAATAAATAAATAAAACAGACAAACATCAGCATCCATTGAAGTTCTTCCTAGTACCCACTCCTTGACTAAATATTGGCTCCTGTTGAAATGCAGAGTGCTGACAAGCCAAAAAAAGACTGAAAATATATTCATTTTGAAGATCACACTTCTCCTTTAATTTTCTTTTACTGCAGAGGGCAAGCCCCCCCCCCCCCCCTCAGTGCAGCTGATGTGAGGGACTAGCCCTCACACCCTGAATTTATATATACCAACTTTAACATTGCCATACCTTGGAGAAAAAGGAATATTCCAGGAAATGTCCACGTCAGACTTTAATATATACATGCCTGTTTTTCGGCCAGTCCGTTTCTGTGTTTATCAACTTGCTATAGTGGGTTTCGACATTTCAAATGGTTACATTAAACATCAGCCATCTCTCCTTATTTCCTAAAAAAGCTTGCTTCCATGTTTAGTAAAAACACTGTGGTAAACATTTTATATTTATCACCCAAACTCTGCAATTTTCATGCTATGGTGGCAAGTTAGAGTTTTATGATTTTCACCGCTTCATCGTTTGTCATGTACTCTGTTATTTTATGATATTCCATGTTTGTGTTTACTTTTATGAACGCCAAATGAAATTAGCACTCACTTTTAGTGTTGCCATATTTCTGTAGAAACACTTTAACCATTATGCTTATTTGTACTTATTCCATGGTTAAGCAAAAATATGGTTTGTATATTTAATTAAGGGAGTGGTGCAATAAAGCATCTCACATTGACAGTGTAGGAAGGGGACTTATCCTGCTACAAGTTTTTTTGTTTTACTTATTTGCAAAATTGATGTTGGTTTGATTTTTAAAGGAGCAGTATTTATTGAATTCAATGTTGTGAATGAATATGCTACTACTATGGCTATTGAACTTCTCTGTGTTGCTCATGAATGCCTTTTGTGTCATTTTGTGTTATGGTACTCATCTATTTTGTATGACTGGTCAGTTTTTGGACCCAAGCTGAGAGTGAAATTGGTAGAAGTGATCACTACTCTACCCCAGCAAACAAATTCAGATAACAAAAAAATAAATTTCCCTCAGATGGTCATACTGCATTTAAAGAGTCCTTTCATTTGTGTTTTTCACTAATCATACTGCTTTTTAAGTATAGATCGGGCTTGTAGACACTCTCTGTTCTTTGTGAAATGAAGAACTCTTCTTATTGTTGGTGCATTATGCTTTTCAGTGTTTTCTTCAGCTGAACAGATTTCCTCTATAATATTTGCCTAGATAAATCTTTGAGACATGCGTTTTATCACAAAACAGGTTTAATTCATCTCTATAGTCACATAGCTATGAAACTTGTTTGCCCTTTCTTAGAGAGCTAGTTATCTCCACTGTGGCCAGGAAACATTTAATTTCATAATTTTCTTAAGAATATCTGCAAATTGATGGTAACTTTTATCAAAGTAACATCAGACTCTACCTAGTAGATATTGTTTAAATGCTGTAAATACTCATTGTTAATATGCTACTGATATACTAGAATAATGCTGCAAATATATAGGAGACGTTAATTTATTTTTGTCTAACCAATATACAGTAATCATAGTTAACTTTCAAAACCCCATGTAACTGTATCATACTCTTGTAATTTATTGTACTGTACTGCTCAGCCTGGGTCCATCCAATACTGCTCTAATGAACCTGGGTCCATACTGTACTACTCTAATAAATAAAATAAATATGTGACACCGACTATACTATGTTGTGCTGTTTTTTTCCTGACTAAAAGCCTCTTGCGGTATATTTAAAAGAAGTACTGCTTTTGGGAAGCAAGAACATCATGCTTCAGAAGGTAATGAAAAGAATGTCATTTTGAAATGCATTCAGAAATGAAGTATATCTAAGCATTATCACTGAAATTGCCACAACCTTTGAATACCTGGTCTGGTTTCTGCTGGGGTATTATCAGTGTGATGTTTGTATGTCCTCCCAATGGCAGCATATGCTCGAAAGACATGCCATACACTGAATGACAATCATCTAAACTAACTGATAATATGTTTATGATGTGTGATGGAATGTGTTTGTGTTTGTGTTTGGCTGTGTGTGGGGTGTGCATGCATGATAGAGAGACTCTGAGGAGTGTGTGCCTGCACACACATGCGCACTTGTGTATGTCAATGCATGTGATGGCGTGCATGTGTGCGTGTGCCCTGTTAAAGACTAACATTTCATCCAGAGCTGGTTCTCTGATGTGCTCAGTGTAAGACAGAATAGGAGCCATCTCCCCTGCTACACTGAACAAGATAAAACAGTCATTTAAGAATAAGTTCATATTTAACAGTTTTAAGAGAATGCCAATTAATATGCTCATCTCTGACTTTAGTTTCCTGCATACTTCTTAGATGAATACATTATACCACCATCATACAGCATACTGCATATTTTGTTCTGGAGGACTTTTCGTTTGTGAGATGCAGACATTTACTAGAGTAGAAAAACATAACTTAGACTTTCAGATGTTGTAGTTTCTACTTAGTCAGACTAGTAAAACACAAGATTTTTTATTACTTTTTCAATCAAAATGCTTTTTACATTTATGAAACAATTTGACACCTTTACACTAGTTCAGTTCATTTTGAACTTGAACATTATACCTTAAGCTCTTAATCACTACAGATATAATGGACATAGAAAATTATATTTTTAAAATGGAACTAGACAGGGATTATGTTCTCAGAAATAGCAGGTACATTGTTCCCAAACATGACAAGTAAATATAAAAGTGATCATTCTAATCTGCATGATATCTAATACTATGTGAAATAAGTGCATTTTGTTTTATTACCACTAAGAATGAAAAGGACTTGTCCAAGCTCTTATAAGTTTTTTAATATTTTTATAATATGCAACAGATCACTTATATTCCTAAGCTTTTGAACCACTGAGAAAAATCACTCCCATAACCATCTACACACAGCATGTTTCTGTTCTAAAATACATTTTAGACAGTTTGAATTGCGTAATTTTCTATGCTAGCATATGCTCAGCACAGGAAGACTGCAAGCATACATTTTAAGCTAAGCAGACACTTTATAATAGCTCTTAGTAACATAGAAGTCAGTGCAGCTTTTAAGATAACTGGCCTTTTTCTCTTGGTTGTATTTCAGGAGAATGCAAACTGTGAAAACTTCCTCAGTCAATGTTAATACTTTAGTAAAGTACATATTATGTGATCAGGATATTTCACTGTAGCATTCAGAACTGCAAGTGATATAAATTTCCTGAAGAAAGCAAAATTAGACTTTTTTTTTACTTGATATATCATCTGTCAGATTTCTCTTTATGAGCAGGAAATACATTTTATAATAAAAAATATAAAAGTATATACTTTTATGTTATTTCAAAAGATGTGAGATACTTCATAAGTGTACACCACAAAAAGTTTCTTTACTTGACAATACCATTGGCAATATTTTTAGGCAGAGTTGGACAATAGAATTAACATTCTACTTTTTGTGCATGTTAATAAAATCCCCTTTTGTAGCTGTTTACATTATTCACAAAAAATGATTTGTTGATGACCATTTATTTGTGACCAGCTGACTGAACAGAACCTCCAGCTTTATTTTATATTTTGACCTATAACTTATAAAAGAGAAAAGATGCCAGATGATCTCCTCCTCATAAGCATTAAGGAGCAGCACCCTCAAAAGAAAAAGATTATTTCTAAGTTCCATTCAGTCAAAGTAAACCAACCAGTTTTTGGTGAAGAGGTCTATGAGTGACCCAGCCGCATTCTTTTATAGTAATTACAAAAAAAAAATGATGACTTAAAACTGCCAGGACAGACAAAAATACAGAAATGAATCATATCTCTCAAATGTCCAGATTTTTGCTTCATATTTTTGGTCTCTTCCTCATAAAATGTGTGGTTTTCTGGCAAATCATTGAAGATTGAAGTCAGAAAATAATGACAGACATTTGAATTTCAGACTTCATATCCTTTAGAAAATGCACGCTAGCAAAACAAAACTGTTATTCTAGCAACTTTCTATGTTTATAAGAGCAATATTTAAAATCTGTCCCTATTTTGGGGCCTTTGTCCCCCATTATTTTAGGCATTGTCCAGATTTTTTGCACTAAGACGCCGAGGGCTGTGAAATTAATATGGACTGGTTATGTTTGCTAAAATCCTTTATTCTGACTGATGTGATAATACACATTTAAAAAAAAAAACTCCCAACCTACCTTTTGGACAAATGTCAGTACATGGTTTGCACATTTTGATTCCATTTTCTTCCATCTCCATCTTGTTACTTGGACAAGCTCGCACACAAGAGCTGTGATCAACAACAAAGTTATCTGCAAAGAGAAAGGCAGAACATTAGAGTTTGTTTTAATAGGACCCATTTTCATGGGATGAGGCAATGGTTTTATATAGCTACTAATACCTTGAATTATACTTGAAAGCATTTTGTGTCTTCCTGTCTGTAGTTATACCACTTACCACTGCACCTACCTGTATATCTTATCTTTTCTCACCTTAAGCTTACAGTGACATTGGCAGGGGATCATTCATTTTCAGCAACAGGTAGTTGTAGTCAGTAGCTACAGAAATGTAAAGGTAATGATCATTGGCTCTTAAATTAGAGTCAAGAATATTTCAAATAAATGTAATAGTAAAGCATTAAAAGGAATACCTGTTAAAGGGGACAAACACATTCAGCTTTGGGACAGTTACTTCTATTCCACTTAAAACTGCAGGCTGTGTTATCTTGACTCTCTTGAATATATAAAAATCACAGAAATCCTCCTTTAGCTTCTGGAATCCGTTGTAGTAAAATGCAAGGGGAAGTGCTGGATGGTTTGTCATCTACTCACAACTTGGCTAGTATTTAACAGTTCTGTTAAAAGTTCTCCAGGAATAATACAATGAGCCTGCAGCCTGAAAAGCTTGCTATACAGAGATGGGGTTTCTCAGGGTCCTGTGAAAATTCATCAGTGTTATACCAAAAGCTGTAGTGAAAAAATATGAACTATGACTGATTGTCAATATATGCAAAGCAAGGTATGGCTTTATACGAGGCTTTTCAAAATGACGTCTGAGGATTGCTTTCATTATTTTCTATGTTTTATTATCTATTATATGATTTAAATTCATATTTGCAAAAATGCCATATTATCTTACCTTCATAGCTGTTGTGTTAACATGCTCTCCCACTATATTATGTACTATTAATATTTTAATGCGCTTTTAGTATGGTCTGCATCAGTCTTTAAATGTTTTAATGCACTTTTAGTACGGTCTGCATCAGTCTTTAAATGTTTTAATGCGCTTTTAGTATGGTCTGCATCAGTCTTTAAATGTTTTAATGCGCTTTTAGTATGGTCTGCATCAGTCTTTAAATGTTTTAATGCACTTTTAGTATGGTCTGCATCAGTCTTTAAATGTTTTAATGCGCTTTTAGTATGGTCTGCATCAGTCTTTAAATGTTTTAATGCGCTTTTAGTATGGTCTGCATCAGTCTTTAAATGTTTTAATGTGCTTTTAGTATGGTCTGCATCAGTCTTTAAATGTTTTAATGTGGTTTTAGTATGGTCTGCATCAGTCTTTAATTGTTTTAATGCACTTTTAGTATGGTCTGCATCAGTCTTTAAATGTTTTAATGCGCTTTTAGCATGGTCTGCATCAGTCTTTAAATGTTTTAATGCGCATTTAGTATGGTCTGCATCAGTCTTTAAATGTTTTAATGCGCTTTTAGTATGGTCTGCATCAGTCTTTAAATGTTTTAATGCGCTTTTAGTATGGTTTGCATTAGTCTTTAAATGTTTTAATGCACTTTTAGTATGGTCTGCATCAGTCTTTAAATGTTTTAATGCACTTTTAGTATGGTCTGCATAAGTCTTTAAATGTTTAATGTGCTTTTAATATGGTCTGCATCAGTCTTTAAATGTTTTAATGTGCTTTTAGTATGGTCTGCATCAGTGTTTAAATGTTTAATGCACTTTTAGTAATATGGTCTGCATCAGTCTTTAAATGAACATTAATGACATTCCTCCTACAAAAGAAGGGCAAACTACAGCTCATCTATGATCTACCTTTTTCTGCTCAAGTCATTGGTCAGTTACAGGTTGCTAATACATAGGTAGATGTCATTAGAATTTGGAAAAGGTATCCACATAGAACAATTATCTGAGAATAGCGATCCTTCATTTCTGGGAGGGGAATGAAGAGATCCTAGAGCTGAGGGAGAGGCTTATAACTGAGGCAGGTCACAATGCCCTTACAGGACCATAGTGCTGTTTCAATCATGGTTAACTGTCTTGAAGTAATTAATGAATGAGTGAGTAAGTGAGTGTGTGTGTGTGTGTGTGTGTGTGTGTGTGTGTGTGTGTGTGTGTGTGTGTGTGTGTGTATGTGTGTGTGTGTGTGTGTGTGTTGTTACTGTGATGCGTGATCAAATATATTGCACAATTTCTAGTATATGTACTTTAAAGGCAGGATAGAATTCAGGGCAGGGCATAAAAAAGTTCTCCATGTGCATTAAAACATTTTAGGAGTTCATTGTCCCAGTCATCAATCTGTCCTAATAGGAATTTATGCAGGGGAATTCATACATGCTTCAGTCACAATATCATATAAAATATGGAACCAAGGTTAAAGCTGAAAAGGAGAATTCCTCTTTCTTTACATGTAAGTTAATAATCTCTAAAACTTCACTTCAATTATTTAATGTCTTTCTACAGTCTGGTGCTTATAATCTTTTCAAACTTTTCAACTTTACAAAATCAAAAAGTATTATCAGACAGAGGTAGTGTAGGAATTGATATTTAAAAATATTTTACGGTATGTTGGCTATCTTCCCAGCAGTGGGAGCATTGGCTGTAGATGTTGATATGATACCCCAACCACATGTACAAAAATGTGAAAAAGGGGTGTGGATGGATGTTAGTATATATATATATATATATATATATATATATATATATATATGTATACATATATACATATATATATATATATATATATATATATATATATATATATATATATATATATATATTTTTTTTTGCTTAATCTCTAAATTCATTTTGTTACAAATCTTCACACGCTAGCATTGGCTAATGTGAGATATTTTCATAAAGTATACTATAATATTACTCAGAAATGTTGTCAAGGATATTTCAGAGAAAAGTTTGCCAATAACTAACTGTGTAGTTTTATCTGCTTTCTTGGCACATATGAATTATAAACAGTGTGAAAGTGGGCTGCCCAGGTGATAATAGCTTTGATGTTTCATTTAATACCAATTTGGTTTGCAGAATATTTGCATGATCTATGTCAGATTTTTTTTTTTTTTTTGGATTTTAGGAGCATTACAGTTAGTATTTTTTACACTTATTAACTTGCTGATGGGGACTCTTTGACCTCTTTCTTCTACACATTTATACTGGTCCAGTAAGAATTGATGGACTTTGATGTTTTCATTCTTTTACAACATTTATGTTGGCTCACTAAAAATGATTGGATGACATTATCTCAGCCATTCAAAAAGACTTCCACCACTGGCAGTAAGAGCTGTGGCCAATAGGGTCTATTTGTGTAATGCAGGAATTTGCCAGTCAGACACGTCAGCCACAATAAAGGAAGACCTCATTATTCACTAACATGCATGTCTCTGACCTGCATTTATAACTGCAAGTACAAATCAGTACTTTCCCATGGTAGTTAACATTGGCAACCCTTTACGCTGTGTGGGCATCGGCACCCTTAATCACTCTCCAACACACATGCACACATACTCACATACATACACAGAGACACACCCTGACATAACTCTTGCCTGTTCCTGAGATAACAGAATGTCCCCAGTGTCTCATAAATGATGGATAATTACAGTTAGGCAATAATGCCAGGCATCAGGATTTCATACCTTTATTGTTTCTAAACTATATCATGATGAGAGTGACCTGATGGGTAAGGTGTTTGCCTTACAAACACAAGGTGCAGGGTTTGAGTCTCACAAGGGATAATTGGCTAGGCTTAACATGGCTTGCAAGGGCAGTTAGCCTAGTACTAACCTATGAACCTATGTTGCTCTATTAACTTTCAAAGTAACTTTAGTCACACTTAAAGTCTTCTTTGTGTCATCCAGTGCTCCTAACAGCTTTGTCCCAAAGCCTTCTCCTATATGGGCACACACCTCTAGCTCACTAAGCTGACTGTCCTTAATTTTACAGGACCCTCCTGCTTTTGCCTCTTATAGGTGAGCTGCATTTTGTGACTCATGGACTGTTGCAGACATTTAATAATGTCCAACATTACAATTTCATACCTGTTATTATGTAACAACAAAAAACAGCATGACATTAACTGATTTGTTAAGGTAGCAGGTTAAGGGTGCTGCTCCCTGTGTCAAGGGTGCAAGGTTTGAACCTCCCCCCAGGTGTGAATCATTTCAAGTGCCTTGAAGGGATGGTGTAAAGAGTTATTCATGGTTTCTAGTGTTCCTCCTCCAATGATGTAGGATTTGTTTGTTAGTCTAAGGGAGGGGGTGGCATGATTTACCCCCTACACACACATACACATCTATCTTACCTACCCCCTGACTAACTAAAGTGCCATCCTAGGCAGGCACACACTCACAAATGCAGCCACTCAAATGCACAAAGATACATATGCCCAGCCCCAACACTATCCATCAAGGAAAATCTCTGGTACTTAATTCTAGCATGATTGGGTGATCACAAGCTTTGGGACACTTTTATTAACATAGGTGGCCTATGTACCTGTGCTAAATGCCTTATCTAGCATCTCTAGAGGGAGAGCACATAGCTAATTAGCATAACACACTTCCCAGTGAAGAACCCAAGGGCAAGTGTGATGTATTCAGAACTTTACTAAATTTTACTATTAAAAAAAGAAAAAAAAAGGCAAAAAAAAGCATGAGTCGCACAGTACAGACTAAAAAATTCATTTGAAGGTTAAGGGCCATATAAATATGTCATCTAAAACAGCTGTTATGACTGAGGCTTCACACAGAATACCTACTGTGCTTAAGGCCACAGCCATGCAATCAGTTAAAGGATGTAGTAACAACACTAGTAATAATGAACAGAAAACCTATGGACTGGGGTAATGGTATGGTAACAGCTGTCAAGCAGTTCAAGGTCAGAATTTGTATGGTTCTACAAGATCTTAATCCATGATTAAACTGGGAGCTCAATTTATTTGAAACAATTGCAAAAGTTGTTGCATTTATGCTTAATGTCAGATAAGCCACGAATCCTGGCATATTTCACTGTAACTGTTGAAGTTAGGTATTGAGCCTGTTTGTGCAGACTGCTGTTCCACGTAACATGAAGGTTCTCACTTAAAACAAATTACAGTGCAATTAGCAAGTCGTGTCAGACAATAGTCCACACTGTTCCAACCAGGATGGTCAGTCTTTAGCAAAAGCACCAGAATTCAAACACACAATTCCAAATCCATGGTCAAATAGACACAATAACCCTGTGAAACAAATAGTGAAGAATATCAAAACGTGTGACTTTTCCAATGATACTCACTGCAACCAGTCTGTTTTTGGAACACAGAAGTATACATATTCAATCAATGAGAGTTTTTTTCCCCAACAGAACAACTTCTGAGGTGCACAAGTTTAAGCTCACAGTAAAAAGTGCCATATCTACAGTATTAGTCACAGAGAGACAATAAACAGCATTTGAGTGAATGTAGGCTAGACAAGTGAAAGAGAAAATCATTTTATGATAAGATGACTAAAAACCTTTATGCTTTGACTGAAGAGGAAATGGGCTGTTTTTTTCAGAATGGCCCTAGATTCAATCCTATAGTAAAAACTGGAAGTTCAGGCTACTCTTATAGTTTATTACAACCAGCTGAAAACCTGCACTCTAGGAAATGAAGGCACAGAACATTAAAGAAAACATTTGAAACTGGTGCAGAAGCTGCCAGATAGGATTTCAAATTAACAAGCTGCTGAAAATAATCCGGACTCACTAGAAATCATATTTTATTAATTCATTTCAGCTACCAAATCCATCTCTGTAGTCTGTTTGACCACTTTATCAGAGCTACCTAATACTAAGTCTGATCCTGATGCTACGTCTGAGTGTTGATAGCCAAAACAAGCAGAGCTGTACACTGCCTACAGATTGCAAATATTATTTTAACTTTAGGAATCTCGACAGAAAGTCATTCGGATACTCAGACTGAGAGTAATTCACACCAGGATTTAATACATGAAATCACATTTTCATTGTACTTTATAAGTTACTCAAATAACAAGAGTTACACTTTAATTAGCTGTATTAATATAGGTGTGCAATTGAATATACTATTAGCAGGAGGGTTCTAGCTGCAGTTAAAGGAAGATGTAACACACAGTATATGTAAGCGTTTCTTTAAATCTTCAGTAAGCTGAGATGCAATTCATGTAACCTGTGCTGGGAGCTTAGCACAAAATTAAAAATATGCAGTGGAATCAGTGGTTTTATGTCTCTTCTGTTCTGTTCTTTTATCTATTCTGAACTATAATGTTTAATACACTGAGAAGATGAGACCCTGAGGCCATCGTGGTTTGTGTGTGTGTGTGTGTGTGTGTGTGTGTGTGTGTGTGTGTGTGTGTGTGTGTGTGTGTGAGAGGGGTTGAAAATACTGTCAGTCAGCTAATTTTAAAAATGAATTTGACAGATTGTTATTTAAATAGAAGCAACAATGCAGACTACCAGCATGCAAGGGTATAATAGCTGTATGAAGCAGCTTGATGCCTACAGTTAATCAACAGACAATGTACACTTTAATGCTTCACCTGTGGCCCTGCATTCACTAATGGTATTCATTTATGCTGACAACTTCATAAAGCAGTGCTGGTACTGTACTCTTGCACCATCAGCATCTGAGGATCATACTGCCTGATAGTTAGAGACCAGGGAAGCTGCTGGATCCAGCACCAGGTGACCTAGGCAGTTGCCTAAAGCCCACTGGTCAGGAGGCTGACACACCATTTAATTTTTAATTAAAAAAATACATTACATGTCTTCTTTAGGCGTGTTCTTCTTTAAGAATGCCCTGTGTATCTGTGGGCACATTTCAGATTTACATCCCTGCATGCGTTGACGCACACATCCTCTTTTGCTCTTCATTTCCATGTATGTAATTTAAATTCACTTACACAAGATGTTCCTGCTGCTTCTGTCCAAGGAATAAAGCTGATAAGACAATCAAAATAAACATCCCGTTTTTATAGTGTGTGCATGTGTGTGTGTGTGTGTGTGTGTGTGTGTGTGTGTGTGTGTGCAGATCATGTGTAATTCTCTAGTTAGGGATGTCAGGCTACTTAATTTGCTCAGGCTCAGACTCTGTACCTTGGTTACAGTCGGGAGACAAGAGCCTTAATTCTCTATACCAAACTACTCAAAAAATATGAGCTTTAGTGCATTTCAGAATTGTGAGTTTCAGTGCATTTTCAAGGAACTGTGCACTTCAAGGGAAGAAAAGTTAACAGCTGCTCATGCTGTCTATTTTCAGTCTGTAACTATTTTGTTTAGCAAATGCTTGTGCTATAGAATTTGAAAGTACTGTTAGTAGCACAACAGATAGCATACTTGCTTTTGATGCAGAAGGCAGTGAGTTCTGTTCACACCATGTAGACGGATTGCTGATACTGTAGTGTACTTTAAGGGGGGTGGGGTGGCTGCACTCTTGAGTGTCATCCTTTGGATCCTTTGAATGAGACTCCTAGTACCTATGAACCTGTTCCTGGTTTGCCATCTATTACCTATTGCTTTATTAACAGCTTACCATTTTTTAATGCAACGTAGGCAATTTATTCTTCAAGGTCAGCTGGCATTGAATTTATAAACTAAACTGTGAAATATAAAGTTGTTTGCAAGCAACAACCTCTTCATTAGTTATGGATCTCTTTAATATCGATTATTCAGATGAATTTTACTTCTGCAGAGATTGTGCATATTGACTGATATTGGTGGATTATAATGACAGAAGTCTGAGTGCCTTTTATAGTTGAAATGTTCTAAAATGGGCAGATTTGTTTCACTGTTTACTGGAAAAACATTCAAAACTATAAGTTTAAAACACACTCTAACAAGTCACACTGTATTATACATGGAATATAAGTAAATACAATCAGGAAGGTGAATCAAAGAACACATGCATGTATGCATGGTCTTAAAATATGTGTGCAAGGAGCCTATGGTTTGATAATAGCTCAAAGGTACACTTATTCTGCCACTGTCCAGATGCATTTTCTTTGAATATGGGTTTCAATGCCATTTTAATAAATGTGAGTTTCAAGGCCAGAGAAGTTTACTGTTCACGCTAAGTCTGTTTTCAATGTGCAACTGTTTTGTATGGGAAATGGCTATCAGTGTCTGTGCTATAAAATTTGAAACACAAGTTTTAAATTAAATCCAAATATCTGTAGGCATTGTAGAAGTAAAGAAGATAATAGCATGCACACTGAGAGGTCTGCACAGTACATACAGTAACTAGGGAGAAATAGCCACGTAATGGGACACTAGAATGTCTGGAGGGTGGGGTCCAATGTGTGTGTGTGTGTGTGTGTGGGGGGGGGTTGACCCATTACCCTGCCTAGGGCTCCTGCCCCCTTTGCACTTCCTAGTCATGGCCCTGTCTCTCATTAAGAACCACCCAGAAATCTGGGGATGGTGATGGCAGCTTTCATACATAAAAATGGATTTAGGAACTAATACTCAATTACACCCGGCAGGCTGATTGCTATTGTGAGGGGTGTCATGTATTCAGTGCAGCAGACAAGTGGAAAAAACTCACCAAAAATCTGAGATGTTTTATGCAGGCAAAAACTTTCTCACCAAAGCAACTAAAAATACACTTGCCACTACTTATCTCATCCCTATACTTCACGGTGTTCCCATTCTCACATTTAGAGCAAGTACCTTTTTCAAAACCCACTACTGCATAGCAGTAAAAAGCCTAAATTGGTTAGAACTACCCCATCAACTAAAATATACACAGCTTCTTACCACCTATAGACTTATCCAGCATTCATATGTTTGTCTAGCACTAAATACCATTTGATACAACTATATTCTCAATCGGTCATTACAATCCACTGACCAAAAATTCCTCTCTGTCTCCAAACCTATCAACTCTCCTGGGCATGGTCTGTACTCATACTATGTTGCTAAGGCCCGTAACTCCTTACCTGTATCCGTCAGGTCAATACCCTCCTTCTAGTCCTTTAAAACCATTCTGAAAGAGCTAACATCTGGCTCTGTTCCAACCCCAGGATAAACCAAATCCCTAAATATGAACAAGTACCTATCCATACCTTACTTCTACTCCTTACTCCCATTTCGCTCCCTGACTCTTTCTCTAAATATGCCATAACCTTGTTTTTTTCCTCCTACTTCATATTGCAATTACTGTTTGCATTATACTAACTCACCTTTAATTTTTTCTAAAATGGCTAAAATCTATCTATATATTAAATCACTGTCACATGTTTGTATTTTCTCTTTACCAATGTGTTCATAGTATGTCTAATTTGGTAAAATTATTTAAAGTGTATTTATTTTTGCATTATTTCGAGGATTGTAAAATTAGTGTTCTTAAAATGTTTTTGTAATACTTTGGGACCTATCTCCATGGGCCTCTGTCAACATAGGCACCTACCCAGCTGACTTTCTCAGTAACTAAATGTCAGTAAATAAATAATGGAAAACGGAGAAAAGGTAAACCAAAAAACTAGTAAAACAGAAATTCCCCCACTGTACAGGAACCAATAAAGGCTGTCCCACAAAACGTTGTAGTTGGAATAGTAATGTTGAAAAAGACTCTGCAGTCCACAGGTAGTTCAAACCACGTACATAATTTATTAACAATACAGTGAGTTGAAAATTGAGTTAAAAATTAAGTGCTTTCATTTCCAAGGCTGGAAACTTCATCAGAATAACTACCATTGTTGCATCAGACATTTTATACCATGGTGTTAAATACATTCAATTTAAACACATTAATCAGAGAGCAATGTTTTAAAGAAACAACCCACTATAATTGTGTATGTGTCATTGCATTGAAACAAGTATCGTAAAAGCATATAAAACAACTGTAGAATAACACTGATTTGATATAAGTGAAATAAGATCTCCATAAATTCTATTCTGAATCTCAGTAAAGTTGTAAAGTGTTGCTTAAAAACACATGAGTACCAGTGTATGGACCCTTGTAGTAAAGTCTATTTAAATAGAATAATATATATACACAAAATATTAAAATATAATATAATAAAACTCTGTTTTGTAAAACAGTATGTATACCACATAAAAAATGCAATGTAAAAAATACACAGTATAAAAATAAATAAATCTAGAGATATGTATGATGTTAATATTGGTAAAAATAATTAATTAATAAAGGAATGTTGAATGGTATTCAGTATTATTTCATATATTTTCTTTAGTTTTATTATAATTTTAATCATTATTTTTTAATTTTTGTTTTTGTTTTTATTTTTATTTTATTTGCCCTTAATTTTTAGGGCAGGTAAAAGTGACACATGGTCATTCATCCCTGGGGGTGTATTGGAATGCAGTCTTAGTTGCCAAATAAGTTCTCTGTAACTAAGCTGGTTTTCCCAATCCCTCCCTCTGTTGTCCCTAAGTACTGTTTCCAGAATCCAGAACTTGAAAATGGCTTCCTTACAAAATAATGTGTGCCGATAAAGGGCATTAGTTTCCTTCTTCCTATTGACATCGTACATATGCTCGTAAATTCTCTGTCGTAGGCGTCTTTCTGTTTTGTCAATGTAATATCCCCAACACGAAGTACAATAGGCCAGATATACTACTCCACTAGTGTAACACGTGCAGTATTGTTTCCGTTTGAATGTAATTGGGATAGTGGACAGTTGTAATTCTTCTGTGTTAGCTATAAATGTGCATTGAGGACATCTTCCACATCGGAAAGTACTTTTTTTCCTTTTATCTTTCTCTTGCCTGTTCCTCTCAAAAATGGTTTTAAGATTAGGCCCCCTTCTGAAACTGTAACATAAATGCCTATCAAATATTCCTAACCTGTTGGGCATACTCTTAAAAATGTCCCATGTCTTGTTGATAGCTTTTGTTATCAACTTTGTATTGGCATTATATGTCATAACAAAAAAAGGGGTATCATTGGACTTATTGCAAACTTCATGGTTGTTAATATTAGGATTACAATCTGGCACATTGTAGTCAGTCTTAACTTCCCTATTGAGTAAAGGAAAATATCCAATCCCCCACCCCTTGATTACCTCTTCCTTTAAGGGAATAATAACAGAGTCTGGGTAGCCCCTCTCCAAAAATAATTTATGTACATAGTCTAGTTCATCAATGAAATCAGTGTACTTTGATGTCATCCGGGCCACTCTGACCATTTGTCCCTTAATAATGTTCCTCTGCTGTAGTGGGGGGTGATTACTACAATACTGGAGGTAAGAGTACAGGAAACATGCCTTTCTAAATATTCTGGATACATATATTCTGTTTATATGGTCTTTCTTAATAGTTATGTCCAAAAAATGTATCTCTTCCATGTTAAATTCATGTGTAAATTGAAGAAAAGTGGTGGAACCATTAAAATAATCCAAGGCCTTAAGTGCCTCCTCTTGTGTACCTTTCCACACTATCAGTATGTCATCAAGAAAACAAAAGTATTTAACCATATTAACCATGAATGAAGAGTTAAAAACAAAATGTATTTCCCAAAATAACATAACTATATTGGCAAAAATGGGGGCACACGCTGCCCCCATTGCCACACCATCAACTTGTTGGTAAATTTCATCTTGAAAATAAATGAAATTATTCTTTAAAACCAATTCTATATTTTCCAGAATTAATCTAAATTCATTATCATTCAATAATCTGAATTCGGTTAACATATATTCAAACCATTCAAGTCCTATGTTATGCGGAATCACAGAGAATAAATCTTTGACATCTATAGTTAAAAATGAATAATAAGACTGATAATGCAATTGATTAATTTTACTAAATAGGTCCCAAGAATCAATTAAACTATGTGTATATAATTTATAAAAAGGCTTTAATTTAGTGTCAATATAAATGGCTAATGGTTGTGTTTTTGAACCTTCCGATGTTACAATAGGTCTCAGTGGTGGATTTTCTACACTTTTATGTATCTTGGGAATACCAAACATAGTAGATAAAAATGCTTTTTCTACTTTAAAAAATCTATATAATCTTTCATCGATTAAACCTTGCATTAAATTATCTTCTATGATCATGTCAATCTTATGATAGGCTATATTTAATTCATTTTTAGAAATAATTGTGTATCTACCCTGCCCATTTAAAATATCCATCATTTTTGCTATGTATAACTAGTTGTTCATTAATACCACCCCACCCCCTTTGTCAGGTTTCATAATCCTGACATCTGAGTAGTGGTGTTTAATTTCATCCAAAGTTGTTTTTTATTCTATATTTAGATTATGTTTACTAGGTTCCATATTCTCTCGATCTATGATGTCCCTATTTTGCTCTGTTGCATCATAAATTTTATCATTCAGTATAATACCATCATCATTAACAGGTAAACATTCCATTAGTATCTCTGAACATACTTGGTTACTTGTGCATATGTCGGGTGTGAGTGTAGGTTCCGTATTCTCTCGGACCTTCTTGGTCCCTCTAATTCTAAATCTAAAGGGATGTCGGGATCATTACTCTCACCCTGGTAGTTGTGCATGTCTATACTACCATCACCTTTTTTTTCAAAATCATTGTCTCGCTGTCTCCATTGATGAGACCTAGTATTATATTTATTTTGATATGCATATGTAGGCCTTCCCCTAACATACTCACGGGCCTGTTCTTTTTGATTATTGTTGTTGTTGAACTGGACACTCTAAATTGGCAATTGGTGTGTGTGTGTGTGTGTGTGTGTGTGTGTGTGTGTGTGTGTGTGTGTCTTATGTGGAAGGTTGGGTGCCGGGCTAGCAACTTGACACTGTAAAACTCCACTGCCAATCATGAGCGGACAGGTGATCTGCTGTAGCGACCCCCTAACCGGAAAAAGCCGAAAGAAGAAGATGATCAAGATGGTACTGCTTAATGGAAACAGTTTCCAAAAGTGGAAAGGCACATATGCTACATGCTATAGAGTCTGTCAGAGCTTTTATTTCAGTAAATTTGGACTGCATACTACCCTTAAAGTCTTAGGATTTTCAGACCATATTAAATCCACTTTGTAAATTTTCAAAAAATACTCATGCACACATAATGGTCTCCTTTACTAGGAACCACATAATTATCTGCTTTATCCTCATTACTCCATAAATCAAATCAGAGCACAAATGCCCTACAAGGTTGTCAAACCTCTCCAGCTAACATTATATGCAACTATATGCAACTGATATATTACTATACCGAATTGCATTTGTAGTGTGGCCACAGTGTATCCATTCTAGAGAAAAATCTCATTACAGCTGAGTGTGCCTCCAAGCATTCCTGCAGTTACCTCCTACTGTGCCTCTAGGCATCAAATATTGCTTGCTCATATTTGCATTAATAATTCCAAAACCATGTTACATACAAGGTATCAGAATATTTCATCTTTAAACATACATGATGGCAAAAACAATCGTATTAATATTTGACGTCTGTCAATGAGCATTTTTTAGAACAGTAAGGTAATAACTTCATTTTTTTAAAGGCTCTAGCCACACCTACTGGAAGTTAAGGGTACACACTCAAAAGAGCTGTAGTGGAGGAAATGAGTTAAAGTGGCAAAGAACAGCTGTAAGACAGACTTACAGATGTTGAAAATTCAATCCTTTCTATTCAGTTTTATAAACAAAGTCTGTATGCAGTTACTGTATAGACACAATGCAGTCCTTTCATGAGGTAAAAAAGACACCCCCTCAAGTCTTCTTGTGAAGAGAGAAAAAAAAAAAGGTCTAGCCCCCTAGTCTGACACTCCACTCAAGGATACATTCCCCACTTCTACTCTGTTAACTCTTTAAGTATTTCTTCACTTTTAAATTATAGCAAGCTGATTGCTTTCTACAGCTTTACCATGCATAAAACAGTGAAGTGAGATTCTTATTTCTGTACAAACATTAAGTAAAAAGACTTGAGGAACTGCAATTCTCGATCGCTCTCCCTAATAGCTTCACTCCACCCTTGCTACACTTCTTTGTGTACTGGGGATAATACAGCTGCTGTTACTGACCTTGGCTGTCTAAAACTACCTATGTGGAACATCTGTTCATTATTATGGGATGTTATAATGGAAAGAATTATATGCGCAAAGCTTAATCCAGACATCGTTGTCTGTACTCTCACTCCCTTCTAGCATTTAACTGAAAGTGAAATAGGTCATTACGTAGTAGTTGTCATGTAATGATGAAACAAAAAGCTAGAACTGATAGGTCAGCCAGTTCATAACATTTCTCGTAAAATGTGACTTTAGAGATCAACAAACATTCTAGAATGCAATCACATAATAAGTTAAACATATACACTTCAACATTTGTAGTCTTGATGAAAAAAATACAACTGTCCATGGAGGTCATCAATTGCTTAGGAGAAGACACTATCAAAGTAATATCTTATTCAGGGGAAGGAGAAGACACTATCAAAGTAATATCTTATTCAGGGGAAGGAGAAGACTATCAAAGTAATATCTTATTCAGGGGAAGGAGAAGACACTATCAAAGTAACATCTTATTCAGGGGAAGGAGAAGACATTATCAAAGTAACATCTTATTCAGGGGAAGGAGAAGACACTATCAAAGTAACATCTTATTCAGGGGAAGGAGAAGACACTATCAAAGTAATATCTTATTCAGGGGAAGGAGAAGACACTATCAAAGTAATATCTTATTCAGGGGAAGGAGAAGACACTATCAAAGTAATATCTTATTCAGGGGAATGAGAAAACACTATCAAAGTAAAATCTTATTCAGGGGGAGGAGAAGACACTATCAAAGTAATATCTTATTCAGGGGAATGAGAAGACACTATCAAAGTAACATCTTATTCAGGGGAAGGAGAAGACACGATCAAAGTAAGATTTTATTCAGGGGAAGGAGAAGACACTATCAAAGTAATATCTTATTCAGGGGAAGGAGAAGACACGATCAAAGTAACCTCTTATTCAGGAAAAGGAGAAGACACTATCAAAGTAATATCTTATTCAGGGGAAGGAGAAGACACTATCAAAGTAATATCTTATTCAGGGGAAGGAGAAGACACTATCAAAGTAATATCTTATTCAGGGGAAGGAGAAGACACTATCAAAGTAACATCTTATTCAGGGGAAGGAGAAGACACTATCAAAATAACATCTTATTCAGGGGAAGGAGAAGACTATAAAAGTAATATCTTATTCAGGGGAAGGAGAAGACACTATCAAAGTAATATCTTATTCAGGGGAAGGAGAAGACACTATCAAAGTAGCATCTTATTCAGGGGAAGGAGAAGACTATTAAAGTAATATCTTATTCAGGGGAAGGAGAAGACACTATCAAAGTAACATCTTATTCAGGGGAAGGAGAAGACTATCAAAGTAACATCTTATTCTGGGGAAGGAGAAGACACTATCAAAGTAATATCTTATTCAGGGGAAGGAGAAGACACTATCAAAGTAACATCTTATTCAGGGGAATGAGAAGACACTATCAACGTAATATCTTATTCAGGGGAAGGAGAAGACACTATCAAAGTAATATCTTATTCAGGGGAAGGAGAATGCACTATCAAAGTAATATCTTATTCAGGGGAAGGAGAAGACACTATCAAAGTAACATCTTATCCAGGGGAAGGAGAAGACACTATCAAAGTAATATCTTATTCAGGGGAAGGAGAATACACTAACAAAGTAATATCTTATTCAGGGGAAGGAGAAGACACTATGAAAGTAATATCTTATTCTGGGGAAGGAGAAGACACTATCAAAGTACCATCTTATTCAGGGGAAGGAGAAGACACTATCAAAGTAACATCTTATTCAGGGGAAGGAGAAGACACTATCAAAGTAATATCATATTCAGGGGAAGGAGAAGACACTATCAAAGTAATATCTTATTCAGGGGAAGGAGAAGACACTATCAAAGTAATATCTTATTCAGGGGAAGGAGAAGACACGATCAAAGTAATATCTTATTCAGGGGAAGGAGAAGACACTATCAAAGTAATATCTTATTCAGGGGAAGGAGAAGACACTATCAAAGTAATATCTTATTCAGGGGAAGGAGAAGACACTATCAAAGTAATATCTTATTCAGGGGAAGGAGAAGACACTATCAAAGTAATATCTTATTCAGGGGAAGGAGAAGACACTATCAAAATAACATCTTATTCAGGGGAAGGAGAAGACACTATCAAAGTAATATCTTATTCAGGGGAAGGAGAAGACACTATCAAAGTAATATCTTATTCAGGGGAAGGAGAAGACACTATCAAAGTAGCATCTTATTCAGGGGAAGGAGAAGACTATTAAAGTAATATCTTATTCAGGGGAAGGAGAAGACACTATCAAAGTAACATCTTATTCAGGGGAAGGAGAAGACTATCAAAGTAACATCTTATTCTGGGGAAGGAGAAGACACTATCAAAGTAATATCTTATTCAGGGGAAGGAGAAGACACTATCAAAGTAACATCTTATTCAGGGGAATGAGAAGACACTATCAACATAATATCTTATTCAGGGGAAGGAGAAGACACTATCAAAGTAATATCTTATTCAGGGGAAGGAGAATGCACTATCAAAGTAATATCTTATTCAGGGGAAGGAGAAGACACTATCAAAGTAACATCTTATCCAGGGGAAGGAGAAGACACTATCAAAGTAATATCTTATTCAGGGGAAGGAGAATACACTAACAAAGTAATATCTTATTCAGGGGAAGGAGAAGACACTATGAAAGTAATATCTTATTCTGGGGAAGGAGAAGACACTATCAAAGTACCATCTTATTCAGGGGAAGGAGAAGACACTATCAAAGTAACATCTTATTCAGGGGAAGGAGAAGACACTATCAAAGTAATATCATATTCAGGGGAAGGAGAAGACACTATCAAAGTAATATCTTATTCAGGGGAAGGAGAAGACACTATCAAAGTAATATCTTATTCAGGGGAAGGAGAAGACACTATCAAAGTAACATCTTATTCAAGGGAAGGAGAAGACACTATCAAAGTAACATCTTATTCAGGGGAAGGAGAAGACACTATCAAAGTAATATCTTATTCAGGGGAAGGAGAAGACACTATCAAAGTAACATCTTATTCAGGGGAAGGAGAAGACACTATCAAAGTAATATCTTATTCAGGGGAATGAGAAGACACTATCAAAGTAACATCTTATTCAGGGGAAGGAGAAGACACTATCAAAGTAATATCTTATTCAGGGGAATGAGAAAACACTATCAACGTAATATCTTATTCAGGGGAAGGAGAAGACACTATCAAAGTAATATCTTATTCAGGGGAATGAGAAAACACTATCAACGTAATATCTTATTCAGGGGAAGGAGAAGACACTATCAAAGTAACATCTTATTCAGGGGAAGGAGAAGACACTATCAAAGTAACATCTTATTCAGGGGAAGGAGAAGACACTATCAAAGTAATATCTTATTCAGGGGAATGAGAAAACACTATCAACGTAATATCTTATTCAGGGGAAGGAGAAAACACTATCAAAGTAATATCTTATTCAGGGGAAGGAGAAGACACTATCAAAGTAATATCTTATTCAGGGGAAGGAGAAGACAATATCAAAGTAATATCTTATTCAGGGGAATGAGAAAACACTATCAACGTAATATCTTATTCAGGGGAAGGAGAAGACACTATCAAAGTAATATCTTATTCAGGGGAAGGAGAAGACACTCTCAAAGTAACATCTTATTCAGGCGAAGGAGAAGACTATCAAAGTAATATCTTATTCAGGGGAAGGAGAAGACAATATCAAAGTAATATCTTATTCAGGGGAATGAGAAAACACTATCAACGTAATATCTTATTCAGGGGAAGGAGAAGACACTATCAAAGTAATATCTTATTCAGGGGAAGGAGAAGACACTATCAAAGTAACATCTTATTCAGGGGAAGGAGAAGACACTATCAAAGTAACATCTTATTCAGGGAAGGATAAGCAGAGTAGCTTTACACATTTGCACGAAAGTCTTTTTTTTCTCTGATATTTCTTGCAATCACAGAACACTTACTGAATTTTCTACTTTTGTCTCTCATTTGGAGCAATTAGAACTCCATATTGCTGCAGAAAGACAATTTTCATATATACTGCATATAAGAAGCTGCATTCTAATTAGTCCTATATGTACAAATCTGTTTTATTGAACAATGAAAAAATAGAAACACTTAGGTTCGCCGAAGAGAGGTAAGTGTGCCTGAGTGAGATTATCTAATAATTAAGTGGTATGAGCAATATGAACACACCTTGGTAAGCCTAGAAAGTTACACATAATTGCCATTTTCTGTCATAAATAATGGTTTGATGAATATCTATATAGTTTACTAGTTTGATATGGCACAGAGTGTGGACACTGCATAGTCGTACTATAACTAAAAGCCTGGCTATGTGTCTTTTATTTATGACTGAAAATGTTTCTTATGAGTGGACCCACGTATGATTAGCTACCTTGTTTTATAGAGGCTGATCACAGAACTATAACATTGCAACTAAAAGAAATTCTTTATATCTATAATTTATGATTTAGAAAGGTGTCTGTTACAGCTATATATATATATATATATATATATATATATATATATATATATATATATATATATATTTATTTATATATATGGGTGAGACCAGAACATCTAAAAACCAAAACATCTAAAACCCATAACATCGACTTTTATAACATTGAAAATGTGCATCAGAACATCAAACACTGCAGATCACAAGAAAATAACATCCCCGCCACATATAATGACACCAAACTACCAAACACACTATTTACTAGGTTTCTACAGGGGGCAAGCCCCCCCCCACCTCCCGTAAATTAAATATACCAACTCCAAGATCGCACTACAGTGAGAAAAAGTTAATTTCCTAACCCCAATGTATCAAGTCCCCCTGCAGAAACATAGTAAAAAGTGTGTTTGGTAGTTTGGTGTCATTATATGTCATTATCTGTGGAGCGGATGTTATTTTCATGTGATGTGTACTGTTAGATGTTATGTAATTCGATGTTATGGGCTTTAGATGTTATGGGTTTTAGATGTTCTGGTCTCAATGTTATGAAATTAGATGTTATGGGTTTTAGATGTTTTGAAGACGGGGACCCATATATATATATATATATATATATATATATATATATATATATATATAAATCACACACAGACACACACACACACACACACACACACACATATATATATATATATATATATATATATATGTATCTATATGGGTCTACTTGATATGGCCGAAATTTCAAAATGTCGACTTTCATACGGGTGAGACCATATGATCGACATTTGAAATCTTGACCATAAAAGTAAAACACAAAACACAAACTTACCTTAATGCTGCTAGCAGGGGGGGGGGCTTCACCCCCTGCACCCCCCACACTCCCCAAAACTTAAATATACCAACTCCGAGATCGCACTACAGTGCAGAAGTGGAAATCTTTACATTCCGCACTGTAGCATGATGCCGGTTCCCCATGGTCAACATTTCAAATGTTGATCATATGGTCTTGGCCATATGAATATCGACATTTTGAAATGTCTACCATTAGAAGGGGACCCATACATATATATATATATATATATATATATATATATATATATATATATATAAGTATGGACATGGCTGTTGTGAATACGTATTTTAAGAAGAGGGAGGAGCATAGGGTGACGTACAAGAGTGGAGGAAGATGCACACAGGTGGATTATATCCTATGTAGGAGGGCCAGTCTGAAGGAGATTGGAGACTGTAAAGTGGTGGCAGGGGAAAGTGTAGTTAAGCAGCATAGAATGGTGGTCTGTAGGATGGCGTTGGTGATCAAGAAGAGGAGGAGGAGTGTGAAAGCAGTGCCAAGGATTAAATGGTGGAAGTTAAAAAAGGGTGATTGTGAAGTGGAGTTTAGGGAAGAGTTAAGACAGGCACTGGGAGGTAGTGGAGAGTTACCGAATAGTTGGGTAACTACAGCAGAACTAGTAAGGGAGACTGCTAGAAAGGTGCTTGGTGTGACATCTGGACAGAGGAAAGAGGACAAGGAGACCTGGTGGTGGAATGAGGAAGTACAGGAGAGTATACAGGGGAAGAGGATGGTGAAGAAGAAGTGGGATTGTCAAAGAGATGAAGAAAGTAGACATGAGTATAAGGAGATGAGGCACATGGCAAAGAGAAAGGTGGCGAAAACTAAGGATAAGGCGTATGGAGAGTTGTATGAGAGATTGGACACTAAAGAGGGAGAAAAGGACCTGTACTGATTGGCTAGACAGAGGGACAGAGCTGGGAAAGATGTGCAGCAAGTAAGAGTGATAAAGGATAGTGAGGGAAAGGTACTCACAAGAGAGGAGAGTGTGTTGAGTAGATGGAAAGAGTATTTTGAGAGGCTGATGAATGAAGAGAATGAGAGAGAGAGAAGGTTGGATGATGTGGGGATAGTGAATCAGGAAGCGAAACAGATTAGCAAGGAGGAAGTAAGGACAGCTATGAAGAGGATGAAGAATGGAAAGGCTGTTGGCCCAGATGACATCCCAATGGAAGCATGGAGGTGCTTAGGAGAAATGGCAGTGGAATTTTTAACTAGATTGTTTAATGAAATTTTGGAAAGTCAGAGGATGCCTGAGGAGTGGAGAAAAAGTGTTTTGGTTCCTATCTTTAAGAATAAGGGTGATGTGCAGAGCTGCAGTAACTACAGAGGGATAAAATTGATCAGTCACAGCTTGAAGTTATGGGAAAGAGTAGTAGAAGCTAGGTTAAGAAGGGAGGTGATGATTAGTGATCAGCAGTATGGTTTCATGCCAGGCAAGAGCACTACAGATGCAATGTTTGCTCTGAGAGTGTTATTGGAGAAATACAGAGAAGGTCAGAAGGAGTTGCATTGTGTCTTTGTAGACTTGGAGAAAGCATATGACAGGGTGCCTAGAGAAGAGTTGTGGTATTGTATGAGGAAGTTGGGAGTGGCAGAGAAGTATGTAACAGTGGTACAGGATATGTACGAGGGTAGTGTGACAGTGGTGAGGACTGTAGTGGGAGTGATAGATCCGTTTAAGGTGGAGGTGGGATTACATCAAGGATCAGCTATGAGTCCTTTCTTATTTGCAGTGGTGATGGACAGGCTGACAGATGAGATCAGACAGGAGGCCCCGTGGACTATGATGTTTGCAGATGACATTGTGATCTTTAGTGAGAGTAGGAATCAGGTTGAGGAGACTATGGAGAGGTGATGATATGCTCTAGAGAGCAGAGGAATGAAGGTCAGCAGGGCTAAGACAGAATATATGTGTGTAAATGAGAGGGAGGGTAGAGGAATGGTGAGGATGCAGGGAGTAGAGTTGGTAAAGGTGGACGAGTTTAAGTACTTGGGATCAACAGTTCAGAGTAATGGGGAATGTGGAAGAGAGGTGAAGAAGAGAGTACAGGCAGGATGGAATGGGTAGAGAAGAGTGTCAGGAGTGATTTGTGACAGACGGGTACCAGTAAGAGTGAAAGTGAAGGTCTACAAGAGGGTAGTGAGACCAGCTATGTTATATGGGTTGGAGGCAGTGGCATTGACAAAAAGGCAGGAGTCAGAGCTGGATGTGGCAGAATTAAAGATGTTAAGATTTGCACTCGGTGTGACTAGGATGGATAGGATTAGGAATCAGTATATTAGATGGTCAGCTCATGTTGGACAGTTTGGAGACAAAGCAAGAGAGACGAGATTGCGTTGGTTTGGACATGTGCTGAGGAGGGATGATAGGTATATTGGGAAAAAAATGCTAAGGATGGAGCTGCCAGGTAAGAGGAAAAGAGGAAGGCCTAAGATAAGGTTTATGGACGTGGTGAGAGTGGACATGCAGGCGGTTGGTGTGACAGAGCAAGATGCAGAGGATAGGAAGAAATGGAAAGAGATGATCCGCTGTGGCGACCCCTAACGGGAAAAGCCGAAAGATGATGATATATTTATACATATATATATATATATATATATATATATACATATATATATCAATATATATACATAGATATATATATATATATATATATATATATATATATATATATATATATATCAGAACACATTGCTTTACCATGAAAATGGAATGTCTGAACCATGTAAAATGAATGACTGAAGGTATTGTTATGGGTCCCTAAGCAAAATATGCTGAAGGCCCCAGATTGCTTACACTATCCCTGACAGAACGGCAGTACTGAGTAGCATAAAATGATTATCTAATATCATATCTTCAGTCCAAACTAGTGCAAAATGTTCAGCCAATCTCAGAAACTGTTTCAAAATGAGACGATCCATAAAGATATGCTCCATTTTTGTTGTTATTTTTGAGATCATCACATCTGGAGCATTTCTCCCCAGGCCTCCTCTGAAAATTGGCTTTGTTACAAGTCAGACTTACAAATGTTAAATAAATAAATAAAATAAATAAAAACTAGTAAATAAAATTAAATGCAGTGATTATTTTATCCTGTCTGAAGTGAGGAGCATCTTTTGCTGGTATGTCTACCAACTGTTCTCTAAACTGGCAAAGAAAGGCATCAAATGGGAAGATAAAATAATGGATTTTTGAAAGTTAAATAAAAATGAAGATCCCTTGGTTTATACAATTTGAAAATTTTGAATGAATAATATGTTTAGTTTCTCTTAGTAGACTTTGTATTAACGAAGAATTTTCTTTCAAAGATAACATTAATCATTTGTATTTGATCCAGTTTTATTACTAGATCTTCAACAACTTTTGTGATTTTTTGAGACAGCATGACATTTATCCATAATAATAATAATAATAATAATAATAATAATAATAATAATAATAATGCTTCAGTTATTGAATATGAAGCTTCTGTAAGGCAGGAAATTTGCTTAGCATTTTTCAGCTGAGGCAAGCCACACAGCAGTGTGAACCTTGGCTCTAGATGTTTGTCACTGGTAAAGTGACACCCCAACCCAGTGTGTAAAAATTTGGATGGATGGATAGATAGATGAATGAATGATGAGTTCCTTCCAAGACGTTAGCACAGTATTTCAGACACTGGAGTATTCAGTTGAAAAATTCATCAATGTGTAATGGATAGGAATGAATAGCGTGACATACCGTTAAATATTAGAGTTCTCTATTTAAGTAAATAATAGACAGCAGTAATTGTCTGAAATTGTCAGTGTATAAAAGAAATATAATTGATTGCCATAGATATAACAGTGGACATCTCATTAAAGTGTCAGTAACTAGAAACTTATTCATATTATATAGAAACTTATTCATATTATAGCCAGTGTTTGGAAGGCACACTATTAATTATGCATCTATTGTTTTCCAGTTCAGTGAGAAAAATGTGTAGTCATTGATGGCAGGTGTAGTAACTGATGCTATTGAATCATGGATAACATTTGGAAAGCTCAGCCTTGCCTTATGCTGGTATTTAATATCATATTGTTGGTCTAGTCAGAGTATTAAAGGAATCTCTAAGATTTTCAAAATTATTCCTAGTAGTGTTGTACCTTGTAGTTCAGTAGGAAAAGCTGTTGGTCTTCATATAAGCTATAACATGTCAACAAAGCTACAGTAAAAAAAGATGCTACTTTTTCACATTGACACTTAAGGTGCTACAGGTGATGAAAGTTAACGACTTATGCTATTATTGTGTCATAGTTTCAACTTCAGTTCTTTGCAGAGGTTGTCACTAAGTAAACCTCTATTTAATGAAGAGTAATATAGTTACCACTTTAAGTTGTATTTTGTTTCTTTAAATGTGAACTGGAAGGCAATCACTATTGATGTCTTATGCAATATCTTTAAATTACTAGTCTCCCATCAGCACACAAGTGCTCATCAGCAGTTGAATTCTGCTCACTGCACACTCGGGCAACTCTGCAGTCCATGGCTGCCACCCCATCCATACAGTCTAGGAAGAAATCAGTACTGCAAAACTAAATCATGGATATACCCTTTGAGCCTGAAGAGCAGGGTCAGTCCACCCAGGCATTCTACATGTATGTGTTATGATATTGAAGCTTTAACATTAGCTGTGTTACTTAGTAGTTCTCAGCATGCTAATAACACTGACTGTTTGAGCCTTGTGCCCCCCTCCATCTTGTGTAGTAATCCTAACTGTCCACTAGACAGTATACCCTTAATTCAGGTCCTTCCTATTCTCTGTGATTAAAACTTCACCCTCAAGCAGCCCTTTCAGTGCTGTTTGCCTTAGATTTGTATCACTTGAGCCCCACCTGTTTATTTGCATCTCTATACATTCCCCTACATTGCTAATGTATCTCCCTACTCTAATCTGTGCACAAACTGGCTACTAATAAGCAAGGCAATGTGAAGACACACTCCTAACCTTAATAAAATATGCTGTCTCTTCTCTCCTTCACTTTACAAGTAGAGTTTGTATTAGTACTCACCCCCCTGAGACCTTCACTGATAGTTTTCCACTGCTTGCCTCTCTGGTTTGGCTGGTTTCTTAGCATGGCACCTGGTTCATACCCTTTTTGCAACACCCCCCACCCCCAATACTAAGTCTATATTAGATTCCTGCTGTTTATGGAGCCATCTTTAAATGACTAGTCTCCCGTCAGAGCACAAAGGGTTTAAGCCCCGCTCCATTCTCCTGTGCTATGCACAAACTCCCATTGTGCCCCACCCTGCCACCTAATCCCACCCGCTCACACTTCATCTAGATTTATTCTAGGCACTAACCCTTCCCAATAACCAGCAACCAATCAGAACAATACTAGTAACCTATCTCCTCTGCCACCCACAGTACCCCACCCACTTCCAATCTAACTGCTCATCTGACACAGTCATGCTACTACCTAATGTGCTTACACTCCGTACCTGCACTCTTCTTGCACACCTTATATCCTACCAGAACTCCATAATAGACAAAACCCACCACTATCACTGCACCCTCTCACTTCTATCTATCACCCACCTACTAATTACAGTTGTCATACCATCACAATCTCTATCCCAATACACCCACCATACTACTAGTCACCTGTTACAGTCAAACAAAAATATCCCTAAAATATGACAGGTTAATTACCAGATTGATAAAACTTATGTTTACTGCCCTATCTAAATTAGCCCTAAGTGGTGATATCCACTCTAACCCTGGTCCTACTATTATCAACTCCTCACCTAAAAATCTGCCTAATAGCTGCTTCTTCTCACAACTAACATCCAACAGAAAGCCATCTGATCTCCTGTTCATGTGTCTAAATATCAGAAGTGTAACTAATAAAACCTATGACCTAAATGTCAACATAGCCTTTCCTGATATTCTCATCCTGACTGAAACTTGGCTCAAACCTCACATCAAAAATGAGGAAATACTCCCAACAGGTTCTAACATTCTTTGAGTAGATAGACAATCTAGGAAAGGGGTGGTGTTGCTCGAATGTTTAAACACCACCTCAACATCCAGATCCTAAACACATCTGCCCCCCCCCCCCCACATTGGAAATGAAGAAATCTTATATGGCAACCTCAAACTAAACCCAAATAAAACAATCAACATCATAGGATGCTACTTCACACCTGGCCAAAATATCCCACCTCTGGAAATCCTCCAGAACTGGGCTAAGCATTGCCTACCCCAGGAAACCATAATTCTAGGTGATTTTAATATCAACTGGCTATCTTGTAGTGACAATCATCCAGCCCAGCACCTAAATCTTCATGGCTTCTCTCAACTAATACAGTCATCTACCTGGATAAATAAAAATTCTAACAAACATGCTACTCTGGACTGGATATTAGTCAATAAAGACCCTCACTCATACTTAGCTGGCTGTTTACCAGACAGTCTCAGTGACCACATTCCAATATTCCTTCTGAGACACCACTTAAATTGTGCTAAACCCATTATCTACTGGCAAAGCTGAAAGAGGCTAAACTTTAACCCTCTCTCCTTTATCTCATCCCTTCAAAACTGCGATTGGACACCACTAAAGTACCTCAATCTGGATGAAGCCGTCCACTTCTTCAATAGCACCTTCCTAAACATCCTAAACACACATGCCCCCATAAGAAATACCAGAATTAAAACACAGTACTCCCCTTGGTTACAGAAAAGTACCAGGGCACTAATGAAAATCAGAGATAAGGACTGGGAGCACTGGCACTTAACAAAACCCCCCCTCCTCTAGAGAGTAATTCCTAGAGTTGCGCAACAAGGTCAAAAAGCAAAGAAGATAAAACCAAATACTATCAGTCTGCCCTAAACTCCTCCCGTCACAACCCTAAGCAGTGGTCCTCAATAAACTTCATTCTCCACCCAGGTAAATAAGACACCCCCCCCCCACACCTACCACTCCCCCTTCCTCCAGCAGTATTGCTGACTCATTCAATAAACACTTTACTGGAACCATTCTGTTTTTAACTAAACAACACAACCCTCTACCCACCCTCCCTACATCAAAACCAAATACTCCGTCCACAGTCTTTTCTTTTTCATCAGTGCCTACCTCCTACATAAAAAAAAACTTCTGTTGAAATTTAAGCCTACAAAACTTGCAGCTGACAATCTCCCCGTCTGAATACCTAAAAACAGCAGCAGAAGCCCCAGCTTATCCAGTCTCTGTCTTAATTAATTGGTTCCTATCAGAAAGCTATGTCCCCACATTGTGGATAATATCCCACATTATTCCCCTCCATAAAGGTGGCTCCTCCATTGAACTTTGCAATTACTGCCCCACAACCATCCTTTCTACACTTTCCAAGATACTTGAGAAATGCATCCATTCTCAAGTCTTAGACTACCTCTTAGCTAATAACCTCCTCCCCAGCACCCAGCATGGCTTCAGGCTATACCACAGCACTACTACCCCCTTGCTTTCTTTCACTAATGCTATCCTTCATCATAAAGATAATGGCCTATTATTCTCTGCTACATTTCTGGATCTATCCAAGGCTTTTGACATGGTCTCACACAAACTACTAATCTCTGTTCTCACTAACCTATCCTTTTCGCAATCAGCTACTGATTTGTTTCATAGATATCTAACTGGCTGCCAACAATCAGTTGTCTGGCATACTGACCTAGCTCCTCGACTTCCTGTAACACTCCATCCTTGGTCCCCTACTATTCTCACTCTTCACCAATGATCTGTTCACAGCCACCAAGTATGCTTCTCTTATACAGTATGCAGATGACTTCACCCTCATCTGCTCAGCCCCAACTATACCTGAACTTCACAAGATCACTCAGGAAGCCTTTTCATCTGTAGAAAACTGGCTATCGAATGCCCAGTTGCTACTCAACCCGAGCAAGACTAAACTCCTTATCTTCCAACCCACTAAACCTAACCCAATTATCACCCACTTTAATATTCTAGCCAAAGACAATACCATCATCTCCCCAACAGAACACACCAAACTACTTGGTGTTGAGCTTGATAACAATGTCAGATTTGACACTCGCATTTCTCTTACCATAAAAAGGTTCACAAAAAACTAGGTGCATTGTACAGAAACAAACAATTCCTCTCCAAGGCAGCCAGAATTTCTGCTGCCAATTCCCCCCTAATCTCCACTTTACTCTACACCTCTCCTTTACTTACCTACCTTAGACAAACAGACCTAAACAAGCTCAAGGCTTGCTACAATAAAATTGCTAAGTTTGCCACTGGTGGATCTTATTGCAGCCACCACTGTATCTCACTTAGAGAACTTGACTGGCTTGAACTCCCCCAACTTCTTCACCTAAATCAACTCTCCTTTGACCACATGTTAGTAAACCATCCTCTTAAAGTCCCATCCGTTCAAAACCTTCTCCTGCCCTACTGCTCCACTAGACCTCTACGCTCCAGTAGCAAAAATCTACTTCTAGTGACCAGACCCAAGAACTCAGTGGGAGAAGCACAATTCTCCTGCATCATACCCAAATTATGGAACAACCCCCCCCCCATAACTACACTACCTTCTCGCAATCACTTCAAGACAAGACTGCACTAAAAAAGTCTCTGGTTATGCCCCTGCACCAATCCCGACTAGTAACCCTCCTTTTACCTCCCCTCCCTATCCACCATGTCTCACACCATCTGATCATTGTATTTCTTCCTCTGCAGGCTCTGGCTCAACCTTTACCCTCCCCTTCCCTCCTCACTCAGTCTCTCAGACCTGTTATAACATGCTTAACTACCTCACTTCATCTCAACTCCAAATACATACCCGATTGACTTACACCTAGCTTCCTCTCACTACCACATATACTACTCACTGTCTCCTTTCTTACTCCTCTATCTTCCCCTTCCAAAACATTAGCCCTTCTAGCTTGTTCCACCTTCATGTGGAGCTTTTGCTTTATATCTGCTTGAGTTTAGTGCAATATTTGTATATAAGATTTAGGTATATGAGTTTAGAACAGTATCTGTTTGAGCTTAGTACTATCTGTATATACATCCTACTTTTATTCCTAGCCTTTAGCTAGATATTGGTATATCTGTTCATTACTATCTTTCATATTGTATGTATAGCTAATGTTTGCTGCAGTATGTATTGTTTTATGTAAATTCAATTGTTCTTCATGTACTCTGCTGCTCATTTATTGTTCTGTGGAGCTTTTCTCCCCAGCCTCTACTGAAAAAGGACCTGTGTCCAGTTGGAATTTCTTGGTTACCAAAAGTAAATAAACAAATAAATAAATAAACAAATAACGACTTATGCTACTATTGTGTTATAGTTTCAACTTCAGTTCTTTGCAGAGGTTGTCACTAAGTGAACTTCTATTTAATGAAGAGTAATATAGTTCCCATTTTAAGTTGTAATTTGTTTCCTTAAATGTGAACTGCAAGGCAATCATTATTGATGTCAATTCAGTGGATTTTGTTTTTAAGTTAGAAAGCCTGTCAAGAAGTCCAATAAATTCCTTAAAGCTTGTAAACTCATGGTAGAGTGGGGAGTTATAGGATTGTTAATCCATTTACAGCAACAGACCCTTTTTCAAACACCTTTACTGAATTATCATTTGTGATATAGGAAAATTTACGTTTATACAAAACTAATCAAACTTTATTAGCAAACATTAACGAACATTATACTTCACATGCATTGCTATATCATATGACCTAAGCAACATTACAATTAAATTCCTGCCTCCCCCCTATTTTTTACAGAAGACACATCCTATGAAAGACCAGCACTGGCAATGTTTTTAGCAGAATGTAGACCAGAAGTTGCCATTAAAATAGGAATAATTAGTAAAACATATAAATATTGCATGATAAGTATAAGTATCAATCAGAGGAGGTTAGAAAGGATTGGGAAGCAATAGACCCTTTGATCAAAAACTTGAAACTTACTCCATAATTATGCAGTCTCAGACATTTGAACTGAGAAAAAAACCCTCAGATGGGCGAGTTCCTGCTATTATAATTTCATTTTTCTATCAAAATAAATGGACTTAAATTTTCATACTAGAAATGTAGTTTAGCAACAACCAGGTGTGTCACTGTCTTGGTGACATGCCTGATTGGCAGCAACCATGGAGAATAAGTCTCCCTCAGACATATGTGCATGACCTATAGGGCAGGCGATTCACTTCAGTCAGTCCACACCTGCAGGTATTCAGGTCACTAAGGGCCCAAGGCATGGCCCCTCAATACAGGCTTCACAGATGTTGCCATGCCAATGTACAGCAACAGAAGTGATTTACCACTTGGTCCTTTCTTACCCACCATCCTAACAAGAGTTGAGGCTACATGCATATAATCCCTTCCAAGCAGTCAAAACGCTCTTTCAATAAACAATAAGCCAGTCGGTAAATTATATTCACAGAGCATTTTAGTGTAGCTTATATTTGCCTGACAAGGACAACATTGTTTTCACTTTTCTGTTCAATTCTTTACTTTCATTGATTATATGTTGACTGCTACTAACGTAATATAGTTGTATTTTTTTTCCTTAAACATGAACTGGAAAGCAATCACTATGGATCTCAATTTAGTGGGTTTTGTTTTTAAGTTAGAAAGCCTGTCAAAAAGTCCAATAAATTCCTTAAAGCTTGTAAACTCATGGTAGTGTAGGGAGCTACATGATTGCACTAAGCGGTTAATATTCGAGCATTAATTTACAAGAACTGTGAATTATTACAATTAATTTTTGTTTTTAACAAACAATAATACTTAGTATAACTGGACATAGGAGTTGATTACTAGGGAACATCAACATTCTGCCATTGCTTCTGTTAAATCTCTAAAGAAATGCACAGGAAAAAAAACATACGTTAAAGTCTCACTAAGCTATGTAAGAGGAAGAGCCAAACATTTTTTCTCCTTAAGTCAAAGACCAAGTTTCCTCTTAGCCAGCATATTTATGAATGCCATTCATCCAAAACTGTCTTACATCTTACATTTTTTTTTTCTTCATCTCTACTTCAGTGTGAAGGGACATAATCCACGGGACATAATCCACATCATGAGCACATGGCCTGCACTAATGTACTTTCCTGTTCAATATCAAAATAGCCAAAAGACTAATGCAAGTATTTTTTTTGTCAAGGAATGAGAAAAACTGGACAAAGAAGCTGATTACAAGTGGTACCTGAATGAAGGGATGGAGAAATCAGCAGGAAAAGGAAGGTAGTACTTCTGGAACTGAACTGATCCTT
The DNA here is from genome assembly GCF_019279795.1 of Protopterus annectens. NCBI lineage: Eukaryota > Metazoa > Chordata > Ceratodontiformes > Protopteridae > Protopterus > Protopterus annectens. The sequence goes on from NC_056738.1 coordinate 282,021,741, forward strand.
AAGTCTTGGTGAGCACCTTCACATGGTAGACCCTGATTTTATAAAATCTCACCAGAATGATACTGATACAGAGACTGTACTTTATCAAGGAGACAGGTAAGTTAAAAAATAAAAAGACAGCTGGGTGCACAAGACCAAGAATAAAAACAATGTCCAATCCTGCTGTACACACTGGTGCCAGGACTGGAAATATGGCAGTGTAGAAGCCTCAAGATACGGAAACGTTCTTGCAATGGGATTAAGTCAGGCTGAAGGGGGGAATAGCCCAGTTGTAGAAGGAAGTAGTAGTCCAAGAAAAACCTGAAAGATCAAAGAAACAGCCATAAAAATGACAGAATGGAAGAAATTGTATATCGTTACTATATTTCATGAAGCCCATAATTTCCAGATTGAAGATATACAGAAAGATTAAAAAAGAAATTAGAGGAAAGAAAAACACTTGTACAAGAAAGACTTCAAATGAAAATTTGCATTCATTAATAAAACAGATCCATGAAAAACATTACATAGCCAAATTAACTTTGGGCCACCTGGAAAAAGAGGTACCAAAGGAAATGTGAAAATATAATGAAAAAAAATTCAGAGAGTTTTGAAAAGTATAAAAAGAAACATGTACATGAGAAAGAAAAAGAGATCTGATATGGTGCAATATTTATCCACTGACTCTAGTAACATTATTTCAGTACTTCTACTAGATCTGTCAAAGGATTTTGATACTGTATCACACACAAAACTTCTTCAACAACTCTCCAGTACTGGCTACTCCCCACCCTGCCAACAGTGGTTCAATAACTATCTATCAAACCATCAACAATGTGTCAAATGGCAAAGCAGTCTATCCCAGTACCAAACTAACCAAACTGGGGTGTCACATGGTTCCAACCCTGGTCCCCTACTCTTAAATATTTTTATAAACAACTTATATATCGCTTCCTCCCCTAAGCTCCATCATCCAATGCGCAGATGATACTACCATAATTTCTTCCTCATATAACATACAGCACCTCCAGCTAATAACACAAAAAACCTTTAGCTTAATTGAAGCCTGGCTGAGAAAACCACAATTACTCCTTAACCCCCAAAAAGCAAAACTTCTACTCCTCTTAGCAAAACCCCTCTCAGTTGACTTTAAAATATTAAACTCACACTTGAACACCATCCTTGTAATGCCATAAATATATAGACATAAGAATTTCCTGGATAACTCCACCAAAACAACCCTTGCCAATACTTAACTTGCTCCCCTCCCTCTTATACAGTGCCTCCATATTCATCAATCTGAGCTTGTTACTAAAATATAAGCTCTTGTCCTGCTACCACAAGATTGCCAGATTTGCCACAGGCAACTCCTACAGCTCACATCACTGTCAAGCTCTACAAGAATTAAACTGGCTTGATTTCCTAGAACACCTTGACCTCCTTCAGCTGTCTAAATAAAATTATCTACAACTCAGATAGCTGCCCTGCTCTTAAATCCATACTAAAATCCTATATCCCCACAAGAACCCTTCACTCTGAAAATAACCAACTTATGAATATCCACATACATAGAGCTGGGTAGTGCCTATACTTACATGTGGTTGCAAAACAGTGGAATGCCCTTCCTACAACCATAAATAGCATAGACAGTCTTAACAAATTTAAGTCCACCTTAAAAAGCTATCTACTCAGTACTCATGTCTGCTCCAGTACCTACCCAAAGAAGTGATAATCTGTCCTCACTGCTCTGAACCTTTATCTATCCTATCAACATGATAAATCCTCTTCAAACCTGTATGATACATAAACCTCCTTAAGCGTAATTATAATTTTTTCATAAAATGTCTTCTGATTCTTCAACCCTAACTTAATTAGTATCCTGACTCCTTGAATCCTCTTTGCTTCTAACTCTCCTATAAAAAAAAAATATATATAGATATATATATATATATATATATATATATATATATATATATATATATATATATATATATATCCCTGCTATCTCCTGTAAGAAAAAAAAAGCTGTTATCTGCGTATTGATTATGTTTTACCTACTACTATGTATAATATGTTAACACTCAAGGACACTATAAATGACGTCTGTACCCACTATGTAATTCCACTGCTTAACAGCTATTTTTAGATAGTGTATGTTTGTAGCCCTTAGAACCAGTATGTACTTTTTAATACTTTTTATATGTCTCACATATAATATTTAGATGGAGCTTTTCTCCCCAGGCCTCCACTGAAAATGGGTTCAAGACCCAGTCAGACTTTGCTGGTCAACAAATGTCGATAAATAAATAAATAAATTATGTGATGGAGAAAGCCAAACTAATCAATATGAAAAAGCATCTCCAAAAGATATTTGAAGAGAAATATAGGCAAAGGCACCAGATATGGAAAACTTCACAATACAGAAAATAAGAAAATAAAGGGGGGACTGTAGAACACATGATTGGTACGGCAGAAGTTAATCAAATAGAGAATGTAATTATGGATTACCTGCAAGTGAAGGATTTGGTGTAGAAAATCCAACACAGGTAATGTCACAGATCTTATGAAACAATGAGTTCCCAAATTAAGAAGAAACAGGTGGATCAGGAGACATCTGAGGAAGAAATATGGACATGGGAAAGAATGATCTGTTGTGGTGCAATAATTATGCAAAGGAAAAAGCAAAACTAATCAATACAAAGAAGGAACACCAAAGATATCTGAAGAGAAATACAGTCAAAGGAGCTCCGATAGTAAGAAAAAAGAGGGAAAGTTGTAAAGAGGATTGGTAATGGAGAAGTTAATGAAATAGAAAGTGAAGTCATGGACTATTTGGGAACTGCAGGATTTGGTGAAGAAAATCTAGCACAGCTAATGTCACAGCATGATGGAATAATTAGTCCCCAAACTAAGGAGAAACAGGTAGATCATGAGGTGTCTGCTGACTTGCCACATGATCATACTCCTGTAGGAAATTGGTACAAAAGTTCAGTTAAAGTTGCACAGCAATGGAAGTAGCAAGAAGCAGTTATAACTCTGATGTAGACAATGCTGTGGAGTGATGGGCCAATGAATTCCCACATGAGACAGGATGCATCTGATGAGGACATGTCACAGGAAGATGTCCAGGAACTGTTTGTAGAATTACCACATGAAATAGAGAACAAATAATGTGATTTCAGTTCCAAAGAAAATGATCTAAGGGAAGAGCTGCTTGATTTAAAATAGATGGATAGACATTAAGTTTGATCAAAGAAACAGATTACGGAAAGTAAATAAGACATAAAATGTTAAAAGTCTGATAAAACAGATGAACACAGCAATCCAGATTAATAAGAGACATTTATCTTATGTAACAGAAGTAAATTAGATATATTACTGTAATAATAGGCAAAGTCTTAATACAAAAATATACAGCAATAAGGGGAATGAATGGACAAATAAATTGTCACCATGGAAGCACTGAATAGATAAAACTATAAAGCAATTAAGACAGGAAGTGTCACTGTTAGAAGAATACAGAAGAAAGAACATACCAACAAAAATAGTTAGAAAAACAGATGTGGTAAAAGCAATGCACAGTATCAAAACAGACCAGGATCTATCACACACTACTGCAAATAATAAATTAAAGATATCAGCACAGGCAGAAAACTTAAAAGATATTCAGATAAATATAAAGGAATAGTACAAAATAAGTGAATCATTGACGACCCAAAACAGTTTTAGAGAGAACTGGGAATAAAAGCAAAAGGATATGAAACACCGCCAAAAAAGAAGAAATAGACACATTCTGGAGAAATATTTATGAAGACCCCCATGGAACATAACAAATATTATGAATGGATAGAAAAGTTATAACACTAAGGAGTTCAAATGTAGAGGATGTGAAATGGGAATAAGTAATGACCAGAAAAATTGGAAAAAAAAGAAAAGCTCATAATTTGAAAATGCTAGGCCTAGATGAAGTGGCTAACTTCTGGCTAAAAGTTTTAATATCTTTACACAGAGATTTAGCCCTGAGTAAGAATTACTTATATGTGCATCCTGAACAGATACTAGTCTAGCTAACAACAAAGTTATCCTGAAAACAACAGACCAATAACTTGCCTTCTGACAATGTACAAACTATATAGTGGAATTGATGCAGACAGAGTTTATAGTCGTTTGGGGAAAAAACTCAATCATGGCAATAAAATAAAAGGGAAACAAAAGAAAGTCATATGGAACAAAGGAACAAAGCAAAGCCTTAACAGAGAATTGTAAAAATGGGAAGAATTGAAATATAGCATGGATAGATCACAAAAAAAAAAAATAATAAAAAACATTTGACAGCATCCTACATTCATGGATAAAGGAGTGCTTGCAGATGTATAAGATACATCCTACACAGTGACCATGAAACAGTGGCAAACCACTTTGCAGTTAAGCCATGATAAAGGGCAAATTATTATCCCAGGGTAAAAACTTCAAGGGGGAATATTTCAGGGTAATTCTTTGTTACCACCGCTGTTTTGTCTTGCTATTAACCCCTTATGCTGTTTACTTAACAGATTATATCATGGTTACAGTTTTGCTCCCCAAAACAACCTTGCTTAAAGACTTCTCATCTAGTTTTCGTGGATGACTTAAAACTACATAGTTCATCAGATGAGGAGTCGAAAGCAAAACTACAAGAGATTAAAACTTTCTCAGATTATATAAAGATGCCATTTATTCTTGGCAAATGTGCAAAACTAATGATTAAAGTAGGAATGTTGCAGTACTAAGAAAATATAAATCTGAGAGAGGAATGTGATATAAAGGAATTTGTGCAAGAAGGAGTGCATAAATATTTGGGAATTTATGAACAATCATCAATAAAACATGAACAAATGTAAATAAAACTCAGCAAGAAATACTTCAGAAGACAAGAACTAATACTGAAAACAGCATTGACATCTAGGTACAAAATTCAAGCAATAAAACAGTTTGCTCTTCTTGTATTAACTTACAGTTTTTGGGTGAGTGACTGGCCCCATAAAGTACTAGATCAGTTGGAAGGAAAAACAAGAAAAATGCTTCACACTTATCAAATGATGTATAAAAAAATCAGTGCATACCAAGATTATATATTCCTTACTCTGAAGAAGGAATGGACCGCCTCATAATTGATTACATGTATAGATTTGCAGTCATGGGACGGTATACATATTTGCTGTCCTTATCAGATCCAAACATAGTGAAAGTTTTAAAACATGAACAGATGAAGTCTTAGATAAGATTTCTGCTTACTTTAACATAACCGTTCAGGTGTAAAGGGGAATGGAAACCAAACAAGAAGCAGACAGCAACTGAGTGCAACAAAAAACAGAATAAAGAATATAAGGAAAAGATCAGATGAGAAGGAAAGAAATGCAGACAAAGCTCAAATGTGGTGCAAGTATAGAGATCTCTTGGAGCAACCTCATATTGATCAGGATCTGTTGTAGGAATGGTTAAGGACAGGTGGGATGAAACCAAAATATGAAAGGTTAATAATGTCACTCCAGTATTGTCAACTACATGGGCACCAATTTATACAGTCCATTGAACATGTGGAATCTGTACAGATAAATGTAGGATCTTAATAAAAATGAAAATAATCATGCATCATGTTGTTGGGTGTAATACATACAAGTCAGAGGGCCTATATACTGAAAGGCAGAATAATGCGCAAGAATACTGTATTAGAGTTTGTGCAAATAATTACAATATAAAAGTAGCTGAGAAGCACTGGAAACATAAACAACAAAGCATTATAGAGAATGATGAAATGTACATCCCATGGGATCACTAATTACCACCAGTTCAAAAAAACAGATGGGAGAAAAACAGATATAGTAGTCCATGAAAAAACGACAAAGGTAGCATTGATCATTGGAATTGCTACAACTAGTGACTGCAGCTTCTTATATACAGAGAAACAAAAACTCATAAAATAACAAGACCTGCAGGCAGAAATGAAGGCAATGTGGAAGAAAGAAACCCAGGTAGTTCCAACAGTGGTAGGAGCAAACCATCTAATAAAAAAGAGTCTTCAGTCATACTTAGATATGCTACCAATACATGTAAATTGCAGAAGGAGTCAGTTCTGAGCATATTTTGGGTGCTGCAAAGAGCACTTTTAGCTAATATCACAGACTGAAACAATATTAATTTCCTGAACTTTAATTATACCCTCACTAAGGAATGGGATCCATTCCCACCATAGTATTAGTAACCCAAAAGAGTTGGACAAATTAAACTGAGAAAACAAGACTACTGTAAGAGTGTGCAATACGATGATAGAGCTCCATGTGTGTACATGCATCATTAGATGGAGCTCCCTATGTAGACATATATCATTAGATGGAGCTCCATAAGTGGACATGTATCAGTAGATGGAGTTCCATACATAGACATACATCATTAATCTGCACATAGATGCATTGTATAAACCCTGGCTACAAGTTCTATACATACATCAATGAAATAGTTATCAAGATATAATATTTATGGAAAAGTCAGAAGGGGACTGTACAGAAGATGTGTTTTCAGTGCTTTGCTAAGAAAGTGCTGTATAATAACCATCTACATGCTGCAGAAGGAAGAATGACTGTTTTAATCTATTCACACATGAGCATGGGTGCCGGAACCATAGAAGGAGGGTAGAGTGGCACCCTCCCCACTTTTGCAGATCCAGCAACTTACATATACTAACGGACCCACACCTGGTTACAATCACAAACCATATACAAACTCTACATCCGAGATCGCACTACAGTGAGGAATGATAAAGAAAGGGACCTGGCATCAATCCTTTCCTCAGCAGACCTACACAGTTCTAAAGTTGTTCCAGTTATTTTGCTGGACGGACTTAGGTTAGAGTCACATAAGAATTTTACATGGACATCAAGCCTGAAGAACTTGTGTTTTAAAGTGGACCCTTTCTCTAGGCTCTATATATTACAAGTATACCATTACAGATATATGACAAATAAAACAGCTCCTAGCTATGACAGTGCTATTTGTAGGACTGCCACAGATTGTCTAGTAGACATATTTACTTGCCAGCTTGTCAGTGCATAAACTTGGGGGAACTAGGTCAGGTTGTATCCTGCTCCTAAAATATTCAGCTGTTCGGCATTGTGATGCTGCGGACATGTCAGAAGTAACTGCATGGGGAGGGCTGTCAAGAGAAATAAACCCACAGTGGGATCTAAGTGTAGAAGCAGCACTTGGAATAGGTACAAAGCTGCCCTCTGGACTGCTTTGCATGTGAAATGGTAACAAGAGTGCTAGCTAGCACATAGGCACCGGAACTATTGAGCGAGGGGAAGAGAGCATGCCCCCCACTTTTACAAGACAAGATGGTCTTGTCTAGTCCCCGTGGCAGCGAAACAACAAAGCATCCAGAAGATCCATGCATGTGTCATCTGCATCCGCAGAGTAGTTGGGCACAAATTTTTAAACAGTCTGCATTGCGGATTACTTAGGTGCAAAATTTTAAACTGCCTACCTGAAAGGTAGTGGTGTGTGTTTGGTTATGAGAGTATGCTGTTACTTCAGGGATCGTGTTTTGTTTGCTTCAGGGAGTTTCAGGTTAGGAGAGTATGCTGCTTTAGGGATCGTGTTTCTGGTAAGATGTTTAAGACAAATACTGCTTCAGGGATCATGTTTCTGGTTGGGGGGATTGTGCTTCTAGCTTCTGATATATGCTGTGGGGGGATTGTGCTTCTGATATATGCTGTGGGAGGATTGTGTTTCACTTTCTGATTTATGCTGCTGTGTTTCACTTTCTGCTGGGGGGATGGTGTGCATGTGTGTGTGTGTGTGTGTGTGTGTGTGTGTGTGTGTGTGTGTGTGTGTGTGTGTGTGTGTGTGTGCGTGTGTGTACTTGCTTTTGATGCAGAAGGCTGTGGGTTCTACTCCCACAGTAGGCAGCTGGATGACTGATATTGTACTGTGTTGTACTTTAAAGGGAGTGGATGCTGCAGTCCTGTGAATGCCTCCTATTGAGGAGTTACCTAGTAACTACGAACTTGTTATCAGTTTGCCATCCATTCCTATTGCAATATTACTAACTTATCATTTTTTAATGTAACATAGGCAATTTATTCTTCAAGGGCAACAAGCACTTTATTTTTGGATGAAACCATGAAATATAAAGTTATTTGCTGTTAGCAACCTCTTCATTAGTTACAGATCCCGTTACTGTAGAATTATTTAGATGACTTTACTCAGAGCTTTTGCATATTTACTGGTATTGGTGGATTGTAATGACAGAAGTTTGAATGGACTTTTATGGTTGAAATTTTCTGAAATTGGTAGTTTTGTCATTATTGGTTCATACATTTTGTTTCATTGCTTACTAGAAGACTGTTATTTAAAACACATTCTAACAAGTGGTGCTGTATTATATAACGAATATAATGTAATACAATCAAGAAGGTGAATCAAAGAACACATACATATATGCATGTCCCTAAAAATGTGTGCAAGTTGCCTGTGATTTAAAAACAAACCAAAGGTAAATGTAATCCTCCACTGGCCAGATGCATTTTCTTTGAATGTGAGTTTTAATGTTGTTTCAATGAATGTGAGTTTCAAGGACAGAGAAATTTACTGCTCATGCTAAGTCTATTTTCATTGTGAGATAGTATTGTTTATTTAGCAAATGGCTCAGTGTTTGTGCTATTTTATTTCAATTTCTGTAATTATTGTAGAAGCAAATAAGAACACAGTATGCAGGCTGACAGGTTTGAACAGTGTTTATGGTAACTGAGAAGAAATAGTTAAGTAATGGAACACTGGAGTGGCTGGGGAGGGGGCTGCTGCTGGAGCAGCAGGGGGTTACAGACTATCCATTCAAGTAAAACAAAGCTCATCCCTGTCCATATTCAAATGCAACTTGGATCTAAGGATAGGTAATAGAATACTCCAGGATTGCCCATCATGCACTAATGGGTAGAGGCAGTTCCTAAATGCTGCATCCCTTACGTGGGTCCCTTCAAATTATCTATGGTATGATCAGTTATTTTCACTAGGGCTAATGTACAATTATCAGCCATTGGACAGGTAAGACCAATCAGGAAATGTTAATTCAAGCACCAAAAGAGAAAATGGCTAAGCTTAAAATGTCCTCTAAGGGAACCTTTGTTGTGGTAGTAAATAGTTTTTAAAAAATTGCCATTTTTAGATCACTAAGTGCCCCTCTCACCCACCTCCCCCCAGTCTTCAGCAGCTTCAGGCACCTATGCACATGAGAACTGATAAAATGCTGAAGACTCATGTATCTTAAACCTAACTGAGCATACAAACTACTAGGAGTTATTATTTTCTCATTTATAGACTGCAACTTATCTAGGTTTGGCATACTAGGAGGTTTTAATATTATACAGCTCGAGCAAAGAACAGTGATTAGACAACACCAGAGTTGGATACCATCAGTTAATAAACACACCCACAGATGTTGTAAGCATTACTATGGCAGCCAACATTTTTTGCCAGCTACAAACCAAAATGCACAGTAACTACATTTAATAAGGTACCCTGCATACTGTGAGCTACATACCAAAATGCACAGAAACTACATTTAATAAGGTACCCTGCATACTATGAGCTACATACCAAAATGCACAGTAACAACATTTAATAAGGTACCCTGCATACTGTGAGCTGCATACCAAAATGCACAGTAACTACATTTAATAAGGTACCCTGCATAATGTAAGCTGCATACCAAAATGCACAGTAACTACATTTAATAAGGTACCCTGCATACTGTGAGCTGCATACCAAAATGCACAGTAACTACATTTAATAAGGTACCCTGCATAATGTGAGCTGCATACCAAAATGCACAGTAACTACATTTAATAAGGTACCCTGCATACTGTGAGCTGCATACCAAAATGCACAGTAACTACATTTAATAAGGTACCCTGCATAATGTAAGCTGCATACCAAAATGCACAGTAACTACATTTAATAAGGTACCCTGCATAATGGGAGCTGCATACCAAAATGCACAGTAACTACATTTAATAAGGTACCCTGCATACTGTGAGCTGCATACCAAAATGCACAGTAACTACATTTAATAAGGTATCCTGCATACTGTGAGCTACATACCAAAATGCACAGTAACTGCATTTATTAAGGTACCCTGCATAATGTGAACTGCATACCAAAATGCACACTTACTACATTTAATAAGGTACCCTGCATACTGTGATCAGTGACCATCTTCACGGTTTTGTCATCTATAACTATAACTCACCCCTTGGTCAAGGTACATGTAAAAGTGTCAGAAACTCAAAAATGTTTTCCTAAAGAAGCAGATATGCATTCCAAATCTGAATGTTACTATAATGACTTTGATAGAGGTGCAACTCACCAGACTTACAGATTTTGGCTCTGTTCATCAGGTCAACAGCACAAGTATGACAGGAATTAAGGAACTCTTACCTTGGTATTGCTATGTTTTTGTCCTCAATGAGAAAGTAAAAGAGTTAAATAAAATGATATGCTTTACCAGCAGCATAGAGGAATGCAACACACTCTGCCCCTCCAGGAGTTTCCGCTTGCAGTGAGGGATAAATCAAATGCCTGGATCCAAAGCTTTTAGCTTTCTACCAAGTGTACCCTTAGAGAAAGACTTCCAGGTGATAGTTTTGAGAGATATTTTCACTGTGAACTATATCTCTGTACTTTGAAACATAGAGGATCTTCACACAAAATATATTTTTCACTTCTTCAGATCTACTTATTCAGTTCTGGCAGTTACTTTATCCACTCTGTCACTAAGCTGTTGAAGGCTACATACAAAACATACAGGCATAATAAATCTTGCTTTCTGAACTTTGAAGCTCATAACATGCAAATTACTTTAGCTACCTCAGAATACTTAAAGGATGTACCCATATGCAATACAGGTAGTTGTACTGACAAGTTCATCATGAAATGACTGACCACATATGTGCTAATGTTATTCCTGGTGTGCCGAAAATCATAGAGATGAAAAAGAATACAGGTAAAAATTAATGTTCTACTTGAGAGCTCCCTCTATTCCAGACATTTACAAATTAGCAAACAAAGAAGGTCACGACCTTCTTATTACATAAACAAGGAGTATAACTTTAATAGACTATTTGATTAAGACTTGCAAGTTATGACTAAATTAGGAAATAATCTGTGAAACAAAAGAAGGCATACTGCAGCAGACTTACGTGGACATTTCTTGACACAGAATGCTCCATATGTGTATTTGGCCTTTGGATTATGTTCAAGTTGGAAAGTAGTGGGATTGTAAACAAATGGCTGTGGGCACTGGGTGACACATGCTCCACTATCATTGAAGTTTGTGCAGGCCTGTGAAAGCAAAACAACTTATTGTTAGAGACAAATATGGTACTAACTCAATGAAAACTCTACCATTAAGAGGCACAGAATGAATTAATGAACCCAGTCAATGATTATTTTGGGGCATTATGTACCACATGCTTTTTTTAATCTGGAAGTAAACAATCAGATGTTCACAAAGAATGTCTGTTTAGTAAAACAGACATCACAGCTTAAACATTTTAGCTGTTTTTGACAACAGTACATATACGACAGCTTGTTACTTACTTCTAAAGGCCTTTCATGCAAAACTCATTGGGTTGATAGCAGCTCATTTAAATAAATACATTGGGAACAAAGATATATACCAATGAAACATAGTTTTTTGGAAGAAATACATCACATTATCATGAACACAAAATATATATATATTATTGTTATGTGCACAATGCTGATAATGAGATATATTTTGCAAGAGGATCTATTTACTTCACAAAGTTGATGATTAGTCAATTGATTTTGAATAGGCTAAAAATAACGACATTAACTAAAAATCTATCTTCCTTAAAAAAGAACAAAAAAACCCCCATTTTTGATGGAGTGGTAGCATTTCACCCTTCACCTCCAAGTGAAAGACACATCCAGCACTCCTCATTTAATCAAATAACTCTAAGCATGCGCATGATCATGGAAACAGAGCATACCACTTTATGAAAGTTGTAATACAGTGTATGGTTCTTAATGTCAGTTTTATTTACCTGACCAGCAGAAAGCTGACATTTTGATTATAAACTTTCAGAACTGGAACTACATTACTCTTGCTGTTGTAGACACTTGAAGAAAGTTATTGGGGGGATCAGACTGCAGACACACACAATAGTGGTATAACAGGCACATCTCAATGAAAATAATAATAAAATATCCTGTGATTTAAATAATGTGTCCAAAGCCGTGTGCTTATATAACAGTACACACATTTATAAGCTTAACAATAGATTTTATAACAATGAATTTCATCACTGTAACTTACATATTTTTAAAACTTTGCATTACATGTAAGGATATTGCCATGGTATATATATCATATAAGGATTTAATGTAACTGCAGTTTTGTTAAGGAATATAATGAAATAGATCATAATACTTGGTCAGCTGTGGACTTCATTGACAATGCATACCCACACTGCTCACTAGTTTACTGTACACTGTAACATAATATGCATATAAAAGAGAGAATTATGAGTTTCCTATGTTCCTCACTTGTCATCAAAATTCATACTCTAAATAAGGCAAAAATCAAGTATTTCTCAAGAATTTAGGAACACAAAGAAATGCTATTTTCTGAACATGAATTTCAGTCACTGCAAACACATTATGAAAATAGGATGACAATTACAAACTTCTGCAAGTGTGATTTTTTTTTCTCAGATTGTGTGCATTTATAATCCGTTATAATCCTACTGATATCTTGTGTTTTTTTCCTTACATCGTATGCCTTTATAAGTTTTAATACTACTGAAATGCTGTGATGCACTAACTGGGATAAGTTGTACTTAGCATGCTAGAAGGGGTAGGAAGCAGAACCAGGTGTGAGAAGCTTAGAGAAGATAAAAGGACTCTCTGGATTACAGAGAAAAATAACATACGACTCAGATGGAATATCAGACAGAGCACTCAAAAATGTGGCAATCCCCCTGGCAAAACAATTTGTAGAGATCTCTTCTCGATCTCTAGCCATTCAGGAGATAAATCGATAAAATACTTTGAGCCAGATGTAAGGAATGTGATGGATGCGCTACAAAGTCTAAGGCTTGAGGCTTTTCTAACGTGCAGATGGCTTCAATAGCCAAAGCAGCATGGCTTCCCCTGCCAAGAAAAGCTGTCAAATCATCCTTCTACCATTCAAACATATCATACAAAACCTTTAAATATACAAACAGCAGACATACCTGAATATACTTTTACATCCATTAGTAATTTACAACACAATGTAGAACTTTCTGAAATGAATGCTCATCGTACCAGCTAATGAAGGTAGAAAACACAATATGACTCACTGCTAGAATCCACTACAAAAGAAAAATAAAACAACATAAACAATGCATTTTATTGTATATGTTTAACCTCAGTACCATGCAAATACGTGGATTCATCTTGATATAACCCACACTTATATATACATTATAGTCAGAGACTAAACTAATTTCAGAAATAGTAAGGCAGCAATGTATTCTATTCTTCAATGTTTCTGACATCAGACAGTCCATAACTCATCTGTCAGTGTGACTGATCTTCAAAATTGAAATAATGTGTTTTAACACATGCTGCATTGATGTAAAACTATTCTTCTTGCTGGGAATATACTAGTTGTTGAAGTGAAATTTTGTAGAAAGTAGAGATTTAGGTTATCAAATATGGACATCTTATAGATAAATACTAACTTTTACTAAAAGATGGAAAGGCAGAAATGGTGAACCAATACTCTTTAAAAAAAGGCATTTTTAACCTTTTTTTTTTCCATGCTACTTTCTGATCATCAGCCCTCTCTCATTCACTTAAACTGCCCATTCTCTATCAAAATGGTGTGGGGTGGCCAGGAAACAACATCATTTGGACAGTCATCATGAATGTTTCATCTTTTGTTGTTCACACACTATCCCCCGTATCCCCCCCCCCCCACCCAGTGCAGAGGCTGTTTTTTCCTTTCTTTAAGGTTATATCCACCCAATAGCCATGTATCAAGAACAAGTGGGGCTTTTTACAATCTCCACTGGGAAATTGGCAATGAAGATATATAGATATATATATATGGGTTCACTACACATTACCGAAAACCCATAATCCCGACGCCCAGAATACTTAATGCCCACAAGCTCGAGAGTTCACATTACCGATGCCCACAATACCGTAATGGTGATACACTGACTACAGCTGCTGAGTATAACACTACCGTACATGTCATTAGTAAGTAAGGAAAATAGTGCACTACCTAATATATTAACAATGGTATTTCCACGTTAACAGACCCGCAAGTATAAAAGTGGGTGTAACAGAAAGTAAGCTGTTCAACGGCTGATGTTGCAGTGATGGCAAACCCAACCTATGATACACCTGGTAGTGTTGGTGTGCTCTATCCATGCCTCAGATTACAAAAATGTAAGGAGGTGCTCATTATAGATGGGTACGTTTATCACCTAGAACGCAAGACTGGTAGCAAGCATTACTGGTGTTGTAAATTTAAAAGAAGCAACACATGCAAGGGTTGAACAGTCACTGATTCACTCTCTGAGGGTAAATTGTTGAAGAAATCTATGCCGCATAATCAAGCGGGTGATCCGTTCGAAGTAGAACGCTACAGCGTTTGTGGATCACTCCACGAGATGGCTGCTATATCCAGGAATGCTCCCTGTTTACTAGTGGAGGATGTGGTAGCATCCACCTCGCTAGCTTGTGTTCCAAGCCCTCCAAATAGGAAGGCAATGCTTCAGCAAATACGGCGAGTTAGGTGTAAGACTGCAGGTGTGGTTCACATACCTAATTTGAAACTGGGGAAACTAAATGTAAGTAAATTCCCCTTACAAACAGGTGAAATTGTTGTCAAATGGGCGGGCTTAGGTACACGTCATTGTTTTTAGTACAGTTAATAATCTAAATGATCTAAGTGTAGCAACAACTTGGATGATGGATGGAACATACTTCTGTAAGGGCGCTATTTGTCATCAATTATACAGTATTCATGGCATAGCTAAGTGTTGTGGCTCTAGTAAGTCTATTCCGCTTATTTATGTTCTAATGTCCAAAAAGTCACTTCGTGCATATAATATGTTGTGGCACTGTGTATTACATCTGTTTGCTTGCCAAGAATTAAACCTGTCACTACAATATATCATGTGTGACTACGAAGTAGCAGCCATTAAACGTATTAGGCTTAACTTCACTGATGTTACTGCAAAGGGTTACCTTTTTCACTTTGGCATGAATGTGTGGCGAAAAGTGCAACAGTTAGGGTTAGGATCACTTTACAACAGATGCCATGGGTTCCAGTTATCTGTTAAATCTTTGACTGGACTTGCATTCCTTGATGAGTCGGAAGTAATACCAATGTTCACTGTTGAAGGGGTCATTTCCTGAAGAGGGTAGAGAATTAATAAAGTATTTTACAGACTGGTATGTACTCGTTCGGGTCAGGAAATTTACTACTAGGTCAACTGCCATTAGTAGGTTTCCACCCTTATTCCCTGTGACATTTTGGAACATTTCTGAGAAGAATAGACTCTTTCTGCCATGCACCCAGAACTCAGTGGAGGAGTGGCACCGGCGGTTGAAATGTTTACTTGGAGATAGGGCTACAGATCTCTCTGTATTAATGACGTGCCTTAGTAGAGAACAGAATAGAGTGGATAGCCTTCATGAGCAATTAGCAGCTAGATGTCCACTCTCTCCCAAATGTAGGCATGTTGTAGAAAGACAGCAAATTTTCAATGGCTATTAGACAATAAAGCTGATTATTTGACCCTAGAGTTCGTGAGATGTTTTGCAAGGCTACTTAAAATGTGAGATGTTATAGCTGCATATTAGGTATTATACTGCCGTTGTTCCAGTATCTGTTTGTATTTTGTGACGTTATTACACTGTATTAGGCTGTTGTTATGTTACATCAGTGTTAAAGTAAAGTATGTTAGGGTCAAGAGATCGTGTTCAGATGTTACGGTGATATGGGTTTGTTGTAATTAACTGTTTTCCATCGTATGACATCTTAGGGCGATGTTGTGCAAACAGCAATGTGGTTTGGTGTTGGCTTATCACATGAATGGCTCGTCATTGCTGTTGTGCCATGGATTTCGAGATTTGGGGCACTCAATATTGTGGGCGTAGGTAATGTGAAATCTCGAGCTTGTGGGCATTAGGTATTCTAGGCTCGGTATTCTGGGCGTCGGGATTATGTGTTTTCGGTAATGTGTAGTGAACCCATATATATATATATATATATATATATATATATATATATATATATATATATATATATATATGTAAAAATGTTGACATGTACATGGAAGGCAAGACAGCACCACCAGGTACAAATAAGTAAGCAAAAGTCAGAAAAAGTGTAGTGAACCAACCAATAAATCAATCCTGCCAAACGGGCCCCAATGGCTCGAACAGAACAACGTCAGGAAACTCAGCTCAGGAAATCTGCTGAAACACAGTGATATATCCAAAAATGCACCAACAGTCAAGTACCAGCCGATTGATGAAAACACAGGTTTAATTCCACAATACACAGGTATCGACAATACACCGGTTTCCACAATACACAGGTTTAGCGCTTTCATCTACACCAGGTAGACTTCTTCAGAACCAATTAACACTAATTACATCAGCTTATTTAAAGCAGTTTTGGCGCCAAAAATTCCATATAATACATAATAAAAGATACCTCTCCCTAAAAAGTTAAAAATAGCAATTCTACTTGTGTTTAAAACAAATAAAGCTTGTAATGACCCACTAACCTTAGGCAAATACAATAGATGTTATGTATGAATAGATATATGAATATGTATAAATAAATAAATAAGTATGTAGTAATTATTACAATTTACTATATACAAAAAAGGCAATATGGTTAAAATGGATTGTAATATTTATAATATATATAAGGAATATGTAAGGAAATTACCAAACACAATAAGGGGGTAAATTGTGTATGTAAATAATGTTAGCCACGGTCCAATAGTAAAAAAGGTTTAATACTAATACTATCGTTTAGACCTGGCCATGAAGTGGCATCGCACAAAATCTGCCATTTAGTTTCAAGGCAGGACAATCCTACCTTCCAATTACCCCCATACTCGCTCACCCCTATTTGGTCAATAATTAAAAATGTAAAACTGTGATGGGAACCTTTTTCACTAATGTGTTTACTTAATGCATTATTCGTGTCAACTTTTTTAATTTTGTACAAGTGTTCATATATGCGGGTTTTTAGCTTTCTTTCTGTCTTCCCAATATAATATGCTTGACAGCAGGAACAAATAGCCAAATAAACCACCCGCATAGAATTGCAGTTTCCTTTCTTACCATAACATATAGTACTGTTCTTGTTACATAGTTTAATAATGTTCCTCTCATTTATGTATTGGCAATACCTACAGCTACCACATTTGTGAGTGTGCTCATCTTTGGATTTACTCAAATCCTTTTTCTTTCCCCCCTCAACGATCCTCTTAATATTGACTGAAGTTTTGAACACACTAGTTGGATGAGTCCCCAATACTGAAGCAGTGTCCTCAGAACTTAAAAATATATCCCAATGTCTGTTCAAAATCTCCTTAACTAAGTTGGAAAAAGGGTTGAACATAATAACGCACACATTCGTTCTATCACCAATCAATTGCTTTTGGATGTTCTTCCCTACAAATGTGCCTCCTAACAGGGGAATATACTTGTTTCCCCATGATCTGATGACATATTGGGTTACATCTGTCACCATCTCTGAAGGGTATCCTCTGGCCAAAAACATATTGGAAACTGTGTCCATCTGTTCCTCCATATCCTGTCTCGTGGAACACATTCTAGCGACCCGAATGCATTGTCCTTTAAGAACATTGCGAAAAATGTGAGGGGGATGACAGCTGCCAAATTGTATATAATCATTTGAGAAGGTGGATTTCCTGAAAATTTTAGACTGAAAACCATCATTCGTGTTACTAATATAGGTGTCTAAATAAGGTATACCAACCTTCTCCACCTTGTGTGTAAATCTTAAAAAATTAGTAGTACTGTTAATGTATGCTATAAAATTGGGTATGTCTTCTGTTGGCCCCTTCCAGATGATAAATAAATCATCCAAAAAATGCGTGTAAAGAGCGATGTGTTTAAAGAATTCACTAGACTTAACATATACATCCTCCCACTCTAGCATAACAAGATTTGCAAAAATGGGGGCACAAGACGCCCCCATCGCAACTCCTCGAATTTGTTTGAAGTATTCCCCTTGAAACTGGATATAATTGTGTGAGAGGACAAGTCCCATCATATCCAATATCAAACAAATTTTATCCCATGTAAGGTCAGAGTATTTCCTTAAGCTATTTTCAAAATATTCAAGACCTGTTGTGTAGGGAATACAGGAGAACAAATCCTGAACATCTATCGTGAGAAATGTTATGTCACGTGACCATATGTCCCGTTTTAAAGTACTCAAAAAGTCCCAACAGTCCTTAGTTAAGTGTGAAACTTTATTGTAGATGTGTTTGCACCAAAAATCTATTGCTACCCCTAAGTTAAATGTTTTTGACCTTGAACCAGAAATAATAGGTCTAAAGGGGGGGGTTTTCAACACTTTTGTGGATTTTAGGTATCCCTACTATTCTAGCCATTACAGGATGTTCAGTTCTAATGAATCCATATTCCTCATTTGTGATACGGTTGTCTAAAAGATATTCCTCTATTGTTAAATCTATTCTATGATAGCCAATATTAATCTGATTGAGGGATATCTCTTCATAATTGCCAGAATTAAACAGAATGTCTTGAATAGCTTTACAATATACGTTTGTGTCATATACCACCAAACCACCCCCTTTGTCCGGTTTCATAATTCTTATTTCACTGTTGGCAACAATCTGGTCCAAGCACAAGTAGAATTGCTATTTTTAACTTTTTAGGGAGAGGTATCTTTTATTATGTATTATATGGAATTTTTGGCGCCAAAACTGCTTTAAATAAGCTGATGTAATTAGTGTTAATTGGTTCTGAAGATGTCTACCTGGTGTAGATGAAAGCGCTAAACCTGTGTATTGTGGAAACCGGTGTATTGTGGATACCTGTGTATTGTGGAATTAAACCTGTGTTTTCATCAATCGGCTGGTACTTGACTGTTGGTGCATTTTTGGATATATCACTGTGTTTCAGCAGATTTCCTGAGCTGAGTTTCCTGACGTTGTTCTGTTCGAGCCATTGGGGCCCTTTTGGCAGGATTGATTTATTGGTTGGTTCACTACACTTTTTCTGAGTTGTACTGATGGCTGAATCGGGTTCCTTGTGTGCTTCATTGAGCAGAGCGGAATTTCAGGTGCTGCGTGCGGAGGTTACGTCGCTTCAGGACGACGTCAGCAAGTTGCTGCAGTTGGTTTCATCTCTTACCAGACCAGTGGTGGAGGCCGTGGATTTGGATTCGGCTCCACCGGGTCTGGATATTCATCCGGTTACTACTAACTCCGTTACATCTGCTATTTTGACGCCACCCATTGTGGAGAGAGTTGATAGTCAAAATAGCATACCAAATGGACAAATAATTAGAAATTCGGTGGAAACGCCATGGTTGCATTTAAATGTGGACAACAAAGAAGCTGATACTCAGCTTTTGGACGATGCAGAGTTTACTTTTGATTTCAGTCTCTTTCACGCCCGTGAAGAGATGCTTCGTATGGGCGCTAAGCCGAAGTAGAGGGAAAAGATGAGGACATATTCCGCTATGGTAAACAAAGGGGGTGATCAGCGTAAAGGTACTGTAATAAACAATATATCCAGCCCTTGTGTTAGGACTAAGACTCAAAACAAAAAGGGCAATACAATCTCTAATAGCCATACTAGTAATGGCAACTATAATAAAAACAGTGGACTTTATGCTAATGATGTTATGAAGAACTTTTTGTATGATGACTTTGATTTCTGTTACAATAGTGACATAAGAGCTAGATGTGATGACAGGAATGTGAAGTTAAATAATGACTCATTAAAGTCCAAAATTTATTTATTAGGTAAAAAACTCCTTCAGATCAAGGGTGCTAAAATTGACAATGGATATCTTGAGAAATGTCTGTTTTTAAAAATTGTGCCTAAAGGGCTAAGATTTTTTAAACTTCCACTGGGGATATTATACAGTGAGACAGTTATGTTTGAATTTAACAATTTATTTGATTTTTTTGGGTTTGAATACATTAAACTGCTTATGAAATTTAATGATGAGAAAATAGAGGGCCTACTTACGGAAATTGGGCAGTTACATCTAGAAATTACTCAGGACCCCGATTTTGACTCCTGGCAAGAATTGTTTGAAAAGCAGTTTAGAGTGGCCAAAACCAAGGCATATGATATATACAATAGGAAGCTGGACAAACTGGAAAGGGACCTAAAAGCTTACAAGTCTCATAGGGCATACATTTGGCCACATTCAACCCAGAACAGGATGAGAGCTAGTGAGCCAAATCATGGGTGGGAAAGGGGTGGAAATAGAAGAAGAGAGGAAGACGAAAATTTTCAGAGGGGAAGATTCCATCAGGCCCCCATATTTCGCAAAAGGAGACAGTGAGTCAAGGGGAAATTCCCCCCAATTGTAGGGACACACATGATTTATCGGTCATCCAACAATACGTAGTTAGTGAAGGATGTGCGAGTGACAAATACACACTAAACGCTGTGGCAGGTAATGTTAATAAAGTTTTTGTTTACACTTTTAAAGGCTTCAAAGTGTACAATTTTACTGATGTGTACATTTCACAAGATTTTTTTAGTTTGTTTAGTAAGGGAATGAAGTTTATTCCTTCTGCCAAGTTTAATCTGTTCGACACCATCAAGGAAGTTAAGTTGTATTGTCGCAGGATCCAATTAGCACTGCAGTTCAAAGACACGGTTAGGGACGATGTACCTAAAACATTAGTGAGAAAAAGTACTTATATCCCTACAACTAATGTACAAATCAGTAATTATGAGCGTATGGGTCTGTAAGGACATTTATCATTTGTACGAAAATATCCGGAGAGATGTTGGTTATTTTTCACTTTTTTGTGACAATCTAACTAAGGGAGAGAGAGAGTGCTTGGACCAGATTGTTGCCAACAGTGAAATCAGAATTATGAAACCGGACAAAGGGGGTGGTTTGGTGGTATATGACACAAACGTATATTGTAAAGCTATTCAAGACATTCTGTTTAATTCTGGCAATTATGAAGAGATATCCCTCAATCAGATTAATATTGGCTATCATAGAATAGATTTAACAATAGAGGAATATCTTTTAGACAACCGTATCACAAATGAGGAATATGGATTCATTAGAACTGAACATCCTGTAATGGCTAGAATAGTAGGGATACCTAAAATCCACAAAAGTGTTGAAACCCCCCCCTTTAGACCTATTATTTCTGGTTCAAGATCAAAAACATTTAACTTAGGGGTAGCAATAGATTTTTGGTGCAAACACATCTACAATAAAGTTCCACACTTAACTAAGGACTCTTGGGACTTTTTGAGTACTTTAAAACGGGACATATGGTCACGTGACATAACATTTCTCACGATAGATGTTCAGGATTTGTTATCCTGTATTCCCTACACAACAGGTCTTGAATATTTTGAAAATAGCTTAAGGAAATACTCTGACCTTACATGGGATAAAATTTGTTTGATATTGGATATGATGGGACTTGTCCTCTCACACAATTATATCCAGTTTCAAGGGGAATACTTCAAACAAATTCGAGGAGTTGCGATGGGGGCGTCTTGTGCCCCCATTTTTGCAAATCTTGTTATGCTAGAGTGGGAGGACGTATATGTTAAGTCTAGTGAATTCTTTAAACACATCGCTCTTTACACGCGTTTTTTGGATGATTTATTTATCATCTGGAAGGGGCCAACAGAAGACATACCCAATTTTATAGCATACATTAACAGTACTACTAATTTTTTAAGATTTACACACAAGGTGGAGAAGGTTGGTATACCTTATTTAGACACCTATATTAGTAACACGAATGATGGCTTTCAGTCTAAAATTTTCAGGAAATCCACCTTCTCAAATGATTATATACAATTTGGCAGCTGTCATCCCCCTCACATTTTTCGCAATGTTCTTAAGGGACAATGCATTCGGGTCACTAGAATGTGTTCCACGAGACAGGATATGGAGGAACAGATGGACACAGTTTCCAATATGTTTTTGGCCAGAGGATACCCTTCAGAGATGGTGACAGATGTAACCCAATATGTCATCAGATCATGGGGAAACAAGTATATTCCCCTGTTAGGAGGCACATTTGTAGGGAAGAACATCCAAAAGCAAGTGATTGGTGATAGAACGAACGTGTGCGTTATTATGTTCAACCCTTTTTCCAACTTAGTTAAGGAGATTTTGAACAGACATTGGGATATATTTTTAAGTTCTGAGGACACTGCTTCAGTATTGGGGACTCATCCAACTAGTGTGTTCAAAACTTCAGTCAATATTAAGAGGATCGTTGAGGGGGGAAAGAAAAAGGATTTGAGTAAATCCAAAGATGAGCACACTCACAAATGTGGTAGCTGTAGGTATTGCCAATACATAAATGAGAGGAACATTATTAAACTATGTAACAAGAACAGTACTATATGTTATGGTAAGAAAGGAAACTGCAATTCTATGCGGGTGGTTTATTTGGCTATTTGTTCCTGCTGTCAAGCATATTATATTGGGAAGACAGAAAGAAAGCTAAAAACCCACATATATGAACACTTGTACAAAATTAAAAAAGTTGACACGAATAATGCATTAAGTAAACACATTAGTGAAAAAGGTTCCCATCACAGTTTTACATTTTTAATTATTGACCAAATAGGGTGAGCGAGTATGGGGGTAATTGGAAGGTAGGATTGTCCTGCCTTGAAACTAAATGGCAGATTTTGTGCGATGCCACTTCATGGCCAGGTCTAAACGATAGTATTAGTATTAAACCTTTTTTACTATTGGACCGTGGCTAACATTATTTACATACACAATTTACCCCCTTATTGTGTTTGGTAATTTCCTTACATATTCCTTATATATATTATTAATATTACAATCCATTTTAACCATATTGCCTTTTTTGTATATAGTAAATTGTAATAATCACTACATACTTATTTATTTATTTATACATATTCATATATCTATTCATACATAACATCTATTGTATTTGCCTAAGGTTAGTGGGTCATTACAAGCTTTATTTGTTTTAAACACAAGTAGAATTGCTATTTTTAACTTTTTAGGGAGAGGTATCTTTTATTATGTATTATATGGAATTTTTGGCGCCAAAACTGCTTTAAATAAGCTGATGTAATTAGTGTTAATTGGTTCTGAAGAAGTCTACCTGGTGTAGATGAAAGCGCTAAACCTGTGTATTGTGGAAACCGGTGTATTGTGGATACCTGTGTATTGTGGAATTAAACCTGTGTTTTCATCAATCGGCTGGTACTTGACTGTTGGTGCATTTTTGGATATATCACTGTGTTTCAGCAGATTTCCTGAGCTGAGTTTCCTGACGTTGTTCTGTTCGAGCCATTGGGGCCCGTTTGGCAAGTAAGCAGAAGTATTTACCAAAATCGATAATTATTTTGCCATGCTCTATAATAAATAGAACCTAGACCTGCAGTAAGATGTCAGTGTTTTAGAAACATTGCAGCAGCTCAGAGGCTGAAATGTTTGCCACACAGTGCTAGAGCAAGCATCAGCCTTGAAAAGGTATTGAATTCAAGCTGCTAATTACAGCAAAACATAATTGTTGCCCCAAAAACATGGAATAAACATGCATTTGAACTTATAATGCATATTGTACAGAGCGCAAAATATTCTCAAATTCTACTTTCAAGACACTGAAATTAAACAGAAAGGTGCACAGTTCAGCATTTATGCTTTTGTCTTATTCATGGTGTAACCTCAACCCTTTGGGTCACGTCAGCTAGACTGTTAGTAGAAATGTGAAAAAATTCAATCTTTTGCTTTAGGCAGTTTTCTTTACAAACTCAGAAAAGTCAAATAACTTAGTAATGATTATATTGTATTTTTGTATATTGAAAAGACTTCATGCAGTTCATATTTTACTTACTGATTTACTTTGTTTATATTTTGTTTACCAGGTCAGACCTTTGGGGCCAAAGCTCATATTCTGAGGGGTACCAATGAACAGAGTAAAATATTGAT
Organism: Protopterus annectens; assembly: GCF_019279795.1. Classification (NCBI taxonomy): domain Eukaryota; kingdom Metazoa; phylum Chordata; order Ceratodontiformes; family Protopteridae; genus Protopterus; species Protopterus annectens. The sequence goes on from NC_056738.1 coordinate 282,046,003, forward strand.
AGCATAAACAGGCATATGTACAGTACTATGATAGAAGTTATATAAGGAAATTAAACACAGGAAAATATAAAAATACATTAGAAATATCAAAACAATTCTAACTCTGAACACACACACACACACACACAGACACATTTATATATATATATATATTTGGCCGTCAATAATCTGTTCTATGGCAGGGTGACTTATCTCCATGCTTAAATGGTTCTCGACCATAATGGCCAAAATTACATTAGCACAAACTCATCTGCTCTCCACTCTACTATATGCCTCTCCAATTTTAACTAATCTAAGGAAAACTGACTTATCTAAGCTAGAAGCATGTTATAATAAAATTGATAGGTTTGCATCTGACTGGCCATATAGAACACATCATTGTACAGCTTTAAGGATACTAGACTGGCTTGAGCTTCCCAACATTATTCTTTTCAACCAACTTTCTCTAACTCACAAAATTGTAACACAACCGACTAGAACCCCTGTACTACAAAATCTCATCCTTCCTTTCAGTTCCAGGAGACCACTTTAGTCTAATAACAAGAACTTACTCACCATCTCCAAGGCCAACAACACTGCAAGAGAATCTTTATTTTCCAACTATATATCTCGTATATGGAACTCCCTTCCTAACTCCATTCTCTCAATCTCATCCACTAACACTTTAAGCTATCACTTAAAGCTTATTTAACAAATAAGTGACTATCTTTCTGTACTAACCCCTCATGAGTGCTCTGCTGCATCACAGTATACCTAAAACATATCCAACTTTTCCCTCGCTGTTTAATCCTTTGTTCTTACCGACCTTTCTTAACCTTATATTTGACATAAGTCATACCTACAGATAGTACTAGCTATGTTCAAAGTCTAGGTTTTGTTTTCAAGATGTAACAAATTTGCATGTTCTTATGTATACCACATTTTGTTTACTTCATACTTTTTTGATTATTGTAATGTGTGCATGAAAATGTATTGTTACTCATGAAGCTTTTCTCCCCGGGTCTCTGCTGAAAAATGACCTGAGGCCAGTCAGACTTTCCTGGTAAACCAATGTTAAATAAAAATCAAACAAATATATATATATATATATATATATATATATATATATATATATATTATTTATAATATATACATTATAAATAAATTATAAATAAATACATTAATAAATTATAAATAAAGGGGATGAAGAAGTGATGGGTAGGTATGGTGTTAAGCAAAGGAATGCAGAAGGTCAGATGGTAGTGGATTTTGGGAAAAGGATGGCCATGGCTGTGGTGAATACATATTTTAACAAGAGGGAGGAGCATAGGGTGACCTACAAGAGTGGAGGGAGATGCCCACAGGTGGATTATATCTTATGTAGAAGGGCCAGTTTGAAGGAGATTGGAGACTGTAAAGTGGTGGCAGGGGAAAGTGTAGTTAGGCAGCATAGGATGGTGGTCTGTAGGATGACATTGGTGATCAAGAAGAGGAGGAGGAGGAGTGTGAGGGCAGTACCAATGATCAAATGGTGGAAACTGAAAAAGGGTAATTGTGAGGTGGAGTTCAGGGAAGAGTTAAGACAGGCACTGGGTGGTAGTGAAGAGTTGCCGAATAGCTGGGTAACTACAGCAGAGCTAGTAAGGGAGATGGCTAGAAAGTTTCTTGCTGTGACATCTGGAAAGATGAAGGAGGACAAGGAGACCTGGTGGTGGAATGAAGAAGTACAGGAGAGTATACAGAGAAAGAGGTTGGCGAAGAAGAAGTGGGATTGTCAGAGAGATGAAGACAGTAGGCAGGAGTATAAGGAGATGAAGTTCTTTGCAAAGAGAGAGGTGGCGAAGGCTAAGGATAAGGCGTATGAAGAGTTGTATGAAAGGTTGGACACTAAGGAGGGAGAAAAGGACCTGTACCAATTGGCTAGACAGAGGGACCGAGCTAGTAAAGATGTGCAGCAGGTAAGGGTGATAAAGGATAATGAGGGAAATGTACGCACTAGCGAGGAGAATGTGTTGAACAGATGGAAGGAGTACTTTGAGGGGTTGATGAATGAAGAGAATGAGAGATTGAGAGAAGGTTGGATGATATGGTGATAGTGAATCAGTAAGTGCAACAGATTAGCAAGCAGGAAGTATGGACAGCTATGAAAAGGATGAAGAATGGAAAGGATGTTGGTCCAGATGACATACCTGTAGAAGCATGGAGGTGTTTAGGTGAAATGGCAGTGGAGATTTTAACTAGACTGTTTAATGATATCTTGGAAATTGAGAGGATACCTGAGGAATGGAGTTAAAAGTGTTTTGGTACTGATTTTTAAGAATAAGGGTGATGTGCAGAGCTGTAGTAACTACAGAGGGATTAACTTGATCAGTCACAGCATGAAGTTATGAGAAAGAGTAGTGGAAGCTAGGTTAAGAAGGGAGGTGATGATTAGTGATCAGCAGTATAGTTTCATGCCAAGAAAGAGCACTACAGATGCAATGTTTGCTTGAGAGTGTTGGTAGAGAAGTACAGAGATGGTCAGAAGGAGTTGCATTGTGTCTTTGTGGACTTAGAGAAAGCATATGACAGGGTGCCTAGAGAGGAGTTGTCGTATTGCATGAGAAAGTCGGGAGTGTCAGAGAAGTATGTAAGAGTGGTACAGGATATGTGCGAGGGTAGTGTGACAGCAGTGAGGTCTGCAGTGGGAGTGATGGATGCGTTTAAGATGGAGGTGGGATTACATCAAGGATCAGCTCTGAGCCCTTTCTTATTTCCAATGGTAATGGACAGGTTGACAGACAAGATCAGACTGGAGTCCCCATGGGCTATGATGTTTGCAGATGACATTGTGATCTGTAGTGAGAGTCGGGAACAGGTGGAGGAGACCCTGGAGAGATGCAGATATGCTCTAGAGAGAAGAGGAATGAAGGTCAGCAGGACTAAGACAGAATATGTTTGTGTGAATGATAGGGAGGATAGAGGAATGGTGAGGATGCAAGGAGTAGAGGTGGTGAAGGTGGATGAGTTTTAATACTTGGGATCAATAGTTCAGAGTAATGGCGAGTGTGGAAGAGAGGTGAAGAAGAGAGTACAGGCAGGATGGAGTGGGTGGAGAAGAGTGTCAGGAGTGATTTGTGACACAGGAGTATCAGTAAGAGTGAAAGGGAAGTTCTACAAGAGGGTAGTGAGACCAGCTATGTTGTATGGGTTGGAGACAGTGGCATTGACAAAAAGGCAGGAGTCAGAGCTGGACGTGGCAGAGTTAAAGATGTTAAGATTTGCACTTGGTGTGATGAGGGTGGACAGGATTAGGAATAAGTATATTAGAGGGTCAGCCCAGCTTGAAAGGTTTGGAGACAAAGCCAGAGAGGCAAAATTATGTTGGTTTGGACATGTGCTGGACATGTGCTGAGGAGGGATGCAAAGTATATTGGGAAAAAGATGCTAAGGATGAAGCTGCCAGGTAACAGGAAAAGAGGAAGGCCTGACATAAGGTTTATGGATGTGGTGAGAGAGGACATGCAGGTGGTTGGTGTGACAGAGCAAGATGCAGAGGACAGGAAGAAATGAAAACAGATGATTTGCTGTGGCGACCCCTAATGGAAGTAGCTGAAAGAAGAAGAAGAAGATATATATATATATAGATATATATATATATATATATATATATATATATATATATATATATATATATGTGTGTATATATACATAAGCCCAATCATATGAACAATAATGAGAATTATTCACTCCATGTCAAGGACAAGACACTTACAGCAGTGGACATTAAAATGGGCAGATAAAGGTAGGGAACATATTAAATGGGTTAAATAAATAGACAGAACATGCAGATGGAATGAGAAGTTTAGGAATTTATAGGGGATTAAGTAGAAAATTGCAGGAAATTATGTTAGACTGCACTTAGCAAAGATAACAGGTTTGCAGAGGTTGATCGTTTGAATGTTGTGTTATGTGATGGTTTTTTGTACTTCATCTGGTAATAAATTCAAAGAATATGCCAGAAAGGTAGAAGGGTTTTGTTACCAGCTTTGAGGGAGGTTTTGTTCAAATCAATTTATTATGTCTGTGTCTAACAGTGTTACTGCTAAAAGGCTGAAAAGTCAGCCTAACGGTGCTGAAGACACAAATATACAGGGTGTGCAAATGTTTCCATGTTTCCTTTGTGAATGTGCAGAGAGCATTTGCCAAAGTGTCCTATGTGTATGAGCAGTTTTTAAAATAGTACAGCACAAGAAACAGTTGATTGCTGAATATAATACACTGAATTAGAATTACACCTCACTGTGCAGGGAAGCACATTTTTATTGACAGACAAATTGAAGTTTCAAGGAAATGAGATAAAAGACTGATTGTGATAAGTATTTCAAGTTCTGAAACATAAGTCATACAATACAGAAATATGTGTTGCTGGACATACACAACAAATTTTTTTAGCATTTCTTGCATAAAAAATAAAAAAAGAAAAGGACATGAAAATAATACGTCATCCAACCATAAACTGCAAACAGCATATTACAAAGGACAGTCAGCTTTATAACATATCTATCATCAATATTGAAAAAGGAATAGAACAACTCCAGCTATGTACAATATTTTCAAGATAATCAACAACTATTTTACAGTGTAGATAAACTGCCTCACAAAATACACAATTACACCACCTGGTCCGATGTACTATGTTTGAATTTGTCAGTCTTACCCACACCCCCTGTAAACTAGCACCATGACTTATTTCTTTGAGGACAAAGATATAACCATTGTGTTTACTGACATAATTTTTATACATCTCATATGATAAACCTTTGGTTGATTTCTACTCCTTTGCACAAATATAACTCAGTAATACTAGCCAGAATCCAAGTTACCTTCCTGATTTAGGCAGAATGCTTGGACCACTTTCCCAAAGATCCAAAACTTCCAGGTTAGGGAAAAATGCAGCTGAAACACACCTTCCAATGAGGACTATAAGGATAGCAGTTATCTTCTACTCTTGGGTTAGTCATAAAACACATGTAAATTTCTATCTCTGGGTTTATTGAACACTTCCAGCAGTTGCTATCAGGCTTGGTGGGGTCAGGTAGTAAGGACATAGCAATTTCCTCTGCTGGATCTCTAATAGTGCCCACTTACTGAGTTTAGCAATCACTGCCTGAGCTTGAGACCATTCATCATCTGTAAGATGTACCCCCTCATGCAACTTCTACCTGCTGTCACCCCATTTCCTTTCTGTTCATGCCTTAACCTCCCACATATCCTAATATATTGCACTATACCTACCCTTCTTAATTCTCATCCATTTGTCCCATGGAGTTATGCGGTTCATAGATATGAGCGTGCATATTTGGGCATGCCAGAAATGGCTTAACTAAGTACTGCAAAGTCTTAACAAGTGGGATACCTTGAATGCAAATGCATAATTGAGAATGTGTGGCATTTCCCATACCGCCCCCCAGCACTGTGGTATATCTATCTATCTATATATATATATATATATATATATATATATATATATATATATATATATACACACACAAACACACACACACACACACACACACACACACACACACACACACACACACACACACACACACACACACACACACTAACTGGGCTAATATTCTTCTATTACTAGAGACCAATAGACATAAAAAAATGTGTTTTTTATTGCCTGGATCCTAGATTCACTCCTGTGCATGCAGCACATCAGGCAATGAGTGCCCTTCAGGACTTGTTGTTTCTGTAACAGGGATGGGTTTTACAGGGTTGGGTTGCTAGCCCAAGGATCAACCCTCCTCAGAGGGTGCACCACACACTCACATGCACACTCTAACACCTAGGGCCAATTCAGAGTGTTCATTCCACCTACTGCATGTCTTTGGAATGTGGGAGAAAACTTGAGCATCCAGAGGAAACCCACACGAATGCAGGGAGGACATGCAGACTCCACACAGAAGGCACCCCAGCTGAGAATCGAACCGGACAACCTATTGCTGTGAAGTGACAGCGCTAACCGTTACACCACTGTGCCATCCTTTATTCCCTGGCTTATACTCAAAATGAAGGCAAAGGAAACAAATCTGCTAATATAATTGTCCCTCACGTTTTGCAGCAGTTGAGTTAAATTTAACTCTACAAAAGTTTTACAGGTACTTCCCACACATGAATCCAGGTATTTCAAGTTCATAAGGCAAACCATCACATAATCTAACATTCTGATCATTGTAGACTCCATTGAGAGACACACTGATGTTGCTCCCAATGGGCTGAGTAAGGAGAAAGTCATGGTCATTTACTTATCAGGATCTAGGATCCACCATATTACTCATGCACTCAGCTTACTGGACTACTAGTACCTATAAGACTCAATCATAGTCCATATGGGTGAAATGACCTGAGATGTACCTTCCTAGATAATATGAAGAGAGACATCATGTAGGTTAAGGAATATTTGTCCCAGGCTGGTATAAGCCTAGCTTTCAGCATCATATTACCATAATGACATAGGAGACTTTCAGACACATTTTTCCAAACCCAGTTTGATTTGGTCCAGGGCAGGTCATGCCTACTCAACTTGGTGAACTTCCTTTGAAAAAGTCAGCAAGACAATGGATGATGGCAGAACAGTTCACACTGCCTACCTTAACCTGTCCAAGGCATTTCACACAATATTCTATTCATGCATTGTTGATAAACTTAGGAGGTTGGGCACAAACCCTTTTGTCACCTGATGAATAGCCAGTTGGCTCACAGACAGGACACATCAAGTTAAAATTGGGGAGTCCACCTCTATAAAGAGACCAGTCCAAAGTGGAATCCCTCAGAAATCATAGGTTCATAGATTAGTACTAGGCTAACTGCCCTTGTGGACCATTTTAAGTCTAGCCAATTAACCCATGTGAGAATCAAATTCTGCACCTTGTGTCTGTAAGGCAAATATCTTACATATCTGTTCTGTATATATTAAAAAGGAAGTAAATGACACATAAGGAAACCCTGTTGAATTGAAATGTAGGGGATACTATTTATCCCCTCCACTTTGATATTTCCTACTGTTATGACTTTGCCCCCCCCCCACTTGCTTTACTTGTAATGAAAGAGGTGTTGCCAATTAGATGTACAATTTCAGGTGTGATGTCCCCACTCTGGGCCTGTAATCAAGGAGGCTGAATCCTCACTACTGACACTGGAGAGGGAAGTTCACTTGGAATACAAATGGCTACAGTCAGTATTTCCAGATGCAGACCTCTCTGCATCAAGCACAGATTTCCTTAACAGCACAAAGGGAACACAGTCAGACCGGGGTCTGGATTTCTCTTCTCCCTCCAGGTCCCCATTAAGACTCTGCTCTGGCACAGCTTCAGAGTTAAATCCTCAGCTGACTGCCCAAGACAAGGCCTACACCACTGTCTTTGTAAAAACAGTGCTTTGTATCCCTGATCCAAGTAGGTGACACACACACACACACACACACACACACACACACACACACACACACACACACACACACCTGGGAAAGGCAGTCACAGATTTACTAGCTATGCCCCCCTTCTGCCCAGACTATAAGGTAGTTATCACTGTCACCAGGCACTACAAAGCCAGCTACCTAAGGCTCTTACATGGGTACCCAATTATACTGAGTGAATTCAATATTGACAGAAATGGTAGTATGACCAACAGCAAGGCTTTCAGGGGTGGCTAGAGTTATTACCAATAAATATATGCAAATACTCTCAAAACCTAACTATTTTTCTGAAAGGACTAGCCACAATTAGAAGTTTAACTATATTTAATAATAAATAATAAAAAAAAATGAAAATACTAAATATCTATTTACAGTAAACACCAGAGCTTCAGTCACAGAAAATACTGAAAATAACACAGCTGGAAAGAGTCACACAGTTACACAAAAATAATACTTAACTATTCTCATTATATTTTCCTGACTGATCTAGAGAATTAATGTTCCTACTTATTAAATAGAGGAAGGCAAGATGATGTGGGTGAGTGGTCCTTGTTGTCAGATCCAAGATAGAATATAGAATACTGAGAGCAATCCCCTACTAATATTTGAATATTATTTCTGGCTTACAGGATGACATCACATACATCTGTCATCTGACTCTATTTCCTGCTTTATCCCCAAGACTAGAAGCTGTCAGCGTTTAGCACCTATGTGCTACAATACACACTAGATGTTTAGTTAAGTTTTATTAAAGCATCTGGAAGCCATAAGGCAATAAAACCATTCCACTCTTCCTACAGTAGCTACAAACTATTCACTAGCACAGACATTTCATCTCTGGCTCCATTCATAACTGTAGGATAACATATTTATGGCTTAGACTTAGTAGTTTGATTTTCTTACTATTTTTGAAGTTTGAGATTAACCTGTTCTCTTCTGGTATCCTCTGTCAAGACATATACATTTAATTCAGTTACAATAATATATGTACATTTCTTTTCTTTCCAGCAGGGCACACTGTTGATACATTTTAATACAAGCAACTTTACAAATAGATTTTTAAACACAAATATCTGTACAAATCAGTTTGATACACAAATCACATATAATTCCTTTCTAAATTCCAGCTTACTGCGGTGGCATATGTTAAACATCCACTGCCCTACTTCTTCTGGCATGGCTGGCAGTACCTCCTATCATAACACCAGGTATCAAGTTAACCGGGATGGCCCCCTCTACACTGGTGATGATACATGTGAAAGCCAACGTATATTTCAGTTCCAAGAAGATTCATAGTCCTGGCAGTGAGGAAAGGATCCTTTTTAAAGTCCATAAGGAAGTGATAGAAAGTCTCCCTTTTACCTTTGTTTTAAAAGATTTGCAATAACACTGCACTAACTGTGAGGGGCTTCATCAGTAAATCAGTAAACAGTTTTAAATGCTATGGCTGATGCATTATTTTAAAACAGAGCCATCATTAAGAGCACAGGAAAGGCATACATATTTTGCATGGAAGTGAACTACATTTCTTTTTCAAACCATATTTTCTTTATGAAAATCAGACTATTTATGTTCAGATTCATTCCAAAATAATTTAATGTCAAAATTAAAAATGATTTTAATGTAGAATTTATAGATAATGAGTGATGTGCTTCTTTAAAGTAAAGGCTTTAATATAAACCTTTGATGAGTTACGTCCTGCACATTATGGTGATCAACTGATGCAAGAAAAAGCCAATTTATCTTTTTGTTTTGAACCTTCTCAAGTCCTGGGACTGCTCCTTTTTAGCATTTATTTACCTGAAGTCAAGGCTACCAGGTTCTGCTAGCTAGTTCCTGGCAGAATTACATTGATTGATACTGAAAAGCTTGTATCATAAAATACCTTCAGCTTTTGTCTGCATTCTGCTGTAAATTCAGCAACAGTAAAAACATATATATATTTATATTACATTCACATGCATCTGCTTAATGACAGAAGGAGAAGATAAGCCTCTACGGTATGCCACTTTAAATATCTTAACATTTAAATGCCTTTCTACCCTCCCTTCCCTTCCATTCCTCTGGAAGATGGCATTAATTCATAAAAGCACTGTGTTTATTTCAAGACCTAATACTAAAATATTCTGCTATATATCTCAAGATTCTCAACCACAAACTGCAATATACAGGTTTGTTTACAAAAGTATTACAGGCTGACTGACATCTATTATACTGCTTAGCAGGAGTCAGATCACTAATTAGAAATATATACTACATTTTGAAGATCCAATACTGTTTTACAGTAGTGAATAAGCAAACTGCTTATACCAATCCATTCAGCTGTATATGATGCCATTGTTGTTGGTAAAAACATATAGAATTTGCCTGTATGTTATAGTTGCAAGTAATGTGGAAGTAAAAGGAATCTGTATGCTACAGCTGGCAGGTAAGGGGGAAGTAAAAGGGTAAAAAGGAATCTGTATGCTACAGCTGGCAGGTAAGGGGGAAGTAAAAGGGATCTGTATGCACCAGCTCTTTACCTCCACATAATATAATGATATGCTACTGGGAGATATAGAGCCCACACTTTTTGTACATTCATTAGAAAGCTGGATTACAGAAACAATAACAAATTTAGAAATAAGACAACTTCTGTTGTGTTATTTCTATATTTCTATGTCTGTATGCCTCTTCTTGTTATTTTCTTTAATGCATTTCTAATGGTTTTCTAACTGGACTTCAGCAGGGACATTTCAATCTTACATACACTGACGCTGTTATAGAATTTAATAACTGGAGAACTGGATTAATGCAACGGTGGTGTTCATCTTTACTACTACTATCAGCATTCCCAACCACAATGTGGTCTAATCTCTCCTTGTTTTTGTTTTTTTCTCTTTTGGTGGATCATACCTTGCAACTGGAAACCATTATGTCATGCTGGCATGGAAAAGCATATGGTCATTCTTTTAAAGCATACATTCTAGAAAACAGGGCAACTTCAAGGATATAGAAAATGTCTCCTAGAAATTCCTAGCTATCATTCATTGCAGTATACTACTTTGCACATAACGGTTTCCTTTCCATTTTGTTTTACTGATTTCCTATTTTAATTTATTTGTGTTTCATATGTCATCTCTATATTTTGTTTTATTTTTACTGAGTAAGAGAAATTGTAGAAAGAGATAAGGTAGCATTAAACTTGTTTCTTTGAAAGTGGCTATAGCTAAACTGATGTTCATCATACGAATCACTGCTGCAGTAGTTTTAGCCATATGGGTTGTATCCTGCCAAGGATATAACAGCTGTCCAGCTTCCAAAGTATCAGGGCACATTCCACATACTCAAACTGTCAAGCAGTTTGAGCTGAGCTGACTAAAAGACAAGTGCTTCAGAGCTTTTCTGCCAGCAGAGAGAGGGAGGCTCAGCCGTGAAAAGACAATGATGAGAACAACAAAAAATAAATGTCCACACCCTGGCATAAAAACTACACCAGAAAATAAGGGGGCTGGAGGGAGGGAACAACTACTGCTGTAGTGACCATTCGAACATCGATCACTGCGGCAGTAGACTTAGCTATTTTGCATATTATGCAGCTGCATATTTTGCTTGTGTTCAGTCTTAAGAGACAAACCCCCGTCACCTTCATTATGCACTAAAGAAATACAGTCATGACTGCTTCATTTGAGATTCAGTTACTTTTAGTTATTTGCCAAAAGTCATAGTTTTACTGAATTCCTCTTAAAACAACACAACAGTGGAAATGGTTGCACACTGTTGGATCCAAAATGCGATGCATCTGGTGTACTATACACTTCTGTTAACCAGGAATAATATGATGCAGGCAATCACCTAAGGCATTTATGTGATTAAAACTAGTAACACTTCAATTAAAACAGTATTGTTTTATAATTTATTTGCATTTATAAGGCAGAACTGTCACAACATCTCTGCTAATAAACAGTACCGACAAACTTAGATGTGTATGCGTGTGCGTGTGCATATCTGTGTGTGTGTGTTGTGTAGCACTGTGGTCTGTAACCCTTTCAATAAAAAAATACAGTTAAAATGTTTTTTTTCACTCAAGTTTTACAGATCATTTTCATAGTACTGTATTGGGATGTTTTCCAACTTGCCTTAGTTTATACTACTATCAACATCTCTCAGGAGGACTTTTCCAGTTTTGTTCAAAAGAAGCATTATAGAAATTTAAACCAATGTTATTTGCTCTCGTTTGGTCCCTAAGCACTTTCCTAAATGTGATGACAGCTTATTAGAGCGAGAAGTTCACAGGCTACATTTCTACATGAAATATTATGGGCTGTCAGCTGAGATGCTCCTACTCCAAATTGGAATACCTCAGGGATCTTGGTTTGAAAATCAATTTTCAAACTAGGTCTCTTGGTAAAGAAATGCTAAGCAAAAGTGTTCTCTTCCCTGGTCATGCAGTGCACTGAAATGGAACTATAATCCCTCCAAGGCCATTTCTTGTTCTTCAGAGAATAAACAACTTTTATTTTATTCATTCATTCATTCAACCTTTACAGATGAAACAAGCGTGTCATCTCTGGGACATTCCTAGTTAAAAAGGTTTCATTTCAGTATGCTGCACTTAAGTCTTTGGGACTCACCAAACGAAATGGCTTAAGGTACATAAATACTTTCTTCTTAAAAGTTTTCACTACCTACACAAAAAAATGTCATCATTTGCAACAAGATCGATAATATATTTAAGAAGGTCTGATAATGTAACATAGACTAGTTATTCAAGATGTCTACAGAAACAACTTCTGAGGAAAAGACCTGACGGCCAAACTTCAGAGTCTGGACTGTCTATCTTCCAACTGAATGGAAATTGCAGATCAGCTTACTAGGATCAAAAACTCTGGGTTAGCTATACCAGTCTTTACTCTCTCTCTTTGGAGTTTCTTTAGACGTTGAGAGAAACAACAGAAAGAAGCAACATAGTTACTGAAGGAAACATCACTATAGCATACTGCATATGTAGGCATATAGATACACACTAGCTTCATCTCTGTACTTAAGCCTGGACATTCCAATATCTAGATTTAAGCCAAAAACAAGACCTATCCATGATCCAGATATCTGAACATCCAACCATATGGCCAGTGCACTTACTAGGAATGAAACTTCCTGCCATGGATGCCCCACATCCACTATATTAGAAGTTGTGCAAGATCGATTGTTGGGCAGAAAAGTCAATTTCAAGGAAAAGAATCTGACATGAAAGTAAAAAGCTAGGCTTATTTATTACCAAATCAATACTTCTAAAGTATGGAACTTACAAGAATTTAGGTTCTCAGTAATAGTTTCTATTTCTTATATACACATTCTGCTATTTCCCTTTGGTTTCTACATGACTTCTATCTCCAAAATGTGGAATACTATCTCTCTCAATGTAGAAGAAAATTCCCTAGATCCAGAGAAGTCATTGTAGGTTCAGAAAAAAATTGTGCCACTGTACTCAGCCCTCTTCAGACACATCATTGAGTATAATATGGCCCCTTCGTTAGGTACCTGACCAGGCACATACAACAGCTAGAATGTCCAAAGAGGTTCCTCACAAAAAGAATACCGGGCATAAACAGAATGTCCTATACAGGTGGCTGTAATACCCCATCTCATAAGTAAGTACAACGCTAACTGCCCTTGAAGGCAATTTTGAGCCTAGCTAATTTCCCTTCAAAGGTGAGAATCAAACCCTGTACCTTGTTTCTGCCAAGTAAGCATATTAACCAGAATGCTAACCCCTAACTCTGTTTCTTACAAATTGCTAAGATGTGACTTATGCCTAGCATACAAGACATCCTTCAATCCCACTCTGATAGACCTTTTGCATATTCACAAAATGAGCAGCACCAGAACTACTACATCTAAGGATATAAACTTTACTTAGAACTTAAATAGGACATGCTGATGGCACAGGAATATCTCTCAGGGAATGCCCATTCTCTGGAATAAGCTTCCCACACATCTGAAGCAAAGCCATTCCCTAATCCTATTCAAGCGCAACCTGGACCAGTGGATGGAAAACTGGAAATTCACCTCTGGTCTGACAGCTATATCTCTGATAGATAAAGGCAGATGTTAAATCATACTCTATCATATACCCCTTGAAATACTCCCTAAGGCAAAATAACTTGTAGAATACATTTGGGTTGCATGGCTAGGCTTATAAAGGCCTCAGTGGTCATTAACCTAATATGTACCTATGAAGAAATGGCCAAAACATGAACACTGGCTTACAACTTCATATACAAAGCTCATATCTTGATTAAAATGATATATTTTATAGACACAAGAAAATCAAAATGTTTGTGAGGCTGATCCATCTATAATTACTGGTGAAGTACCTCCTTTGTTGTTCAGAGATGCACTCATTTGTAGTGACTTATTAAGAATATTTGTGTAAGGGACAATAGTGTGCTACTTACGATTGCACAAATTAGACTTCTTCTTAATCACATTTAGCATCATGAAACTGGTGTTGACCTACTGAAGGCAGAGGTGACCATTCCCGATGTAATTCCAGATGGGACCATACAGCGATGAGGAACGGTATGTGTTGATAAAAACATGAAGCCAAAAAGGTGCTATAAATCTGTATGCTAGTATGTTAGCTGTATCTTTGAGCTTCATTTCAGTAATATCATTTTGATCAAGCACACACAATTTTTGTCACATCTGTTTCAATTTTTTAAATGTTGTAGAAGGTTTTTTTTATTAATATCTGTACTGATTAATCATTTTATCTTGACTGAGGCTTTTTTGTTGTGTATGGATGGAATTAACATAAACCTTGTGTTGTGTTAGTACAGACCGAAGGTGTTATTCATTCACAAAAGCAACTAAGAATAAGAAGATGACTTAATTAGCACTAGGGCTTTTAAACAAATATAGACGAAAAGCCACCAGCTAGACGATAAATATCATTTAATAACGAACAAAACTTGTACAGCTAAAAACGTACTTCGAACAAACTTAAAAACGCCAAATAGAAACACCTAAGAACAAGAATATAATTCAATGTGAGCGCTTTAGTTTAAATATTTTAAACTTCTTCAGACAAAAGGCATCTATTACATCACTTCCTTTTATAACCTTCACAGAAAATTGCGCCAAAATCAAATTCAAATTGGAGAGTATGCTCAGTAGCCAAAAAATGGGAAATCGAATTTCTAAATACAATTCAAGGAATGCATAAACAACAGTAATTAAACACTATAAAGGCAATAATAATACATTATATTATATAAAAAAATTTTAAAAACTAATAATTTAAATCATTTTTTGGCTACTGAGCATGCTCCAATTTGAATTTGATTTTGGCGCAATTTTCTGTGAAGGTTATAAAAGGAAGTGATGTAATAGATGCCTTTTGTCTGAAGAAGTTTAAAATATTTAAATGAAAGCGCTCACATTGAATTATATTCTTGTTCTTAGGTGTTTCTATTTGGCGTTTTTAAGTTTGTTCGAAGTATGTTTTTAGCTGTACAAGTTTTGTTTGTTATTAAATGATATTTATCGTCTAGCTGGTGGTTTTCATCTATATTTGTTTATTAGTTTGGTCGTTGCTCATCATGTCTACACTAGGGCTTTTAAAACAGAGACTAATCATGAGTCTGGTAGAAATACAATCCTATATAACTCCTATGAGATAGACTTATCTTATGGGAAAATCTTGCTGTCACATCACCATTATCTTCAAACCCCCTTTTGTCCCAGTTTTTCCTATAAGGGGCAGGGATTTCACAAAAAACCCGTGATGCCTCTCTCAGTTTGGTGCTACTCTCCTACCTTCTTAAGTAATCATGCCTAACTATTATGGATTTTCTCTCACACAACCCCTCCATCTATTTGCTGGACATAAACATTTCTTGCCCTTTTTCTGTCTTTCCCAAATCTTCCTCAGCAGATCTATGTCTGCTTTCCTGCACTGAGGAAGGCTCTTTTATGTATGCCAAAACTGGTCTGTATGTGTTAACTTTTTATTAAAAGTTGCACCTGATACACCTTTGTGCTGGCTTTTTTTACTTTTGGATCATCGTCTCTTTAAGCCGTGCACTGCTGTACTTGCAGGGGGACACACTAGACTGCAGACACTTAATGTCCATCACTTCTTGCTTCTTCAACTGCCCTGCCTACACTGTCCAGGTGTCTGTGCCATCCAGAGTTACTGGTTACACTACTGTTTGGTACACCTTACTTTTCAGTTTCTTTGGCATTTGCCTGTTAAAACTTACCCGAATATCTTGCCCTGGTTGGCTGTAGCCTGTCTTATCCTACCTTTGATCAACTCATTCAGACTTCCTCTTCTCATCAACCACCCTTCCCAGAAACTTGAAGCAAACATTTTCTACTATTCTTCCTTCTATCTAAATTTTCAGCTTCTGATTTTTGTTGCAATAGCCATGGGCTTGTCGTCAGTTTCATCTTGTGTCCCTTCAATGTTGTATTCTATGCCTCCATCATTTGCTAAATTACTCTTCAGAGTCTGCTTTTAATATGCACAGTCTTCATACAAAAATGTATTGATCTGTCCACTCTGACCTGTTGGCTAATGCAGTCCATCACCATCATGAACATGCTGGCTCACAGATGAATGCTGCTGAGCACCAACTCACATAAATAACTCCTCTGTGAGTCTCAGCAGTGTTTTTGATTGCATTATTGGGTCCATGTACACAGCCTGCCCTAATTCTATCAATATTTCCTGGATTTTGAACCATTAGAGGACTGCCCCAAATCAGCTTTCCTGGGACCTTGTCATATGCTTTCTCCAAGTCTAGCAAGAGAAATACACTTGAAGCTACTACCATGACAAACAGTCTTTGCTACATAAATGAGAAAGAACCTTGTTGGAAAAAGTTAATGTTCGGAGTTAATGATCCCCATACACAGACACTCAGACACTGTACTAATCAAAAATTAGCACGTCTACTTGCATCTTCCTCACAGAATTGCCTAAACTGCCTCCTTCACCTATTATAATCTTGTAATACAGGCCTTAGTATATTTTCTAATGTATTTATACTTCCCTGTTCTTAATTAAAAAAAAATAAAAAATAAAAAAACCTTGAACTGCATGAGATGCCAGACCCGAACTAAAAAACAAACAAACCAATCAAAAGTCCTCATGGCTCAAAAGGTCACTAACTATAATATATTAAAATGCTTGAATTCTACAGAACACATCTTCTCCTCAAAATCTTTAACCTCACAAGTCACCTAGACTGTTTTCTCAAAAATTTGAAAACATACAATCATCACACTCTTTTCTAAAAACATAAAATCAAGATCAACCTCATATTTTAGGTTCATATCATATTCCCAATCCTTGGCAAGGTCCTAGAAAAAAATATTTACAACACAACCTCTACCTCTTAAAAAATACAAACATCCTGTGAAGAAATCTATGTTGATGAAGAAGCATCATGACAACACTTTGAATCCTAATAGATGAAATTATTCTGAGCAAGGATAAGCAAAATCTTACATGGAGAACTGTCACTGGAGTTGTATTCAAAGTCAACTCACTGAGGAGGCCAGCTCTTCAACCATAGCATGTTTTACAGAAATAAATCAAATATGTCTTAAAAAAAACATTTTCCCAAGGACGTATGTCTACCTGCACCACCATGTATGTGCACTGCAATAGTCAGAAGTACAGTAGTATGGGGTGTACTATGTATCGTTCTGTAATCACGCTTAAAATCTTACAGTTTCAAGGCTTGCACTTAAGGCCAGCAAGCATACAGTGAAAAACTCATTCTTGTGCACAGATTACAGAAACTAATGAGACAACAGAAATCGCCTAGTAAGTACAATTTATTTTCATAGTAATCACAGTTATGTAAGTTTCTTTCTTAGGATCACTTCCATAAATGAAGCATTAGTAAATAAATAGTTACAGTTATATTTATGTATTTGCCTTTGTTTAGCGGGAAAAATTTGACTGGGTCAAGGGACCCTTTCAGTGGAGGCCTGGGGAGAAAACCTTCACATTTCACATTCATTACAGTGCAAAAATCTAGACATACAGTGTAACATACATTGTAGATTTAATTACAGTGTCATACAGAAAAATACAGTAAAACATTCAATGCATACTTGAATAGAATTCAAATGGTACTGCAGCTGTAGAAGTATGCATGACAGTACATAGAGCAAGGGGAAACTGTTGTTCATTAACTATATTACAAAATGAGAAGACTGCAGGATAGAGCAGGTTTCATATAGGCAATTATACAGTGCTTACTCTAAGGTTAGAGACGTATAACATGATTGTCAGAGGAGATTAACAGATGATGTGAGCTATATAGAAACACTGAGAGGAGCGGAAGGGTGAGAAGAGAAGGCAGCCAAGAATGACACTAAGAGCACAGGATATAGCAGTTATGGACATAAGAGGAAAAGAAAATAATTTAGAGGCGAGACTGAGAGAGATGCAAAGCTTGAGGTTTATATGAGTTACATGTTATGTAGGATGGAAGGTAAAATGATGATGGCTGAGACAGTGAGTTTAAGGATTAACTGGAGATAAAAGTTAGTTGGAGCAGGAGGAGAAGAGGAAAGAGACAAGTGTGGTGTGAGTGAGTGCGGCATAAGGGCGGGCGAGTGTTAACTGGAAAAGCAGTAGACAGGAGCACAGCCGGGTTTTGGACTGCTGAGTTTTTAAGTGAGGTTTAAAGGATACAGGATTAGTGATTTGTTTCAGTGTATATGGAATTCCAGGCTTTAGAGACATGTTTATAAATAATGAATCTCTGGCACAGTCATGGCTTTATTATGGCTAGGAGTAGTCTATCTCCTGATTGGATTCCTCTACTTGGTGAGGTTGAATGAGTGATTTCAGGATAGGGCATTTGCATGGATTATATAGTAGTTCATTGGTCATCACCAGATGAGATGCAGTTATGTAATGAGGGAGTTCTAGCCAATTCAGCTGTTTAAGTGGCAGGTAGTGATGAATTCTAGTGTGATGGTTGGCCGCAAACCTTTACCTTTACAAATGCTTACATCATCACTCGGAGAAATAGGTATATAGTATACAAACACTTTATCAGCGTTTCTTATACGCTGTTAATGTCTACTCATCTGATTGACTATAAATTATATTTTGCATATAAGACAACTATTACAATACTTTTAATATTTTTAAGAAAATAAGCTAAAACTTCAATGTTACTTTTGACCTGAAAATGTACTGTATTTATATATGTACCATCTCAGATACTATTCAGGAGGCTATAACATAAGAGCCCTGAATTTGATTTGAAGCTAAAATACCTTTTAGTTAGTTACTTAAAGTCCACTTGAATATACTCAAGCAGTGTAAGCATCAATTTACTTACTAGGAAGATGCATGTTATAAAAATCCATTTTGATTGCTATTGACAAATGTTTGTTACACTAACTGAATTAAATTAGTATTTTTTTCTTTTGTTTTCCTTCCATATAGAATAGATATCATGTTAGGAGCAGAATTTGAAGACATGCTCTGTCCTTTCTTAGAACAAAGAAAAAAAGAGAGAAAGAAAGAATAAAGAAACGATTATTGGTCTACTAACAGAAAATACAAAGTCACTGAAACTTAGAGATGATGGTAATAACTTTTATCCAACCAACATAAGGGGGTCCTAAGTGAAAGACCAGCACTGGAAGAGGTTTTGGTAGAATCTAGAACAGAACTGTTTTTAAAAAAGGGATAATTAGTGGGGCATATACAATATTTCATGATACCTATAGGAATCAATCAGAGGAGCTTAGACAAGATTAGGAAGAGAGACTGGATAAGCAATTCACATACAAACAATGAGGGGATAATGTATAGCTTCCAAATAAAAATCTACAAGATTTAGGATTTCTGCTTGGGTGTTTGCATAGGTATTTTTACTCAGGTAGATTACAAATTTTGAGGTGTGTTGGGGAAGAAAGAGATTATTGGGAACATATTTTCTGACAGCATAATTAGTTGGCAGACTAAAATTTTGTGCAGACTACTCTGTCAGTAATACTGGGTGACCAATGGCTGTAATTAAAGAAATTATTTTTTGAGCTGTAATACAGAATCAAAATTGCCTAGATGTAGAAAGGTCTTGCTAAGTATAATTCTGGTGGCTGCCAAAAAGCAATTAGTAGAAAACGGAAATCAGTGTCTAAACCAACCTTACTAGAATAGTAAATATAGCAATGGCTATAAAAGAACTGGAACTGGGATCCTGAGAAAAGGGTAGGAGCAAATTACATAGAAAAAATTGTGAATTTTGGGAAAATTACACGCAGAAAAATGTTTTGGATGACAAATGAGGTTTAAAGGAAGGCAGGAATTGAATGAGAAATTGAATGCTTGAATAACAATGACTGTAAAGTAGATTATATGTGATGTATAATGTTTGTAACTCAAAATATGTCAATATGGTTTGTTTTCATTTTTATAAATTTATTATTGTCTATGTCATAATTGATAATTCAATAAAGATGTTTCTTGCTTAATAAAACACATACATTTTGCAATTCTTTGTGCTTCTGGACTAGTAGGGCCAATTTATCATGTATTATTACATTACTGATATTAGATGCAGTGCTTAAATATCCACTTGTGCCTAGAAAGGAAAGTACATCAACTAAAAAAGGCACATGAAAAATGTACGTATGGAATGAAAGTACACAGATTAGATGCTTAGCATGATGACTGTACCCCAGAGACAGGCAGACTAACAGACAGACAGGCACTGTGTGTGGTTGCATGGGTGTGTGTGTGTGTGTGTGTGTGTGTGTGTGTGTGTGTGTGTGTGTGTGTGTGTGTGTGTGTGTGTGTGTGTGCATGTGTGTGCGTATGTGTGTGTGTGTGTGTGTGTGTGTGTGTGTGTGTATGCATGTGTGTGTGTGTGTGTGTGTGTGTGGTTGCATGGGTGTATGTGTGTGTGTGTGTGTGTGTGTGTGTGTGTGTGTGTGTGTGTGTGTGGTTGCATGGGTGTATGTGTGTGCGTGTGTGTGCGTGTGTGTGTATGTGTGTGTATGTGTGTGTTAACATGTGTGTGCGTGCGCGCTTGTGTGTGTGTGTGTGTGTGTGTGTGTGTGTGTGTGCGTGGTTGCATGGATGTGTGTGTGTGTATTTGTGCATTTGCATGTGTGTGTGTGTGTGTGTGTGTGTGTGTGCGCATGTGTATATTTGTGTGTTTGTGTGTGAGCGTGTGTGTGTGTGCGCATGTGTGTGCGTGTGTGCGCATGTTTATATGTGTGTGTTTCTGTGTGTGTGTGTGTGTGTGTGTGTGTGCGTGTGTGTAAGCATGTGTATATGTGTGTGTGTGTGTGTGTGTGTGTGTGTGTGTGTGTGTGTGTGTCTGAAACTTTAGAAGATCAGGTTATGAATTGTCATAAAACTAGGAGTTCATCCTGCATATTACATTAGTGTCCACCATGTTCATTTATGAGAAAAAAATTGTTCCAGTAACAGCTCTTACACTTAATGGGAAAATGAATCACAATAAAAGAAATGCAGAGGAACACTAGTTAAATCCAGAGAAGGAAAACAAGAAGTGCCCCCAACTCTTCATCCCCAGCCATAAGTTTAACACCAGATATGTTAATTGCAACAAGCTTCTTTGTATTTCAAAACAGGATCCCTGCTTTCAGTGCTAATATGAGAGGAACTCTTGTATGTGATGATGTATACAGAAGAGATCAAAGAATAAAACGGATGAAATGAGTGAGATGGCAAAATAATTCACTGGACTGTGTGTGACTGAGCAGCATTGCTTCACATTAATGATATTTAGAGATCTGTTTTTCATATGCATTTCTTGATGGTTCGGTACTCTCTAGTCCTCGTGTTGGAATTCTTCCTACATGATTAAGCAATCAACTAATTATATGCAAGCCTGTTTAATCAGAGAGGAAACACATACTTTATAATTTACACTTTAATTTGCACACAGAGGCGCACATGGCATAGCAAAGGCATCAGCACCAGAGGACAACTGGTAATGGCCTACAGAGGCATACGTGTGGCAGCAAACTAACATATGGGGGAGGGGGGGTCATAGGATACTAATGCATTGATGAGAGTGTTTATATCAGTCACCAGGGATAGTGTTAAGGCCAAGTACAAACGCATTTTATTTCCAGGGTTCCAGCGAGGCCACAAACAACCACCATGGCTGCTTGTATGACATCTGCCCATCTTACTGTCACTCTTACTTTGAAATCCCGAGGGTGGGGAAATAAATGTGGTAGGCTCATAGAAAGAAGCATTTGGTCATCACTCATGGGGAAAATCTGCACCTCTCTTCAGAGAAAGCTGAAAGAAACAGGACTCAACTCTGCTTTATGCATTAGCAATAGATTCATGAGACTTTAATATAAACTTAAGAAAATCTAAAGAAAGGAAATCAAACTTTAATGAAATGGGTGATAATCTATACGAAGAAGGCTACATGTTTTATTAAGCAGATGAATGATTATAGAAAAAATTACCCAGGCATCAATATTTTATTGTAGGGCAGACATAGTAGCAGTTTGCTAAAGTTAGTTTTGAAATGTATATATTGATTTGAAACCAGGACAACTGTCAGTGAGGGACAAAAATAAAGCAAAATAAATTAATAAAAAAGGATTTAAGGAAAATGAGTGCTATGCTACAAAAAGGTGAGGGGAACGTCTGACTGAATTGGAGTACCTCTCTTAAATTGTTCATAGCACTGAGATTGAAACAGCAACGGAAAGTTAATGAGATGAGTGAAGCGCTACCCACAGCATACAGTAAAAGATGCATTCTCCTTATCAACTAGAAAATGGTTGGGCTTGGCCATAGCTAAAACATGCACCTACTTTTAATATTCCATCAAGTCTTCAGCTCTACAAAAATATGTACTCATCGAGAACGCCTAGGTCTTAACAAACGTAAAGGGAAAATCACTAACAGGACTTCTGAGAACTTATTCATGAAACAACAGGGCTAAAAAACGATTCTTAGAATCTGTAGTTGAACACTGGCATTTGTTCCCTGACAGGTTAAAAGTAAATACCTGGATTTCTTTAAGTTAACCTTCAAGAGTTTTAATTTGAAAGAGTGTTTTAGATAGTAAGCAAGCCATAAGGGCATAAGCCAATAAGGTGTTGTATGCCACTGCAGCACTGAACTTGAAGAAATAAGGTTAGTGCATGCATTTAAGATCCGTGCATGCATTTAAGGTTAGTGCATACATCTAAATAAGGATAAGGTACATCTGGACCGCACTAGTGCAGTCTGGGGCATGATAAGTAAAACTGGTCACTATTATTGTATATGAAACATCTGGGAGGATCTAACCACTTCCTGTCCCACTTTTTTTATGAGAACCTGGTGCTTGTCCATCAGTCAAGTGATAGGTCTTTATATAGGTCACCAAATGCATGTTTGGAGAAAAAATGTACACAGTATGTACCCTTACCATGATTCTGGAGAACAGTTTAACAATTCACTATCCATATAAACAAATTATTGCTGTCTGTTATTTACTGACAGTATATTCTCTGCAAATATTCTTAAATACTGGTTTAATTGAAGACTACATTAAATGAAAATCAATTTATAGAATTCATTTCATTAGAGGGTATGATCAGAAAAGTCTAAAATCAAATGTTCTTTCAAATCCCATCACACTAATGGCTGACTCCACTTCTCATATTCACCAATGCTAATATAACAGGTTTGGTTAATGGATATTACATATAATAATCTGAATTATGCTACAGGTCAAGATTAGTACTTCCAAAATCACTTTGACCTGGCCAAAGTTTTTGACACAGTTTCCCACTCAGGCATAGTAGAAAAGCTAAATAAGCTGGGAGTAAACCCAGATGTCACCCACTGGATTGCCGTCTAGCTCACAGATGGGATGCAGATAATCAAAATCAAGGAAGTTACCTCCACAAAGTGACCAATCATCAGCAGAATCCCCTCAGGATTCTGTGCTGGGACCCCTTCTGTTCGGCATCTAATTGTCTGAAGTAAAATCTAACACCAATGGGTTCTGGCTGACAAATCTATGACTGTAAGCTAGGACAGTCATTGAATCCTCAAATGACTTAACTATCCTTCAGGAAGGTTTGTCTCAAATAAATAACTGGTGCCAAAATCTGAAACTAAATGCGAAAGACATGCATTATTGTGTCCTTTGGGAAGTCATCTACCCCATGGAACTACAACATTGACAATACACCTCTAAGGGTTGACCTATTTGTTTGGGATTTGGGAACTTATGTGGAAAGTGGCCTAACTTTTGTCCAGCATGTGTCTATTGTTGTAAGAAAGTCCTTTGATATTACACAACTTATTAACAAAGGGATTGTGTCTAGATCTAGGGATGTGTTTGTCTCCCTTTACTCAGCCCTCATTAGGTCATTCATTGAATATAATACTCCCTTAAGCACATATCTGTCCAGACATATGTATCAACTGGAGTGCCCACATTGGTACCTTATTAAAAAGATACAAGACCTAAACGACATGTCTTACATGGACTAACTCAAAGTCCTAGCACTATATATGGCATCCTACAGACTGCTAAGAGGTCACTTGTATTTGGCATACAAGGCATCCTCAAACCCATTACTGATGGATTTACTGCACATTATTAATTGAAATGACATCAGAAGTACTCAATCTAGGAATCTAAATTTCTTCTGCAACATCAACAGAATGGTTTGGAGGGACAGGAATATTTCAGAGAGGATACTGCTGGTATGGAACAGACTTCCTATTCACATAAAACAAAGTTCATCCACGTCCGTTTCCAAGCACAACTTAAATCTTTGACTAGAAAACAGAAACTTTATCCTAGGACTGCCTCCTGTACTACTAATGAACAGTGGCAGCTCCTAATTGCTTTATACCATGAAAGAATTCCCTCAAATTTTCTGTGGTATGATCCCGGCTATTGTTATTAGGAGTAATATATAATTATTGACCACGGAATGAGTAAGGCCAATCTATAGTCAAATGGGAAAGGTTATTTCAAGGACAAAAATGGAAATCATCTAGGCTTAAAAATGGACCACAAGGGCAGCTAGCTTAGAATTTATGAATCTATGAACCTGTAACATGGACTACTTCTACACTATTACTGCATGTTAGGTATCAGGTAGGACTGGGGACAGTACATTTCAAAAAAGCCTTTCAGTTATATTAGGATAGTACCATACAGAGATACTTTGATGTTCTCACTACCCATTCCCCTGGGATTTAATTATGTCCTTCCGAACTGTGAGGCAGGGATCTGGGAAGAAAGTTGGGCAATCACTACTGGGAGGTTTTGGCCGCATACATAGAGGATGGCCTCTGGCAAACAGCAGATGAGAAATCAAAAATTAAAAAAAAAAAAAAGTAAATACGTGGACACAACAAGCATTTACCATATCCTTTGAACGTAGACACACAATTTAAAGTAGTGGCACATTATGTTAATACATACATTATTGTGCTACATTACATATAAGTAGTGAGATCTGCCTGATGCAAAAACCTTCATAACTATTACATCACAGAGCATTCATGGAACATCAACCAGTATTTAAATTATCCATTAAGGCTGGATATTGTCTCTACCATTTGATGACAACACTTTCAGTGAATCAGACTGTTGAACATGCGTATGCTAAACATTTATGATATAACAAATACACTAGAAATAATTCAGTATTACTGTACAACCAAACAACTGAGAATCTATACCAGTTTATTCTGATCACCATAACATTGTAAGCATAAACAAGTACATCTTTCTCTAAAGCTGTTTATTCAATTTTCAGTGACAAGTAGTAGTAGATGCTATCAGACTTACAAAACAGTCAGTATCCTTTGGGCCAGTACAGCCTCCTGCACATTCTCGATGGCAACAGTCGCTGACATATGGTCCGTAGCATCGTCCGTCACACTGCTCTGCACATACTGTCTTTGTTACTGCAAAAAAGGAAAATATTTAACAATAAACTCAAGTATGTAAGTTCACATCATGGCCGTTACTCAAAAGTCAGTTAGGTACATATGGATACTCTTTAAGTTCTCATATTCTTTTTATTTAAATAGTTTTTGGCATAATATCACAAACTTACACTCTAACCAGAATGAAGCAAACTCAAGTGCATAAATAACCATCAGATAATGAAAATGGATATGATCATAATTGTAATAAAATGGAAAAAAATGTAACTAAATAAACTAAATAAACAGAACAGAGCACCAAACATTTTGTCACAAAAATATAATATCTTGGGCCATCCTCACACTTTGCACAAAGAGTAAAATCCATCCAGGTTTTTCCTTCCTTCCAGATAAAATCTTTTTAGTTTATTCCTTCAATTTGTATGCTCTCATTGTGTTCCCTAGGTAAAGTGCCCCCTTACTGCCTCAGATTTAAAACCTTTTGCAGTGATGTTTTTTATCCATATATTTCCAAATAAAATTTGAATCTTTTTTTCTGCTCTTCCCATCCCCAACTCCAGTAGTACAATTTTTTTATATGTTTGGCTCAGACATACACACTAAACATTTCCAGAACATGTGCACTATGCTTGCTTCTGACAATTCAAAATGTCAAAACCTCCCATCCCCTTCCCTGTAGGTTTTACATATAGGTTCATAGAAGGCTACTAGGCTAATGGCCCTTACAAGCCTAGCCATATTTAGCTCAAGTTGTCCCGATTGTTGATGGTTAGGTGAGTGAAGTCCGCAGAGGTACAGGTCTATGGTAGTTAATAACAACTTCCTCTGTCCATTAGGGACATAGGTACCACTCCAGCAGTGAAGTTGTGGTCACCCATCCATTGATCTAAGTTGCATTTGAAGAAGATCAGGGAGGGGCTCTGTTTCATATGAACTCGAAGCTTGTGCAGAGAAGCGACAGTCTCTGGGAGATGTATCTATGTCTCCAGCATGACCTGTTAATGTCAGACACTAGGTTAAGATCCCTGGAGCGAGTAACCCTTATGCAGTTTTATTTACGAATGTGTAGTATTTCCATGAGGGCCAGGTCAGAGACTGACCTATAAGCCAGGTACAGGTCATCCATTAGAAACCTGCAAGAGACAGAATACATTGAAAGGGCTTTCAGTCTTTCTGTGTAAGATTTGCTTTGTGTGCCCTGTAATTTCTTGGTGAAAATCCTCTGTGGTCTCTTCATTTGTTGCGGGTGTCTGGTGAGGAACATGCAAAAGGAAGAATTATATTCAATTACTGGTCTGATGAGGGCTGAGTACAATGGAATTATAACATCCTTAAATTTAGATGAGATGCCGTTACTTATAAGATGTGCCACATAGGATTTCCTTACTACTGTGGATAAGTGGTGGTCAAAGTTCAGGTTGGTATCAATCTGAGTACCCAGATCATGTACCACTCGGTCTACACTTGGGGGGGGGGTGCTGTCTATAATGTAATTAGCAGGGATGTCTGCTTTCCCAAAAGGAATAATAATGAATTTCTTTTTGCATTTAGCTTTAATCAGTGGCTTTAGCACCAATCTTTTGTCTGTATTAACCCTGTCTGCAGTACAGTAACATCATTGGGGGACTCACTGATTGCTCCCAATTTGCAATTGTCAGCGAACTTGGTCAGACACAGGCTGTCCAAGTTTGCCTGGAGTTCTGAGAAATAAATTCTGAACAGTAAGGGGACCAGCACAGAACAAGTAATCCAGTGGTGACTGGTCTTTTGCTAGAGATGAAGTTACTCACTTTGACAGTATGTGTCCTGTTGGTGAGCCAGCTGGCTACCTATCTGATAATGTAGGGGTTAATTCCCAAATGGGAGAGTTTCTCTATAACACCTGAGTGGAGGATTGTGTCAAATGTCTTGGCCAGGTCCAGATAGGTGGTATGCACTGTCTTTCCCTTGTCTAGGACCTTGGTGACTTTCTCAAAGAAGTCAACCATGTTTAACAGGCATGAGCTACCTTTAACAAATCTAACTGATTTGAGTCCAGCATTTGGAGATTACCTATGTCCTTGTTAATAAGGTCCATATTGATTCTTTCCAAGGCCTTGCAGATGACTCTAATCAACTTATGGGCCTAAAATTACCAGGGTCAGTTGATGGTCCTCTTTTTTGCAGAGGGAATACTGTTGCTGTCCTCCATTCTGCTGGAACATACCCAGTTTGTGGGCTGTGGTTAAACAGGGATTCAAGTGGGTCTGCTATGTCATGTTTTATGTTGTTTAAAATGCAATCTGGGATGTTATCTGGTCCCTTGGAGAGCACCACTCTCTTGAGATAATAGGCCGAGGAATGGTGACAGATATACTTTAGGAAATAACTTAAGGGGACAGGGGGATGAAGTTTGCTCAAAATCTGTCAGCTAGCAGGTTGGCTATTACTTCTGATTGAGTATAGGTGGTGCTGTATATAACCAGTTCAGAGCTAGGTAGTCCACTTTAGATTTTGGATATTGTTAAAGAATGCCTTGTGATTACCCTTAGCTAGGGAGGCTATTTTTACTTCATAATTAGCTCTAGAGGACTTGACACGATTTATAATTTGTTTGTTTAAGCTAGCAAGGTATTTCTTCCTGCTGAACTAATTCTCTCTTGTTCATTGACATTAGTTTCTTTCTCTTGTTGTATGCCCTGTTTATACTAGGGGTCTACCTGAGTGGCTTGTTTTTTTGGCAAGACCCAGTTTTAATCCAGTTTTGGTACAGCCGATTCTATTCAACTGCTTAAGTGGTTATACAGGTCATTGGCATACATCTCTGCGTAGGAGTCTTTGTTATCTGCATTCAAGGGGGGCGTTGAAACTTCTTATACCATCACTTAGTAGGAGGTAGTATGTCTTTGAAAAATCCAGGTATGTGATATGCTTTTCCTGTTTCATGGTAGGGGACATATAACTAGTTATGATGTGGTAAGTGGCTTTGCCTATACTTAATTGGACATGGAGTAGCTCAAGACAGTCATACAGTTTGACCAGCTCCTCCTTTGGTTCTTTCACACTCAGTTTGTGGTCTGAACGTATGGAAGGCATTGTAGCCCTGCATGGATGGGTTGCTTTCCACTCCTTTGAACCATGTCTCGATGACTGCATAGATGTCAGCACCTTCCAATATGAGGAGTGCTTCCAGGGAGTGCAGTTTCTTGTTTACACTCCTAGCAGTACATTGAGTTTATCTAGAGAGGATTTTGTTATGTTGGGAAGTTAGTTATTTTGACACTATGTAAAAAATGCAAAATAGAGGTGGTTAATGCCTTTGCCAGTATCCAAAAGCCTAGAGGAGACAGGTGCAGACCATTTCTGGCAAAGCCTGTCAACCATGTCTTCCCAGGCTGACAGATACTGGATCTCACTGGAATGACACCAGAAAATAAGTCAATTGTTAAAGTCAATCATTTTTTGTTTATATTGTGGCATTATCCTTAAAGAAGACAGAATGGTGCTTAAGGATTGGCTTATACCTGCCTGTGACACATAATCTGAAATCTCAGTCACGTTTCTCTTCATATAGTCCAGTGAGGTACATCTTATGTCATTTACCCCCACATGGACTATGATGGAGTCATACCAGTATGTGTGGTTGAGTGACTTGAGTGCTTTTGTGACTTGATGGATCCTGGTACCTGACAGGTAGCTAATAGTAACTCACTCCTTGTCCAGCCTGGTGAAGGGCGCATCCATGTGTCTCAGAAGGGAGTCATCTATGAACACTAAATTAGGTTTTGTGGTGTTACACCTTATGGGCTTATTTGCTGAGACACTGGTGTTTGTTATGTGTTGTGGTTGTGTTTTTTTGCAGTGTTATTTGTGCAAGTGGTATCTGTTTGGGAGACCTCTGATCTTTTGGTAGTTTACTAGTAAGTAATAACCACCAATGTATAATCCAAGCAAACGGTTTATTTAGCTTAACACATCCACATACTGAAGAGTAAAAAATCATTTGAGCAAAATATACAAATCTTGCACTTTCATCCCTGCCAAAGGTGGAAATTCTTCAGAACTAATGGCATACCATAATACATTCAAATATATACGCAGTTCAATTACTCTATTAAAAAACTGAAAGTAGTAAACACTAATCAAAAAAGTTTGATCAATAAAGCAATGCTGCTCAGTGTGCAACTGAGTTGCTCCTACAGCAGCAGAAAAGCTTGGATGGGTTTCACTGGCGGCTGTTTAGGGAAAAACTGGGCTTCTAGGCTTTTTTGTCTATACAGGGCATTGCTAACTGCCACTGAGTGAAGTGCAGCACACACAGATGCAAGGCTTTAATATGAGCAAAGAAATATAAGTTTTAAGCGAACTACCAACCAAGAAATCACACAATAAGCCTTTCACCAGCAATCCCTAACTCAGACAGGTTGGATCTGCGCACTTCTACTACAAGGGTACAGAAAAACACTGTAGAATAGCTGGAGCCAAACTGTAAACTTTAAACTGCTGAATTACAGTCACAGTATATAAGAAAAGTGCAGAAAATACTTAGAGCCCTTTTGTGTGTTTCCCAGCTTAGATAGACCAAGTAAACACTTACTGCCACTAGATGAATAATCTCAGTCCTCCTAATATAAAAGCACAGTAAATGAGTGGAGGGAATAGCTGGTTTGGAGCCAAACTGTAACAAGACCACACATATTACCTACAACTAACAGAAATAGTGTAATGCAGCACAATTAAGTACTTAAAACAACAGGGGACATTACAGTTTTTTTTTAACTGCTGAATTACAGTCACAGTATATAAGAAAAGTGCAGAAAATATTTAGAGCCCTTTTCTGTGCTTCCCAGCTCAGATAGACCAAGTAAACACTTACTGCCACTAGATGAATAATCCCAGTCCTCCTAATATAGAAGCACAGTAAACGAGTGGAGGGAAATGCTATTACAAACAAACTTAAAAGATATGAAATGCTACCACAAGCAAATGTAAAGATACTGATATATAAAAATGTGATTATTCAATAAAAGTACTTTGCTTTGCATAGATGAGCTAGAGGTATACAATTGTACAGAATTTATAAGGGTACTAAAAAGAAGATAAGTTGATTAATAAGGCCTCCAGACAATAAAACTACATGTAGCAATCTCAAGTGCTTCCCCAACCTAAACTGACCAGATGACCTGCCAGTGCACTAGATGGAATATCCACTGACCTTTTGATGTAAAAACAAGTGCTTGCTAGAATGTAAAAATACACTATTTTTTCAACAGCTAGCTAGATAAGTAATTCAGAGCAACTAAATCAGTAGCACAGGCAATGAGAGGCAAAATGCATTTTTCAATATAAGCACAAGGAAGGGCAAATACATAATTCAATATATCTACAGTAATGTAGAAAGGGAGAAGCTTATTAAGCTCAATTTACAGTTACCATATACAGGCTTGAAATCTTTTCAGTAAAAGACAAAAGACCATAAATTCATTGTGTATTTAAGTATCACTCAAGAGACAATTAACCAATGAAAAAAATGTGAAATGTGCAGCCTAGATGATTTTAGTGTTGATCTCTCACATAGAACAAAAACATCAGACCAAGCAGATTTCTTAAAACAGAAAACAAAATGGAGCAGGTAAAACAGAAAACAGTTCTATCAATCATAAACAAAAAATATAAGTTTATTATTTAATGTATAGAAGTTCTGCACCACCAATAAGAAAAACACATACACCGACCCAACGTGCCATCACTTTTTTAAGTTAATCTGTCCTTTTAAAAATATCACCTTATTTCTTTAAAGATATTTCTACCTCTTTTTCAGAATTCCATCAAACTACAACACATGGTTATCTTATGTAAAAAATCACTTTTACCAGTCCTTTCTACCTTATTACAAACACAAAATGTTTCTCTCTGATATCAGCCTTTGTGCTGTTTATTGAATCAACTATCCCCTTTATTTTCAAAAAAATGTTTAATCATAATTTATTCAGTGTCATATATCGCCTTAAAAAGTCTTACTACTCTATTAAATTCAAAGCACTCTCCCCTCTCAATTGCGAACAAGAAAATTCCCTACACTATGTAGGCATTGTGATTGCCAGGTCCTTCATAAAATCATGTTGCCCTCTAAATTAACATTTGTGGTGCTCCATACCTCCATTCTTAAACATAAAAACATAAACACTTCTCTAACCACACTTTTCCATCAAAAATCAGACGTTATCTTTTTCCTCTTTGTATCCTAAAAGCTTACATGTATCCCAGCTTATAGGTTTCTCTTGATAATATCTATATAAAGCACCTTCCTTAATTTTAACAAAAGTCTACATTTGTTGTCAATGAAAATCTGAAAGTCTTTTATCTTTTAGGAGTTTTTTTTTTTTTACAAGATACATAAACATAGCCTGGTAACTGCACTGGACTGGTGCATGGTAGAAATGTTAGGCCAAAGCTTTATGCAGGTCACTAGCTTCAGTGCCATTCATAATGATATATAATGCATACCTGGATGATTCTAGGTATGGAGCAGGTATGCAACTTAGTATTGTTATCATCATCCATGATTCACAAATATGTGACTCATGGAGGAAAGAGGGAAGCTTCTGCAGGATATTATGGTCATACAAGAGAGGACTACCCCATACAAAATTATGAGCAGTGTCTCTCAAGGCCTGTCTCAACAGGTGTCACAGTCAGCTGAACAAGATGTAGAATGAACAGCCACAGCAAATCACTTTTGCTCCCTCTATAATGCTGCCAGATGGCAAAAAGATAGCAGGAACTCTGTAGCACAACCAACCTTGGCAAACCCACACACTGAAATTTCAGACCTCCTTCCAATATATGGTTCTACTATATCAGATCACATCTTTTAAAAATGATGCAGATATGTGCTGATGCATGATCATGCTAAAACAGCATTACCACCAAGCTACTTTGAACAAAATATACCTACTGCTTCACAACCATCTCACTCTGGCATTGTGTCCGATAGCATCATCTTCTACAATGGGTTTCCTTTCACTGATCTTTCACAAGCATCACATGTAATCCAACAATAAGAGCAGATTAATAATTTATTACTGAGGTATCCAACTGTCTTGATGGGAAGGCACACCAGCAATATCTTCTGGAAGATGAGTGGAGGAGCTCCCTGATCAGCCTCAGTAAGAAGCTGAGATCCCTTATAAGATCCTCCAAAGCTAGCTACGAAAACAAAATTGCCACTAAATCCAAGGACAACCACAAAGCATTCTATAGCTATGTCAAGAATCTAGATGGTAACACTCAGATCTGCTCTGAGTTACAGCACAAAGACATGAAAATTACAGAACAAACTGATATTGCCAACATCCTGGCAGATCGGTTCAGTGCTAACTTCACCCCCCCTCTCACCCCATAAAGGGCCCATATCTATACAGGAAGAATGCAGAGTCCCTGTCCACTGATCCCGGGAACTATCGACCTATTAGCCTGACGAGCCTGGTCTGCAAGGCCATGGAACGTATCATCATGGAACTCATAAACAAAGACATTGGTAACCTCCAAACTCTGGATCCCACCAAGTTCGGGTTTGTGAAAGTCAGATCATGCCTCCTGAACCTGATCGACTTCTCTGAGGCAGTCACCAAAGTCGTGGATGAGGGTAAGGTGGTTCACACAGCCTATCTTGACCTCACCAAGGCTTTCGACACCATCCCCCATTCTGGAATTATAGCTAAACTCACTAAACTAGGTATAAATCCCTACATCACAAGATGGGTTGCCAACTGGCTCACTGACAGAACCCACACTGTAAAAGTTGCAGACTCCAAATCTGACCTCAGAGCAGTGACAAGTGGAGTACCACAGGGTTCCATCCTGGGAACTCTCCTGTTTGGTATCTACTTCGCTGAAGTACAGGCTAACACAGAAGGCCTCTGGCTAATGAAGTTCGCAGATGACTGCAAACTAGGACCCATAGTCAAGTCCCCAAATGATGTGGACATCCTACAGAAGGGCCTCACTGAGACAGATGCCTGGTGTCAGAGCCAAGGCCTCAAGCTCAATGTCAAAAAATGCAGTGTCATCCCCTTTGGTAAAAACTCTGTACCCATGAACTACAACATAGGCAGTGATCTACTTAACACCGAATGCATAATAAGAGACCTTGGGACCCAGGTGGACAGTAGTCTCTCCTTTGATAGTCACATCGTCACAGTAGTCAGGAAGTCCTTCTATGTGGCATACCTCATCAGAAAAGGGTTCTCATCCAGGAAAAAAGAGGTCATTGTTCCCATCTACTCATCACTCATTAGTCCCAGTATAGAGTACAATGCCCCTTTTGGAATGTACCTCACAAGACATCTGCAGCAGCTGGAAAGGCCACAGAAGTACCTTACAAAGAGGATTACTGACCTCAAACAAATGCTCTTAACTGACCGCCTCAAAAAACTCCAGCTTTACTCCGTAGCATAATGCCTACTCTGAGGTGATCTCTGCCTAACATATAAAGCTATGTTAAACCCAGAGCTGTTGGACATGCTACACCTAAAGAAATCCCAATCCCTCCGAGCTACATGCTCTAGGGACCTAAACCTTATCACCACAATAAACAGGACACGCTGGAGGGATAGATTCCTGTCCCAGAGACTTCCTATACTCTGGAACAAGCTACCCATCTATGTCAAGCAAAGTTCTTCATTAGAACTCTTCAAGAAAAATCATAATGAGTGAATGGGAAATAGAAAATACACCCCGGGGATCACTTCTGTGTCTCTGCTCGACAGTGGCACAGGAAAATAACTTTCTTTGGTGGCGTAAGCCATGGAACCTTGCTGGCTAGGCTTACTTAGGCCCTTGGGCCGATAGCCTAGTACCTACCTATGAACCTATGAACTTATAAGACACTGGCTCCACAGTTCATGTGATTGTAGTGGTAATTCCTTACTCTTGCATTATGCAGATTATTTTTTGGAAGCATTACATATTTTCATAGTATAATTTCATTAACCCCTGTTACCCGTGTTGTATTCAGTAGTTATTCAGACTGTTGCAGAATATTTTTACAACTGTGACGCAGATTTGCATAACATCTGTGTTTTGATGTGGTGTCAAGTTTTGTCTGCGATGGTTAAATGTTAAGGAGTAATAAGTGAAATATGTTTACAAACTATACATTTCACCTTTTAAATGAACAGTTTGTTTCCAGTGTCAATGGACATTCGTTGTTATTACCAGCAGAACTGAGTATCAAACCTAGTAGTGCACTTGCTTTGTTCATTATATCTGAAACTAAGTGTGCTCTGCATATTAGTAACCAAGTCCATGTTATACCATAAACTATGTGTCGATGAGTATTTCATTACAATTTAAACAGTAATGGACCCACCAAGAGGTACAAGATATTCACTGATATTAAATCTAAAGCTAATGCTTGATGTTCATGTATGACCTTCTGCTAGAGTTTGGTTAAAGAGTCCCAAATTACTGTTAGATACAAAGATATGTCCCGGGTTTATATTTATTTGTTCCTTGCCAATTAGCTTTGCCTTATATTTGGAATGGCTACTTTGCAAAACTTTCAGGATGCAATATTTTGCTATGTAACTCATTTCTATCAACTGCCTTTTGTTCTTGCATGCTGCTATGTCATAAACCAGTGTCTTCATACCTCTTTAAACGGTCCTTTTGCCCACTGTAACATTATGCTTTTTTGTAGCTTTATGGATTGGTAACACTATTAGTGAATCTTGATTAGATTGCTATACTTTTATGTGTGTGTGGTTGTCAGTTCCACTTTTCCAGTTTCGTTAGTGGTGTATTTGTTGTATTTGTAAGCCTCTTCACTACACAAGGATAAATTCCCAAACTCCGTTTGTATTTCTAGTTATGTAATGGCATAATGCTTTCTATGTCTATGAAACTTTGCAGATGGGGAATCTGTGCTCAAAAAGCAAACTGGATAGGTAGTGAAAGTTAAAATTTCAGAAATCTTTAGCAAAATATGCCAACTGTACCTATCAATGTGGTATAAAGAAATACAGTGCAGTCCATAGGTTCCTAAAATCATCATAGTTTTATTATTATAGAGACAAAGCAGTAGTGCAGACTCATCTTAAATAAGCAGGTAGAGAAAACAATAATGTGTGTATGTGTAAAACAGGGCTCTGTATCACATTGTCGATTGACCTATTCATCAAATGCAGCTTCATCAAGCTTTACTTGTCGAAACCTCTAGCCATCGAATGATCATTTTAGTAAATTTTGTCCAGGGGGAAAAACAGTGGGCCTTCATTGGGAATTTCCCCTTCTCCCCACTGTAGTGTGATCTCAGAGTTGGTATATTTAGTTGGAGGAGTGGGGGGAACAGCCACCCACATTGGAGGTTGGTGGGCGTAGCCCCCATCCTGAGTGGGTTTTAAATTTTGTGATTTTTGCAACAATAGGTACTTGGCCTAGTAGTTCTTTTCCCTGGGAAAGATAACTAAAATGACTGTTCAACAAACAGAGGTTTCAACAAATAAAGTGCAATGAAGAGGCATTCAATGAATAAATAATTTGACCATGTGATATTGACCCATAAAACAGAGTTTAAAAACAACATTTTTTTGGCTGTTACTTGATTTTACTTTGTTCATTGTTTGCACTCAGCCATCTGGAATATACACAAATTTCCTAAGATCGCTGGCTATGGACAGTGTCTTTAGATAAAAACTTGACTGCTCTGTCTTGATTCTGACTTTGTAACACTAATGTGATTTATGTGAATCAAGGTGAAATACTTTGTTTTGGCTAATGTATTCATGAAACAAAGTAGGAATACATTTACTATGGCCAATATTTTTTTCTCATAATCTGACATCTGAGATATGCATTTGTAATAATATATATATATATATATATATATATATATATATATATATATATATATATATATATATATAGAACTGCTTGGTGGGGGTGGAAATTTGAATGTTGATGAAAGTGCCTTACACTTCTGTTGTCTGTTCATTTTAAACAGTCCTTAATCTAATATATAGATGCATGAAGTAACTATGGCCACTGCATTTGATTTTGACACAAATTTGAAATACAAGTGGCTAAACATTTTGGTAGGGTTCTGTCTGTGGATGAAAGTAAATACTCTGGTTTTGCAGACTGGTACACATTTGTGTGAAGTGAGATAGAATACACTTCTATGACTACTTTGTTATGTTTAAGAGAAGCAGACATGAAATATAGTACTATGATAATTATGATTATAGCATTTATCACTATTAGATATCTGAGGTGCACATAATTAACAGTATGGCTAGAATTGCTGATGGTAGTGGTGGTCTGTGAATGACCCTGCTGTTATGATAAAGTTAAACAATCAATAGCTTTGTTTTGCTGAGCCAATATCGTTTGTGTAAAAAAATCTGGAATGTATTAACTGTGGACATTTTATCACAATCAAACATGAAGTGCACACAGTCAATAAAGTTGCTGTATAATTGTGGATATGGACAGTACTAGTGATAATATAGCTAAATGAGTGATCTTTTAAGGCTGAAATCTTCTGAACTATGTATCTATAAGACTGTTTTAATTTACATGTATTGTTTAAGAATGTAAAATTAGTCTGAGTGTGCTTTACATTTATATTTCAACATTTTTCCAAAAAGAACTGAAACTAGTAATGAAATTACCCATTTCATAATATTTCGACCATAAAAGATCAGTAACACTGTTGTGATTTATACTGGTATCTGTATTTAACAATTATAAACACTTTATTGTCAGTTTGTTCTTAATTAGTTTGGTTGTGATACAAACAGACAGTAAAGTTTTCTAACGTGTTTTATTTAAATGCACACATTCCTGAAATGCCAGTTTGATGACTAAATCAATTGAGGAAAAATGGTCAGTTATTTCATTCATGGAGAGAGCCCATATCCAGCAACTATAGCCACATTATTGATCATGTGCACCTTAGATGCCCAGCTGTGGTAAACCAATAATGGTAATGGTCAGAATAATGAATTTCAAGTCCGTAGGTTCATAGGTGCTTAGTAGGCTAATAACCACAGGGGCATTTTTTAAGCCTGACCATGCATCCCAAATCTCTGACAACTTCTGATACCTTGACAATTGTTAGCAGGGGCTTGGGATGTGAAAAAATTACAAGCAGGAACCTGACAGGTGAACTATTTACAGGCTGTCTGTGTCCATTGGAGACATAGATGGCAAACCAGGGATGACTTTCCTGTTCCTCATCCAATTGTCCAAGTTACACTTAAATTGTGTTAAGGAGGAAATCTGCTTTGCATGAATGGGGAGGGGGGGGTGCTGTTCCAGAGAAGGGATAGTATCAGGGATACATACTTGTCTCTCCAGCAGGGCCTATTTAAATCACAGGCAAGGTTTAAGTCTTTAAAACAAGTTATTCTGGTGCTGTTTGTTTTGTGGATATGCAGGAAGTCCATCAGAGTGGGGTCTGTCAGTGCCTTGTATGCAAGCATATATCTCCCCTCAATAGCCTGTAGTAGACTGAATACAGGGATAGGCCCTTGAGGCAGTCTGCATAGGACATGTTACTTATGCCCTGTATTCTTTTTAGTTTATCTGATTGTAAAAGTAATGTCTACATTAAATTCACACACAGTAAAGTATTCCAAATTGCTTCACAAAAATTACATTAGCCTTGTAGAGCCAGAATAATGACCAAACAATAGTGAATTAAAGTTCTTGTTTATGTGCTTATTTTATAAGAATAACTCAAACATATTTAGAGATGAACAATTTATTTAAATAAACTTAGAAAATGATTATTAGCACAAACTACTCATTTGCAAATAAACACAATATTACAAACACTTGACCACTATACTTGATCTTAACCAAAAAGCTGAGAATTGATCCAAAGCAGACCATCAATCTATATCAGAGAACAATCTTTTCAAAGGACCACAGCTGGTTAAAGGTAACCCACTGTAATTCACTGCACCATAAAGTCTATCTGAACAATATACTGCCTAATTCAAAACAGCATACTCTAACAAAAACTATCCAGTTTAGTAGACTAAAAGTTCCAATTATACCCCACTGGATGCCAAAGTCTTGGAATCTTCAAACACAGATTTATTTGAAGCCATTCAACCAATCAACTAAACTGCTTCAACAATTCTGAGACCCCCCCACCCCCAAAGAAACCTCCCAAAGATAACTCAAAGATAACTGCCCACAACCACAGAATACAATTTGTCTGCAGTCCACTCCAGGAACTGCTTTTGAAAATCATATTAAACCATTCATTCAAACAACCAAATTGTGGCCGCAATGCTGGGTCATTCAAAGGCTCAGCAAAGAAATTCCACAGCTGCTTGGTTTCAACTGGCTCCAGAAAAAAAAATGATACATACTAACTTATCTCCAAAAACAATTAAACCCTAAGCATTTTGGGAATAATAAATTTGGAGACTAAAACGAGACTCTAAATCCAAACTTCAAACTCCATAATTAATACCATATAAAAGTAAATGACCTAGTACAGTATCTGTAGACAGCTGATTACTGCCGTTATTGGATATGCACATGCCGTTTTCATTTGTAGATATCCCTGTACCCAGCCACTGTATCTACTTTGTTGTCTGCGGATATCTCATCTCAGATGTGTAACTGTAATAAAATAAAATAAACTGCCACAAAAAATATGAAAATGTATAGTGGATGACATCTACCAACAGGTAATCACCACTTTTAGTAAATAGATCCAGGCCAAATACAGCTGTTTCATATCCCATTAATTAGAGTTAGGTATTATGCATTTATTTTGATCTCAGATATTTAATGGATAGTCTTGTTACTTTGCAAAGACTTATCTTAAGAACTAAATGATTCTCTTGTGTTTATGTTTTATACTATGGATGTAGGTGATTGTTATATCTTGCCAACTTTAACTACTAGCAGAGAGCATTTGCAGGTAAAACAAAGGAGTAAAGGTGCATACTACTTTTCTCTATGTGATATGGTATGTGTGGGGTTATTGTTGATAGAGTTTCTTCCAAAAGATTAAGTGCTTCAATCTGCTGCTTTCAGTTCTGAAAATGATGAAGAAGGAAGAATGTCAAATAGCTAATGTCTGTACTGACCTTTGAACAGCTAAGAATATTATGTCCATGGGGTCCAAAATAACATAGTAGATTACGTAATTACTACCAGATAAGGCTTATCTGAGCTCTTCTTACCATTGTTAACCTAAACCTTCAAAAGGGTTACTCTACTGAAGACTGGAAAACAGCTACTACAGGTATGTTAGAATGGTACAGCCACTTACCCGAAAACAAAAGCCCTATCAGTCTCACAAGCCCGCACATATAATTCTATAGAATGTTTTGTTTTTATCCTCATTATTTTATTATCTTAGACACTGAGAACATCATATCCTTAGACTAAGATCAGATCAGATTTGTCAAAGCAGGTCCTTCCCTTTCTTCTTAACCTCATTAACTTCTTTAAACAAGTTACTGAATGAGGCACTAGTGGTAGCACTACATATACAGCTTATCTCAGCCTGGGAAAACACTTTAAAGCAATTCCATATGCAGGTATTATAGAGCTATAGTGTACCTTTAGCTTTTTTAACCTACCCGTGCCCTTTGAAACTATTTCACATACAAGTATTATAGAAAAACATGTAAACCTGGTTATAAATCCATATGTTGTGCAGTGGACAGCTAGCTCATTGACTGTGAATTCATTACAGGTGACACTTCTGAAAGGAAATATGTTACCAATGGTATTCCAAGGACGCAGAGTTAAATCCTCTCCTATTCAGTACTTATTTCTTGAATATTCAAATCAATATATTTCTATGTTTATGTGTGTAGGCAACGGTAAACTGGTTTTATTTTTCATCAATGAATTGTTAAACCATTGTTTGAGCAAAGGCTAAAATATCGCAAATATATATGCAAGAACAGTGATCTCAGACTAAAAACCAAAATGCAGTTTACTTTAATTTAGTATGTAAAACATTTCCTTAACATACAACAAAGAAGGCTCACCCCTCCAGACAGACACTACCAACAAAGATCTAATTGCGCTTTGTTGATAACTTCACAGTGGTTAGGAGATCAGACCCAACTACTATCCAACACTATTACTTCCAGATCCAGTGAATTCTTACTTCCCCTTCACTCATCTCTCATGAAATCTGTTATTGAATATAATACAATCTTGGGTATGTTCCTGACACAACACAGAAACCATTTTTTGAGATATCAAAAATTCTTAGCTAAAATGGCCAATGGCCTCAAGAGATGTAGTTATCTTGACAAACTGCCATCCCTCTCTGTGTGCCTTATAGAGTCTTCAGTAGTAATCTGTGTTTTTCCTTTTCTGTTATGAAAGATCCTGTCCTCATTGACCTCCTGTACCGTTACAGAACGTCGGTCCTACAACCACCTGCATAAAGAATTTGAATTTTCATTAAAACATTAGTTATACATGATGGGGTGAAAGATTCATATCCCAGCATACTCCTTACCTCTGGAACAAAATTGTACTATTTGTCAAAGTGAAAAGTACACTTGCTATTTTCAAGATGAATATTAACAATTGGAGTGATAGCCACAGACTGGATCTAGTGTATGTTACTCTTCTAGGGATAAGAGGACACTTGAGAATCTGGTTTATTGTAAAGGCCCATAATAGCTGGAAGATTGATTACCTAGTATGGATCTGTACTACTCTCATCCTAGAACCCAATGGTAAGGAAATGTCCCTACATTCTCTGTATTATTATGCAAATTAGGATTAGAGAAACCTGCACATGAAATACCCTGATCTGAAAATAATGAATAGTAAACTGCTGATAGACCTAGAGTCTAAATCATTACAAAATTGATTTGGAGCACCCTTGTCCTATCCTTCCCAACCTCCCTGCTCCATCACATATCTTAACCATATTAGAAGCTACTTCCTCATCTGCTCTTCATCACTGGGGTTTCATGTTCAGTGCCTTACCTTTTGAGTTTCATGTCATATGCTTTATACCATTAGGTATTACAGCTACATGTGCTACATTACTTATAATTACATTTTGCACTTATGAACTGAAGTTGTAATTAAATGATTATATACACATCTAACAAGCTTACACTTTGCCATTTAGATATTGTCGTGATATGCTTCTTTAGCAATTACTATTATCAGTCACTCCTCAGTTGAGATTCAAGTAACCATAACTAAAACATAGTAGTTCATCTATTCTCACACCTAAATCATAGCTGCATATTAAATCGCCATCCACAAGGTAATAATAGCTTCTGCTTTGCACATTTCCACTCGCCCTCAGTTCTATCTACCCAAACTCCAAGTTTCAAAAAATTTAGAGAAAAGGGAAAAGGTAGAACTGCTTCTTTCTTGTGTGGCCATAAATTTCATATAAGTATTTAATAAATTGCTGTTACCATTTTTTGTGACTTTGTGTAGATATTTGAAAATATTCATCTCATCTCAGTTTTAAATAGACAGATAGATACAGATATACATGTTTATATACACATAGAGGACACATTATTGGTTGTATT
Organism: Protopterus annectens; assembly: GCF_019279795.1. Classification (NCBI taxonomy): domain Eukaryota; kingdom Metazoa; phylum Chordata; order Ceratodontiformes; family Protopteridae; genus Protopterus; species Protopterus annectens. Next base: position 282,087,914 of record NC_056738.1, read on the forward strand.
GAATTTAGTTTTAAATTTACAATGGGATGAATGTACTTGTTTGGTTACTTTTAATCAACTAACAGGCTTGAGCATCATACAAGAATACACAAAGTAAAAAGAAGCAGCTGTAATGCTAAATGGAGCCAGCCACGCTTAATCTATTCGATAAAACCTTTTTTTAGCTTCATGAAGTTTGGCTTCTAGCAGTGTTTGCTTGACTGTCTCCCTTTAGAATTATAGTTGCTTCTTTTTGCTTATTGTTACTTTTAAGGATTTTTTCATAAAATACTTGCATATTGTACTGTGCTTCAGGATACTCTATTTTAGTATAAGGCTAAAGTTATCGGTTTAAGTTTTGTCCACATACTGTTCATTCTGACAGACTGATGCTAAACTGACCATAAGATGGGTAGAATGGAATGATGGTCCAAGTAGAGGGTTGACAAAATATACTACACTTCATTTCAGAAGAATATTGCAATCACACCCCTTTATCAGCTTCCACTGACAGAACACATATACATCAGCTTATGCAGATACATTCCATTTCAAGATAAACATATTTGTACGTAGGCATATGTATGTTTCACCAGCATAAATTTATCCCTATACTGCACAAGTATTAAATACCCCACATGGTCAGAAATTACACTGAAGTCTCACTATATTTTCAGTTAGGTTAAAAAAATACACATATTACATACACTAAAAATTATCACTACTCCTGCAAAACAAATATTTATCCTAAATTCAGTTAATTAAACCCTTCCCATCCAAAATACATCATTTAATTGACTGATATTCGTTAAGCCTAATTAAAAAAAAACAAAAAAAAACAAATGTAACTACATCAGCAAGCTAGAAATGATTTAGCCTACAAAATGGCCCATATCTTATAAAACAAAGTAAAATAAACCTGATTAAAATTACTAAAAGCATAATGATGGCAAAAGTAATAACCTATAGCATAACCCACACTAATCTCCTATAACAATAATCAAACATTACCTGCCACTTTAAATAAATAGGTTGACATGCAGCTGGAGAGCTAGCTAGATAGCAGAAAGACAGTGAGACAGAGAGATAGATACAGTGATAGATAGATAAGATATATAGATAGATAGATGGATAAAAAAAAGAAAAAGTTAAAAAGACAAAAAATTGATCTAAGAGCTAGAATAATCACCCATGTCAGCACATTCAATTTCTAACCTAAACAACCTAAGCTAATTGCACAATTTTCAAATCCTATTGAAATGAAAGAGAAATAGTAAATCAAAATAAACCAAAGAGTAAATCTGTAAATAAATAAATGTAATATGGAAATTCAGTTCATGTGCCAGCTGGGGTGTAGTTTACTGTAAAATTAGGAAACTTAGTTTCACAACTCATTGCTTTTAAGTTCATCATGAAACTAATTTCTTAACTTTATTCTACAACATATCCCATTCTTCAGATGCTAGACTTCCGTAATGTCCATAACACATACTAAACATAAGTAAAGTAAGTGAAGACCAGAGGTATAAAATGTTTACACTACAGGGATATTGTCAAGTTTTTGCTTAAGTAGCAAAGCCATAGGTGACATTTCTTGTTTAGCCCAGTACTGGTGAACATTTTTTGAGCTACCAAAATGATAATTACAATTGAATTAAAGCAGGAGTGGTATATTGTTATAAAAATAAAGAATGTACTGATGATGATATAAAAATATTTTATGCTACAAAGAAATGTGTTTTATATTACAATGTAATAAATTATTTGCATCCTTCTGGGCTAAGCAAGAACTTGAACTGGCTTGCTGTGATTTATCTCTTCTTAATTTTTAATTAGTTGTTGATTTTTCATTGGTTCTTTGGATAATGGGAGGTGTAGAAGTTTTCTTTTTAAATGGTATTGTGTTCAAATTTTTCACCTCTTGTGAAGACATTTTATGCAAAGCACTAGAAGAGTATGATATTGAAAGATTGTGCTATCAAATTTGTCATTTTTCATAGATATTTTAAGTGTACTAGTAATGAGCATCATGGAATCATTGATGTCAGTCCACCTGATAGGTTCTGCAGCAGTGCCTGCCACATCTAATGTTTTAATTATCAAAGAACTCTTTTTTATCATAAAACAACTCTTTCTGGGTAAAATCCCCAACACTTTTACTCCTTGTTTTTCTCTTCATCATGCATACGTGTTACCTGCAGATACTGAGCTTTGTTTACCTGTTTTCCTTAGTACTTTCCAGAGTTCTTTTATTTAACCACATTTCCCAGCTAGACATTTCTGAGCACATATCTTGCTGCCTTAAAACCTATACCTGAGGAATACGTTTAGGTCTATACAGTGCAGTGGTAACCTTAAAACTTAACACATACAGTGATAAATGCAGCCTTACTTTTGCTTCAGCACTTAATGGATGCTGCGGACAATAACGTGATCTTTTGTTATTTGAATATTATGTAGACAAACGACAACAAAGTAATGTTTTATCCATCACAAAAAGTAATATTTTGCCCAACATAAGCAGTACAAATGTCTTTACGTAAGCATATAAGTTGGTTGCTTACTATAACTTTTTTGCATAAATCAGGCATTTGTTTACTTTAATCACAATGTTCGTCGTGATGTTCATCTCATAATAATCTATGATTAACATTTTACATCATCTAATGTCCTTTTATGAGTCTATCAATTTTAATGTACTTTGAATGCTATGCAATTTTCTTGGGCTGCTCTTCGTCTGATGTATAATATTTTCTATTAAGACATGTATTCAAAAATTATCATTTAAGTTCTAAACAAAGTAAAAAATAAACACTAATAACGCAGGCAAACCATTTGTTTCTGACAGATGATGGTCCACCAAATACAATTGGAGCTGCACTATTATTATACGTTTGACTACTCCATTATTTTTTGAAAACAAAAATCACATACTTATAGTCTGATGAGTTATGACTCATACAACAACGACTGCATTGAGCTGTAATGCAGGAAGAAAACAAATGATTTTTTTGTTCTGCTGGATATAACAATATCATGTATAAGAAAAAACCTGGACATCACCAATCTCAAAAGTTAACTGGTCTTTACTTTTCATGTTACCCCTTTACATAATCACAAAAATAAAATGTTTTAATCCTTTTGAATGTTTTGGAGGTTCAGATCATAATGGGATGTCCAACTGGCTTGTGACACAGTTTCAATTGTGGTATGCAAAATAGGACTAAAATGCACCAGGTTGTGCTATATCACAGAATGCTACCTTCACTCAGGTGTAGGAACATTTGCGTTATCCTTGGGCTTCAAAACTTGGGTGATATAGAACAATGTCTTATAACAACACTGCCATGTACCATTCCTTAATTATTTGTAGGTGGCTTTGGCATATTAAAGTATGACTGCTCTGCTAATTATCAAGACAAAAATGCTAAAAAAAAAAAATTGCCTCTAATATTTTTACTGCAGAGGGCTAACACTGTGTATTAGAAAATAATGCTGTAGCCTTCAAATGTGAGATTTTATGGCAAACAGAAACTACCATTAGGAATTAACACGTAATTCTAACACTGATTTTTTATTTTTTTTTTTTTTGCCCTGGACTAACAATTTCCTACTACTGCAGCAAATCAAGTAATGGAAGTACAGGTACAATGGCAAGACAAACAAACCAGGTCAAATAATGTTAGTACAGGATGCAATGGCAAGACAAACAAACCAGGTCAAGTAATGTTAGTACAGGATGCAATGGCAAGACAAACAAGTTGCAGCATGAACACAAGCAGGAAAGAATAAACATCTAACAATGTAAGACAATGCAGAAATGCTACATGAACACAAGCAGGAAAGAATAAACATCTAACAATGTAAGACAATGCAGAAATGCCACAGGAACACAAGTCATGCAGTGGTTAAAATATCAGAAATGGAAACAGTTACATGGCTAATAAGCTCTGATGTAACGTGTGCATTAAGATTAGCAAGAAAGCTTGAAAAACCTAAAATGTACAACACACAATGACATTTTTGCCCCTTATTTTCAGCAGTATTTTATATATGTGCCCACCTCTTCAGTAAATGCAGTGAAAGAGGTTAGGTCTTACTATAAAACCAGATTGCTCAGTAAATGCAAAAGAATTACTGGGGTCTAAAAATAACAAAATAAAACTGCAATATCTACAAATATATACAGATGATAAATGTTTTATTCCTGAGAGTTTTACAGAAAAAGCCATGTAATGTATTTCAAGTCAAAGTAAAAAAAAATTATGGGCCTTCAGGAGCCATACAGCTGAAACAATGTTATATCCTTAATCGGTCATTTGCATATAAACCATGGACCTTAACTACAGGAGAGTTACGGTTTTACATATTGAAGACTCTAGCTTGTCTGGGCCTTTCTTAAAGTTTTTACTCAATAGTTTTCCTGTGACCTTTTTGACCTTTGGTTTGCAAGTATGAAAACTGCCAATTATACAGTTTGGGGTTATCTAGTAAAATGGAATATATAATGAAGTGCTTCCATTATGACTTTGTCAAGTTAATCCGTAGTGATGAACCAACTCCCCAAAGTGAATTGGTAGAGGACTCAATTGAATGAAAAGATTAAATGTATTTTTCACAAGGGGTTATCCTCCTGCACCCCCATGGACCTCTTGATTTATATATACTAATTCCATAGTCATACAAAGAGAAATCTCTAACAAATGAATCATTGCCACTGCACATGTGAAGTCCATACTGGCATTGATTTTGTATGATAAGATGAACTCAAGAAATGGCAATTCACACATTTTGCATTCTGTAAGATGTAAAGAGGGAAACATAAGTGGCTTTTGATATGTTTCTAAAATAAATTAAGACTTGTTTTGTACAAATTTTCCATATGATCTGAATTAATAAAAACTTTTATGTTTGTTTAAAAGTGATTCTGAAGACTAGCTTTTTCATTATAATCTGCATAATATACTATTTATCATATTTTATTATTCTATTTTTAAACAACACTGCTGAATTATTTATTTTGTGTTTATGCTGAATGCATACATTATAAGCATACAACTTTAAATAAATAAAACAACAATGAAAAAAAAAACCATATTTCATACTAGACTGAAATCTTCATATGCAAGAAATAATGTTATTTCTATCCACAAGCTGATCTGCAGAAATATAAATAAAAATATTGAAAATTGCCAGAATAGCAAGGATATGGTCTCTGCATACTTTGCAGGTCTGTATTGTCAGTGACTCATACTCATGGCTTTCTTCAAGCAAACTTACTGCTTGAATGAAGATAAAAAGATCAAAACATATGAGATCACTGAGTGTTGTCTAATATAATCACATCCTCTAAACACGTACATGCACCCTTAGATACCAAACTTGAAAAATATTGAAATATCTGTGTCAAAATATAACAAGTGTTTGCACTGGGATTCTGTGCATTTCAGACATCACACAATCTCTGCTTATTATCTAGATCCATTGTGAAGTCATCAAGTGTTGCTAGGCCACACCTATGACATCAGGCAAACTGTGACGATCAAATCAAGTAGAGAAACAAGAAGCAGAGCTGTATAGATATTACATGTGCTTTGTTATAACCAATATGCAGAACATAGGCAGCACATGCACACACCCCTTCCTGATGTAGTGGAGATAGATTAATGTCTAGCATCATGCATTCCCACCCATATTTAATTATTAGTTTGCTTGTTGTTGAGAACATCCTCCTTCATAATGACCCCTTGCCCATTGTTCTGAGTCATTTTATTTCCACATTGCATCCAGTGTACTTTAACAGATTGTACATTCTTTGTTAATCCATTGTCCCTTCATCAAATCTTACAACAATAAGTTCAGTGCTGAATATCAAGGTTCTCCTACCAAACACATAACCCTAAGAATAATAAACATTGTTCTTGTCATTTAGGGTATCTCATTACCCAGCCATTAAAATCATAAGTAAACAACTTACTTTAGATAATTCCTTTCCCACCATCTAACCCTTAAAATACTAATGCAATGCTTTTCATCTGGAGTATCCCCGATCCTATAGTCTAAGGTTTAGAATAATAAATATAACAACGGTTGTATATAAGTGAATCGTCCTGCCAGTCACAAAAAGATTAATGTTAAGTCTCACATGTAATGTCTTGATGTTTGGATTGGTTGGCTGTCTGCTGGGCTAACCTAGCAGCCAGGTATGACAGGAGCCCATTCGATTACCACTAAGCTCTCTCTGTCTTGCATCATTCACTGTTCATTGTCCAACCCTCCATGTAACAAATTCTCTGTCCTCTGTATATACATGTCTACCCACTATGTTCCCCATGTTTTCTATGTATACCACCCCTATTTGGTATCTACCAGTGCTACCTACCCTTCTCAGTCTATCCAACCCATAGCCACACTCAGTATCTTCCCAATTTATCTCTGTTGTTTAAAACCTAAAAAGGGGGATCTATCCCACCAAAATACCCTTCCTATCACCTTGCTTTATGGTTACCTTTCTGTTTTTACTTTTGGTTGCTGTTCTGCCCTTCCCACTTTCCCATCTATCCCATTTCCTCACCATTTTTATGATGAACAGGGCTCTGACTTTGCTATGCACACCTACATTGGTGTAACTGCTGGCGACTATGCTGAGCTCTGATTCCCTTTTTGTGACCATAATGTTGGCTACAGTGGTATGTTGTTGTAATGTTTGTGGTGGACTGCAGAGCTATAGCTGGCTCATTCTGCACCAAGTGCCAGCCCACAATGCAGTTCTTTAAGTAAGGAGCAAAGTGAAAAAAAACAGACTTTGAATTGCAGTAGAACGTCAATTGGTGAATCAGCTTCTACAGGAGCCAATCCTCACCCCACTCAGCTTTTGAAGTGAAGAGGAAAATAAATAAATAAAAGAAAAGACTCTGGCAAAGTGCAGAAAGTCAGTTGCTGCACTGGCTTCACAGTGGCCATCTGCTCCACCCTCAGCTCTTTGACTGAAGAGCAAACAACAAAAAAGGGCTTTGGCATACAGTAGAAACTAACTGGTTCATCGGCTTCTACAGCAACAAACTCAATCAACTCAAAAAAAAAAAAACTTCAGCAGCATAATGTAGACTGTGGAAAGTCAACTGATACTTCCTACACATACTACACTCCCCCTGCCCCCCAGCTCTTCAAATGAAAAGCAAAGAACCAAACAGCTAAGGTGCATTTCTATACCAGGATTTCAGTACATTGAAAGACATGCTGCAGGAAGTCTCAATTGTGCCCCCTAACTCCTAACATTTTGCATCAGTAATGGTTGTCCCTTTGACCTACCCTTGCTACACTGCAGGTAGTGTGCATTTATTCAGGCTATTACACCTTTCCTGCCACCCATTCACATTGCTGTAGCACTGCTCCTACAGCATGCTACCATAGCATTTTTCTTTATGTTTCCACTGTGGCTATCATTTTTCAGTGACCCATTGCTTGAGATGTAGGTGCTATCTTCTGCCTGCTTGCAATATCTCTAATTAGCTGTCTAGAATTTCTCACAGCATGCTCCTTAGACATTGCTCTGCATAACTGTGCTGCTATTGCCTATTAATTCCAGGTGAAGTCATCGGTTTTACAAGAACACAAATAGAAATCCCCAATTTAAAGACCTATCTGAAAACATTTGAGTGATAAACAAATATTATGACCGACTTAAATGCATGACTGCAAACTGACCAGTAATAGCTACTTGAAGATGCCTTAAAAATGGCAGGGCCATGTGTTATGAAAACAACAGTAATGGCAGGCTTCAGGCAAGCTTAAAATAACTAAGTCCAGACAATTACAAACATTAGGGTGCAGCTCTCTAGATACTAATGTGAACTTAGGAATAAGCTTATTACCCTAAGCTCAGTTAAGTATCGATTCAAGAGTGTAAACCAGCATACAGTATGCAAACCATCATGTATGAGCTCATTTCTCAGAATTGGTATTTTGTCTAGTTTCAAACACTGTAATGTCTATTTTCCTAATCCAGATAAATAATAGTGCAAATCCTTTTTTTTTACTATAACTGTGATGTTGTGTGCCCGTATGGTACATTAGACATATATTGTAAACAAATGTTTACATGTATACGTGCACACAACATCCCAATTACAATAAGAAAATTGCACTATTATTTATAACAGCAACTGATATACAATTCTAACATTTCTACTTATACTCTTGAATAGCCTGACATGAAACATGCAAGAAAATGAGAATATAGGATTCGTGGATATTTCTCCACCAAATCCTTTTCATGTTTCAAAAAGAATTATTTCAGCATTATGTTCTTTTACTTTGAGGACAGAAATGCTAACCTTGAAATTTTATGTCAAAACACAATGGCTTTTACCAGCACCCATCCAAAACCTCAAAATACAAAATAATCCTCCCCACTCAAAGCCTTTACTTAAAGGTTTGTAAGAGTAAAATAGGTTGGCAGGGTTGGATATTATGACAGCATGAGGACCCTCAAGCTATGATTCGGCTACACAGTCATTAAGTGCCCTCAAGCACTTGGAACAATTATATCTGTCACTTCAAATGGAACAAAATGTGCATTTACTGCTATCTAGCCTTTCCTCATTCTTTTACTAGCGGAATACAAATGAGACAAGTAGAAAGAAAGTCAAGTAAAAGAAAAGAACAATGCATGACAACTTTTGGGAACTCAGCTGTTTTCCTGTCTGCATTCATGTTATTTGCTTATTTACTAACTTAGCCAAATTGTCAGCTGTTGTTTGTTTCCCTTACTAGGTGAGCTTGTCCAAAATTAAATGCAATTCTAAATTCTTTTACAGCAGCTAGTCACAAGAAATGAGTGCAGATCCTGTAATCGCAGGACCGCTTACTGTCTTTTGTTCGAACATTTTCCATTTGGATTTCAATGCATACAACACCTATGCATCTTCTTACTACTTATTACTGTCCTGAATATTTGCAGCTTGGGGTGAAGACTAACTGCTCTGTCTCTTCACAGTACTCTTGAAATGTCTGGACAAGCAATTCTATTCTGCGAAGATGTGTACTACTCCCATTTTCCTACCTTCACTCATACACTGGGTCAGAAACAAACAATCCTCAGGAATAAAAATGTCTTGCTCAATATCCAGCACGCAGAGTGCAGATCCATTACTGTTTTAATATTGCTATTCTAGGTATGCACTCCTGGAAAAGCAGAGACATACTATGCGAGTAATGGTGCACCTTTGCAGCATGTGGCTTGTAGATTAAAAATGTGAACACATTCCTCAATAAAGTTCATAAAGCAGAAGTTTGTACGTAAAGTTGTTACTGTTGAAGCACATTGAAGCTTAATGCTGGCACTTTGGCAACTCTCTAAATAAAAATTTTAACTTTCCCAAGGATAATTTTAACCCAGTGAGGGAAAAGAGTAAGACAAGGGTAATATGTGCGTGAATGCATAGATATCATGCTGTCTCAGGGAAGACAAGAAACATTCATGATTTAAGGCAGTAGTTGATCATCAAACCAACATGATGCATATGAAGCCAAAATCTGATAAAGGGTGATATGGGTGACAGCATTGTTATAACGCAGCAATGAAGTAGGAGCAAGCTAGTTCCAAGTAGGTCATTGGAATGAGTGTAGCAGGAGGAGTGGAGCTAGTAAGAGAATTATGACATAGATGATGGTGATAGGATGATGGGAAAAAATGCACCAATGATATCAAAGAACTTTGATGTAATAGTTTAGATGTCTTGGATTGGTTAAATGATGTTGTTATTGAGTAGAAATTGGTGCAATCCAGAGCATCACAAAATAAGTGGTACACAAAAATATGAAATTGGAAGTGGATAAAGAAAAAAAAAATTTTGAACAATTTCAGAAGCAAACATCAAGAAGAGCATCAACATTTTCATGAAAACACTTTATGTTTTAAAGGAAATCCAGTGAAGATTCATGTTTTGTGAGTTTGCCTTATGCCTGTGTATTTTATTCTTTCCATAAGACTCAAAAGTTCATTCCTAAAAAAGGACAGCTCTTCCATGTTTTTATGATAGCAGCAAAGTGACCCCGATTGGCTGATACAACTAAGGAAAATATGTGCTTAATATATTTGAATCTCATTTTAAGTTTTCTCATACCATTAATGGTATCATCAGCAGTGGGAATTATCTTGTGGTGGTCTGCACACAGTGGGAATTAGCTTGTAGTGGTCCGCACAATCCTGTAGTCTGAAGGCTTGTGAAAGGTAACAATCAGAAACAGCAATTCAGACAAGTAGGATTCTGACTGAGAGAAGACGAACAACACAGAACAACAAATGCAGGTGGTTGGTGTGAAAGAGCAAGATGCAGAGGACAAGAAGAAATAGAAACAGATGATCCGCTGTGGCAACCCCTAACGGGAGCAGACGAAAGAAGAAGAAGAAGAAGAAGGATTCAGAGTGAAAGAGAGAGCAGCTATTTTATTAAATAGCGGCATGACAGAGCTACTTATCACAACACAGTAGTGTTTCCTCCATGGTACACAAACAGACTCTGTTGTCTTGTGCCGATATTGTGCTGTAAGCACAAATGAAGTCCAGTCAAACATTTTTCCTGTGTTCTACGAATAAAATCAAAATCCTTTATTTAGCACCTTTAACTCTTATAAAGTAGAAATTTCTTCAGAATGTTATAATAAGTAAAATGAACACTTAAATAATGCTTAAAATCATATCACACAGTGTCAGTTCATGAACATGTTAAGCCCTTCTTTCAAATGTCATATGTTACTTGAGTTTCAAAGTCCCTTTAATGTTAATACTATTATTTTATCCTGCGCCATTGCTTGCATTTAATCACATCTGCAATTGCATTTCTCTTTTATCCAAAAGAGTTTCAAAGTCTCATCCCCAAATGACAAGCACCACTCAATCTTAGTCAAAAAACCTGCATTTCTTAAGGTTCTGACACACTAAGGAATGTCTACATAGTGTCGCTGGGGATTTCAATCAGGCCATACTGAAAACTGAGCTACCAAACTACCAACAGTATGTAAACTTCTCTACAAGAAGTGAAAAAACACTTCATCAAATGTACTCAAATATCAAACAAGCATTAAAGGCAGCTCCCACCCTAGTCTTGGTAGCTCAGATCACATTTGTATCCTGCTTATCCCCACCTATAAACTGATGCTAGTAGGGGGAAAACATTTTGGGAGGCAAATAAGGATCTGGCCTGAAAGTGCTGTCTCGGTTCTGCAAGACTGCTTTGAATGCACTGACTGGAGTTTATTTAAAGAGGCTGCCACCACAAATCAATGTATTAATTTGGATGAGTACAGTGAAATGACTGTGGGATACATCACACAATGTATTGAAGATGTCACTACCCTGAAGGATGCAACCATCAGAGCCATCCAAAAACCCTGGCTCACCAGTGAGGCATACGAACTACTGAAAGCATGTAATGCTGCCTTTAAGGCTGGAGCCTGAGATGCTTTGAAAAAGACCAGGGCTAACTTGAACAAAGGTGTCAGAGTAGCAAAATGGGCCTATAGTCTAAAAATACAGACACACCTCTCTGACCAGAAAGATCCCAGCCAGCTGTGGAGAGGGATCCAAAACTTCACAGAGTATAAGCCACCATCCACACAATGTGATATTAACCCAGACTTTTTAAACAAGCTAAACATCTACTTCAGCAGATTCAAGCAATCAAATAGAACCTCACAAGAGAGACTACCCACAAATGAAGATGTCTCATTGCTATATGTCAACCTCGAAAAAGTACACATGAACCTATGTAGGGTTTATCCGGACAAAGCAGCCTGCCCAGATAGGATCCTGGGGAAGCTACTTAAAAACTGTGCTGATCAGCTGGCACCAGTCTTCACAGACATTTTCAATATATATCTTAGTCAGAAAAAAAGTGCCCAAATGCTTTAAGACCACCAACATCATCCCTCTGCCAAGAAATCATCTCCAATATCATTAAATGATTACCGGCCAATTGGACTTAACTCAGTAGTGATGAAGTGCCTGTCTGCTACATTTGATCCTTTACAATTTGCATACAGGCCAAACCATTCTAATGCAGATGCCATAGCCTTAACACTTCATCACACCTTGGACCACCTGGAAAATAAGGACTGTTATGTACGCATGCTGTTCTTAGACTTCAACTTGGCCTTCACCACGGTTATCCCACAACAACTGCTGTCTAAGCAGAGTAGACTGGGCATAGAAAACACAATATGCAACTGGATCCTCAACTTCTGAATTGAAAGGTCACAAACAGTTCAAGCTTAAAAGCATCATTCAAATTACATCACCCTAAACACCAGGGTGCAACAAGGTTGCATACTCAGTCCACTTCCTTTCACAATTCTAACAGATGACTTCACAGCTATGCATCAGTCAAATAGAATCATCAAAATTGCAGATGACACCACAGTAATCAGCCTTATCAAGAAGGAAGATGAGGGAGCCTACAAGGAGGAGGTGATCCAACTCATTTATTGGTGCACTGACAACATCTTACATTAAATGTTGGGAAAACAAAGGAAATCATCATAATTTTTTGGACGAAGACAAACCACACACCTCTATCATCACCAATGGTGCTGCAATGGAGACAGTAAATAGCACCAAATTCCTAGGGGTACATATCTCACAAGACCTAAGTTGGACCATAAACAGTTCCTATCTTATAAAGAGAGCCCAACAACATCTCCACTTTCTTAGGAGACTTTGTAGAGCTAACCTCCCCCCACAGGTCCAACTCATTTTCTGCAGAGCCACGATGGAGAGTGTACTGACAAACAACATAGTTTTCTGGTACGGAAATTGCTCTCAAGTGGATCAGAAGGCACTTGATAAAACTGGAAAACAGGCCACAAAAATCATTGGCTCCAACCTTCAATCCTTACAGGACATATATTCAAACAGATGAGATGGCAAAATCCAAACACTATTGAGGGATATACACCATCCAAGCATTGGACTGTTCAAACTCCTGCCAGCAAGGAAGCACTACAGAAGCATTGCATGTAGGACATCCAGATTCCATAATAGCTTCTGCCCACATGCTATCAAACTGCTGAATAACAAACTCCTAGCCTAACACGCTACATTGGTAAAAAATTATTTGTGTGCAATATCTCATTGTTGTTTACATAAACTCTCTGAATAGCTCACTTCATACATTTCTATCTGCACTAGGAAAGCTGTAACCTATAAGTTTATGGTATATATTGGTGGTCAGCGAGTTTACATGTGTGCCTCTCTTATTTATTATAGTACTGCTTTTTTGCATATCCTTATATTTCCACTGAGTCTACTCCTGCTGTTCTATTTGTTGCGTTTCTGATGTAACTAGATCTTTCAAATGTTTTACTTTATTTAAGTTCTTGTATCTTATTGTTTTATTTTTATTTAATTTATTTTTTTTTTATTAATTTAAACTATCTTCCTTCTGTAAACTGTCATTCTTATGGTAGGAGCCTGAATATCGAAATTTCATGCAGTGATACACACTTTTTCCTCTGTGTTGATCGGTATGACAATAAAGTTTACTATGACTTTGCAAATCTCATGTCTGTTTTCTTAATAGTGTATGTGTGCTCATAAGTGGACATTTTAAATGGACCAAATGCTTGAAATGTAGATATGTATGCAGAAGACATAGCAAGCATAAAACAGAGAAAGGCCAGCTTATTGAGAGGAATTGGAGCTTGGGTAACAAAATGACATTTTTTTAAGCAGTAGGTAAGAGCTTGGGGGAGTTGTAGTGTGGATTAAGCCCTTTTAGCAAAATATCCATGCTGCTTTACACAGAAAGTTGATGTTTTGCATAACTATACTATGTAGAAAAAATGTTAGAACCATAGTTTGCCAAATAGCTTTGAGGATCTAGGATTGCTGCAATGACTTAAATTAGAGACCAGTAACCATAGGCCTGAATAATGAAATCTTCTATGAGAGTGACCAAAATACCCCGGACACTGATTTATGGTTATCAAAAATTAATTTCAATTATCATGAGTCAGACACACAAAATAGAATAGAGTATTATGTGTAATTATCAGTCTTTGCAGCAATTCCCGTACAATGTTACTACATATATATATTAGCAAACTGAAGACAGAGTTTAAGAACACAGTCCTGATTAAAGCTAACTAACCGCTACAGATACAATTAACAAAATAAAAAGTACAAATTATAATGAATGAGTATTCTGATGTAAAATGTCAAATTCCAGAACATGCCATATTGTAGTTTCTGACAATCTTAATTTTTGGACTCGTATGATATTTTTTCCAGAAGCAAGTCATTATGAAACTGCATGATTTTCCATTTGAAAAGAATGAAAGAGAAGGAGAGAGAGAGAGATGAGGGGGATAAAACTTTCATTCAATAACTGAAGATTTTGGAAGATTTATCCATTCCCTTGTACCAGCAATGTTTTACACACACACACACACACACACACACACACACACACACACACACACACACACACACACACACACACACACAAACATATATAATATTTTTTAATATATTTTTATATATTTATAGATATGTGTGGTTTTACTATCAAATTGTCGAAATACACCACAAAATCCGTCCACATCTTTGAATCAGTTGTGCGAAGTTCAGCATATTAATTAGACAGAATGTCGAAGTGCACATACCTACAAAGTCAAATTTGCACTTTCAACATTCTGTTAAGCAAGATACTACTGCACAAAACATAATACCATCTGTTTGCGGGGGGGGGGGGTTACAACCCCTGCACCCCTATGTGGGGGCTACTCCCCCCCCCACAAATAATATATTCCAACTCTGAGATCACACTACAGTGGGGAAAAGGGTAATTTCCTGACCCCCACTGTACCGTGATCTGTATTCAGAATGCCAAAGAGGGGTAGGTGAATGCACTGTGGCATTCACGGATCTGACCTCTCACACTTGTGCAGGTTAGATGAAATGGGAATCATCCAATTGTTGTTCGACATTCACATTTTCATCTGATTTGTACTTGTAAATATGACAGTAAATCATGTGTGTTTGTGTGTGTGTGTGTGTGTGTGTGTGTGTGTGTGTGTGTGTGTGTGTGTGTGTGTGTGTGTGCGTGTGCGCGCGCACGCATGTGTATATTTTTATATAAAACTCTCCATATTTATATAAAGGGTTAGTAAGACTGGTGAAAGAAAAGACCTTTTATTTTGTCATGGGTCAACATTTAATATAAAATAAATGAAGTTTATTGAGCTTTATTTTTGTTTATTGTGGAAATGTTAAGTGCCAAGATCCTGTTAGAAGGGATCATAACAAAAAGGATTTGCAAAATAGTAACTCTAAGAAGTACTTTTGTATGGGTCATTTCAATTATTCAAGAAGAAGGATGCTAACTGGAGCTGAACTATATGAACAACTCAAGATTATATATTACATAAACTAGGAGATAAACTATATTACATAAAATAGGAGATAAACTATATGAACAGTTTGAGATTATATAATATAGAAAATAGGAGCTAAACTACGTGAACAGTTAAAAATTATAAAATATATTATATAACATAGGAGTTGATCTGAATGAACAGTTCAAGATTATATATTATAGAACACTGGAGCTGAACTATTATAATGTAATAAATATATTATATAACATAGTTGCTGAACTATATGAATAGTTTGAGATTATATATTATATAACAGTGGAAATGAGCTATATGAACAGTCTCAGATTATATATTACATAACACAGCAGCAGAACTATATAAACAGTTCAACAATTATGTAATATATAACATCAAAGCTGAAGTACATGAACAGCCTGTGATTATATAATATGTTATATAACATAGGAGCCAAACTATATGAACAGTTCAAGATTATATAATATATAACATCAGAGATGAACTATAAGAGCAGTTTGAGATTACACATTATATACATATATACATTATATATTATATAACATAGGATATGAATTATATGAAATATATGAAAGTTCGACATTATATAAAATATTATATAACACTGGAGATTAACTATATGAACAGTTCTGCATTATATTATATATTATAATAATGTATCTGTTTTTTATAGGCCATTAAACACATTATTTTGAGTTGAAATATTATTGGATATTTACATGGAGAGTGTTGTGTATAATAATTGCTATTTCCAACTTTCTTGGGTAAAAGAATACATATTCTTCTTCTTTCGGCTTTTCCCAGTTAGGGGTCGCCACAGCGGATCACCTGTCCACTCATGATTGGCAGTGGAGTTTTACAGTGCCGAGTTGCCAGCCTGGCGCCCAACCTTCCACAGAAGGCACACACATGCATACACTCACACCTAGGGCCAATTTAGAGTGTCCAATCCACCTACATGCTGCAGTTACTCTAATGGGTGTCCTTGTTGAAAAAAAGTGTTAGAAATGCTTTGCCATAGTTGTATATAAGACTACAAGTATAATGAATGCATCCAGACTAAGGTCACCATTTCAGATACAATGGCTTAAGTTCACTGGATTCATTTATGACACAGTTTACATGGTTTACTGTGATACAGGTAATCATAAAGAAGAAGATATTAAAAAGAAAAAGAGCAGTTGTATAATAATTTCCTGCTGTGCCCCAATTTATGAATACTGGAAAACATAGCTAGAGTAGAGAATTGAGACAAGACCTCCTAACACGTGGCCACACTTTATATCCAATAGGAAGATGTATCTTTATTCATGGTAAAGGCTGTCCTAAAATAAGAGGACATGGTAGCTAGATGCACCATGTGAACCCTCTACAGTGGTAAACAAAATTGGTATTTTCTGCAGGTGTTCAGTGAGATACTGAAAGTCTTAACTGAACAGAATATCTGAACAGAGTATGTTCATAGCAAAAAGCATGCAGGTTGGCCTGCTTCAGTTCATTCTCAAAAGAGAATGACATGCCATCTGACATAAACAATGGAACCATACTGCAGTCCGTAGCACATCATCAGTACAATTAATGTCAAAGTAGGCCACACGGAGGCCTACTAATAAAGCCTTTATTAGGGTCTTTCCAACAGAATCCTTGAGAAATGTTGAAAAGATTTTGATAGGCTGCAGAGGTACATCCAAGGCTTCTTATCCTTCCACTGTTTACACCCACACAAAAAGTGTAATGACAACAAGGCAGTTTAAAGAGGAATTTATAAGCTTCCCAGCTTACTCAGTGCAGGAGTCATTCAGGGGAAGTTGAAAATGATGCCTATCTTTTCTCCAAGGCAGGGACCTCATTACCATCAAAGTCACCCTTCCATGTGGAGAATGAATAGGAGAGACACTATCCTTGTACTAGTTCTCAAAATGGGTGGCATGTATTCCATCTCATATCCCTGGTAACTACTGGATATTGTATGGTGAAATAGGTTCCTAGGTAAGTACTAGGCTAGCTTGATAATCAAACCCTGTACATTCTGTCTGCGAGGTAAACACCTTAATCTTTATACAAATCCAACCTGTAACCAGAAGTCAGAATCAAACCCTGGATCTTGTATCTCAGTGGTAAAGACCTTAACAATTATGTCAACCCCTCCCTTGCCAGCACTAGGCGTGGTATGCTCTACAGATGCCACTATGTTCTGAGAGGCCTGAACATGACCTTTTAATGGTATTAGATTGCTTTCTATAAAAGAGCACTGCCAAACCCAGGAAATCAGCTATCAGAAGGTGGTGAAAAATGTGCAATTCATACAACATCAAGCCTTCCATTTGCAGTAACCATGGAACTGTCCTCCATCCTGGTCAGCAAACCTTTTTGTATTAATAATGGCATGCAAAAATAATATAATTCTTGAGCCTGAGTTTGACCCAATAGATGTCTCTGTGGATGTGTGAACACATTTTGAAGGCAATAAGTCAAAAATTAAAGATGAAATGGGTTGGTATTAATAATCTAGGATATGTTCCAAGATCAGTGCCTCGCAGGTGTCTTTTCAGTCACAGTTTGTACTACTGGTATATCAGAGGTATAGTCTCTGCCCCTCAAAAGCTAAGAGAGTGAACATCATGTATAAGGTGTTTTAGGATGTCTTTTCAATTAGTTTGGCTGACACATTTCTAATATTCTCTTTCTGCTCCTGACCTTGAGTGGGATTGTAGAATAGACCCTCTTGAGTACCCCCCTGCTGTGTCTTGCCAAATACTGTCATCTTCCTAAGAAGGCACCTCAAGAGTCTTAATATTTTAAAGGCATAGCAGGTGCTCAGTTAAGGTAAAGTGTTACACATCCGGCTGTGTTTTACTGGTTCTAGACAGTACAAGCTATGCTGATATAGACTTTATTTAGTGTTTTAATGTCTAGAAAAGTACTTAAATACTTTTGTTTCTTCAGCAATAAACATGACAACCTTTGTATTATCGATATTATTCTATGTACGGTAAGTCAGAGACTCATGACTGTGTGCCCCTCATCATCACTTTTGGCTGTTCTCGTGAGGGGTCGCCACAGCAGAACATATGTTTCCATTTCTTCCTGTCCTCTGCATCTTGCTCTGTCACACCAACCACCTGCATGTCCTCTCTCACCACATCCATAAATCTTATCTTGGGCCTTCCTCTTTTCCTGTTACCTGGTAGTTTCATCCTTAGCATCTTTTTCCCAATATACTCTGCATCCCTCCTCAGCACATGTCCAAACCAACGTAATCTTGCCTCTCTGGCTTTGTCTCCAAACCTTCCAACCTGGGCTGGTCCTCTAATATACTTATTCCTAATCCTATCCACCCTCATCACACCTAGTGCAAATCTTAACATCTTTAACTTTGCCACGTTCAGCTCTCTCTCCTGCCTTTTTGTCAATGCCACTGTCTCCAACCCATGTAACATAGCTGGTCTCACTACCCTCTTGTAGACCTTCCCTTTCACTCTTACTCGTACTCGTCTGTCACAAATTAATCCTGACACTCTTCTCCACCCACTCCATCCTGCTTGTACTCTCTTCTTCACCTCCCTTCCACACTCACCATTACTCTGAACTATTGATCCCAAGTATTTAAACTCATCCACCTTCACCACCTCTACCCCTTGCATCCTCACCATTCCTCTATCCTCCCTCTCATTCACACACATATATTCTGTCTTAGTCCTGCTGACCTTCATTCCTCTTCTCTCTGGAGCATACCTCCATCTCTCCAGGGTCTCCTCCAGCTGTTCCCTAGTCTCACTACAGATCACAATGTCATCTGAAAACATCATAGTCCACAGGGACTCCTGTCTGATCTCGTTTGTCAACCTGTTCCTCATCATGATCCTTGATGTAATTCCACCTCCACCCTAAATGCATCCATCACTCCCACGGCAGACCTTACAGCTGTCACACTACCCTCGTACATATCCTGTACCACTCTTACATACTTCTCTGACTCTCCCGACTTCCTCATACAATACCAAAACACCTCTCTAGGAACCCTGTCATATGCTTTCCCTAGGTCAACAAAAATACAATGCATCTCCTTCTGACATTCATTGTACTTCTCCATCAACACTCTCAGAGCAAAAATTGCATCTGTAGTGCTCTTTCCTGGCATGAAACCATACTGCTGATCACTAATCATCACCTTCCTTCTTAACCTAGCTTCCACTACTCTTTCTCATAACTTCATGCTGTAACTGATCAATTTAATCCCTCTGTAGTCACTACAGCTCTGCACATCACCCTTATAGATTCATAGGTTCATAGGTTGGTACTAGGCTATCAGCCCTAGGGCCTATACAAGCCTAGCCATAACAATTCCCTGGCTAATTCTTCCCACGTTATTTAATTTCCTGGACCCCTGTCTAGCAGGGCGACTGACGTGATCCCTGGGGTGAATTTCCTTTCTCCCATCCAAACGTCAAGGTTCCTCTTGAAGAGGTCCAAAGAGGCACTCTGCTTGACATGTATGGGCAATCTATTCCAGAGTCTGGGGAGTCTCTGGGTCAGGAACCTATCCCTCCAGCATGTTTTGTTTATTGTGATGACAAGGTTTAGATCCCTGGAGCGTGTAGCTCTGAGGGATTGGGATTTCTTTAAGTGTAGCATGTCCAACAGCTCTGGGTTTGACATGGCCTTGTATGTTAAGCAGAGATCGCCTCTGAGTAGATGATATGCGACAGAGTATAGCTGGAGTTTTTTAAGGCGGTCAGCGTAGGGCATCTGCTTTAGACCTGTGATTCTTTTAGTGAGGTATTTCTGAGGCCTTTCCAGTTGATGCAGATGTCTTGAGAGGTACATACCAAATGGGGCGTTGTATTCTATAATGGGTCTAATGAGGGATGAGTACAGTGGGACAATGACCTCCTTTTTTCTGGATGAAAAGCCCTTCGTGATGAGGTGTGCCACATAGAAGGATTTCCTGACTGTTGTGGCGATGTGGTTATCGAAGGTGAGACCACTGTCCACCTGTGTCCCTAAGTCTCTTATCACACTTTCTGTGTTTAGTGTACTGCCACCTATATGGTAATTCATGGATACATGTTTTTCCCAAAGGGGATAACAATACATTTCTTGCCATTGAGCTTGAGCCCATGGCTCTGGCACCAAGCATCTGTTTCTGTAAGGCCCTTTTGTAGAGTATCCACATCATTTGGGATTCAATAATGGCTCCCAGTTTGCAGTCATCTGCAAACTTTGTTAGCCAGAGTCCCTTAGTGTTGACCTGTACTTCAGAGAAGTAGATGCCAAACAAGAGCGGCCCCAGGACTGAACCCTGAGGTACTCCACTTGTCACTTGTCTGGAGCTGGATTTGGAGTCGGCTACTTTTACAGTGTGGGTTCTATCAGTAAGCCATTTAGCAACCCATTGGGTGACATAGGGATTAATACCCAACTTAGTAAGTTTATCTATGATTCCAGAGTGGGGGATGGTGTCAAAGGCCTTGGCAAGGTCTAGATAGGCTGTGTGGACCACCTTACCCTTGTCCATGGCTCTGGAGACTGATTCAAAGAAGTCAATCAGGTTCAGGAGACAAGATCGGCCCTTCACAAACCCAAACTGGGTGGGGTCCAGTGTTTGAAGGTTGCCAATGTCTTTGTTTATAAGTTCCATGATAATACGCTCCATGGCCTTGCAGATAAGGCTTGTCAGACTAATGGGACGGTAGTTTCCGGGATCCAAGGTGGATCCTCCCTTCTGGATTGGGATAACTGTAGCTCTGCGCCACTCAGTGGGCACGAAAACTGAGGTGAGGCTATAATTAAACATGACACTTAGGTGAGGTGCCAGTTCATATTGTAGTTCATGTAGTACACAGCCCGGGATGTCATCTGGTCCCATGGATGCTGTATTCTTGGCTTTAGAGAGTGCGTTTTGTACCTGTGTGGCCATTATTACTGGAATTTGGCAATCTTCCGGTACTGAGATGGGCCATTTAGGGGGTGAGAGGGGGGGGTGAAGTTGGCACTGAATCGATCTGCCAGGATATTGGCAATATCCTTTGGATCAGTATATTTATTGCCATTCTGTTTTAGCCGATTAAAAATCGGTACCAAAACACTTTTTCTCCATTCCTCAGGCATCCTCTCACTTTCCAAGATTTCCTTAAACAATCTGGTTAAAAACTCCACTGCCATTTCACATAAACACCTCCATGCTTCCACAGGTATGTCATCTGGACCAACAGCATTTCCATTCTTCATCCTCTTCATAGCTATCCTTACTTTCTCCTTGCTAATCCATTGCACTTCATGATTCACTATGCCCACATCATCCAACCTTCTCTCCCTCTCATTCTCTTCATTCATCAACCCCTCAAAGTACTCTTTCCATCTCCTCAACACACTCTCCTCGCTTGTGAGTACATTTCTCTCATTATCCTTTATCACCTCTACCTGTGGCACATCTTTCCTAGCTCTGTCACTCTTCTAGCCAATTGGTACAGGTCATTTTCTCCCTCCTTAGTGTCCAACCTTTCATACAACTCTTCATATGCCTTATCCTTAGCCTTTGCCACATTTCTCTTTGCCATGCACCTCATCTCCTTATACTCCTGTGCACTTTCTTCATCTCTCTGACAATCCCACTTCTTCTAAAAAAAAATAAAAAATTCAGCAAATTGTCAAATCTAGTTGTCTTCTTTGGAAGTTATTCTTTTGCAGTGGAAAAGTCCTCCTGCAGGCCCATACTCCAGTACTTACAAATATAATTCTGAGATCATTGTATATCAGGCAACCCCCATACTCCAGTACGTACAAATAAAATTGAGATCATTGTATATCAGGCAACCCCCATACTCCAGTACTTACAAATATAATTCTGAGATCGTTGTATATCAGGCAATCCCCATACTCCAGTACTTACAAATGTATTGTACATCAGACAACCCCTGGGATTCTGGGTACTGGCTAAGGCTCTTACCACGTCTATAGTGCCTTTTTTAGGCAGTGTTCCAAAGACCAAAATTCTACAGTAACAGCTATAAACAAATGCAATCTGAGGGTCATGCTGCTCAATGCTAGAAGTCTAAATCTCAAGATGCACCGGCTCGAAGCTCTCCTCAAAATGGAGAATGTTGATATCTGTGGTGTAATGGAGACCTAGTTTAAAGAGGCAGAAAGCACCCCTGAGCTCCCAGGCTACAACTCATTCTCTACCTTTTGGCTCCAGAATATGGCCAGAAGTCCCAAAGGCGATAGTGTCTCCATATTTTTAAAGGATACACACATCTGTAGACTGGTAGCCCAGCATAATGCATTTGAGATACTTCAGGTACAACTAACAGTGGGTAAGACAGTGATACAAGCCATAGCCTGCTATAGAACCCCAAACATGTCCCTGGACTCTCACTCCAAATTCATAAGCACCCTGGAATCTATCAAGGTCCACCCCAATACTGTCATACTGGGTGACTTCAACTAACGTTCCATCAACTGGGAAAACTATTCAAGTAACAATGTACAGGCCCAACGTTTCTGCAATGCATCCATTCCATTGCCCTGGAGCAGCTCATTCTGACCCCCACTAGTGGAAGCAACATCCTCGACCTGGTTATCACCAACATGGGAGACTGTTGCTCCACACCTATAGTCAATTCCTCCTCTCCTTGGTTAAATCCAACCACAAACTGATCACCATGGAAACCTCCATCTCATCTACAACCCCTGCTAAGGTGATCACCTTGAAAAACTTCTCTAAAACCAACTTTGAGCTCCTAAACACAGAGGTGGCTAACTTCTCGGTACCCATGCCAATTGAAAATAGCTGCATTACTGCTGAATCATACACCAATGTACTGTATGAGCATGTACAGAAATGCATGGACCTTGCCATACCAAATAGAACTAAGACACCCTCCTCCAAAAAAGGAAGCCAATATGGTGGTCCCCAGCTATCAAAAAACTCTACAACAGAAGGAAGAAACTGTTGCAGAAAAAAATAAAGTCACAAGACTGGAAAACCTTCCTATCAGTCTCAACAAAAAGCTGAAATCCCTTATCAAATCCTCTTAAGCCAGCTATGAAGGCAGAATTCCAGCTGACACCAAAAACTACCACAAAGCCTTCTATAGCTATATCAAAAACCTCCAAGGCAATACCCAGATTTGCTCTGAGTTTTTGCACAATGGCACCTCCTATACTGAGCAAACAGATATAGCCAACATACTGGCTGACAGATTCAGTGCCAACTTTACCCTTCTCTCCTAAGGGCCCTATCACAATACCAGAAGAAAGTTTGGTACCTACCATTTCTGTGGCACAGGTAACAGCTACATTGTCTAACGCCAAGAATACAGCATCCATGGGACCTGATAATATCCCTGGCTGCATCTTACATAAGCCACAAAATGAACTGGCACCACATCTGTGTGCCCTGTTCAATCACATCCTTACTTCAGGCTATGTTCCTAACAAATGGCACACTGCTACAGTCATCCCACTCCATAATGAGGGAGCAACTATAGACCCTGAGAACTATCGCCCCATTAGCCTGATGAGTCTGGTATGCAAAGCTATGCAGCGCATCATCATGGACCTGCTTAACAAAGATATAGGCAATCTCCATACTCTTGAACCCATACAGTTTCACTTTGTCAAGGGGAGATCCTGCCTGATGAATCTGGTTGATGACTTTGAGGCAGTCACCAAGGCTGTGGATCAGGGTATGGCAGTGCATACAGCCCTACCTCAACCTGGCCAAGACCTTTGATACCATTCCCTACACAGGTATCACTGATAAACTCACCAAACTAGGCATCAATCCTTACATCACTAGGTGGGTTGCAATTTGGCTCACAGACAGGACTCACAGAGTGAAAGTTGTGGATTCCAAGTCAGACTGTTGACCAGTCATGAATGGAGTCCCACAGGGCTCAGCCCTGGGCCCTTTCCTGTTTAGCATCTACTTCTCAGAAATCTAGCCCAACACAGAAGGACTCTGGCTTTCCTAGTTCACTGATGACTGCAAGCTGGGAGTCATTATCAACTCCCCAAGTGATGCAGACATCCTACAAAAGGGCCTCTCTGAGACCAATGACTGATGTCAGAAGCATGGCCTGAAGCTTAATGCCCAAAAATGCGTTATCATTCCCTTTGAAAAAAAACTCAGTTCCCATGAATTACTGTGTAGATGGGAGCCCACTGAACACTGAAGGGGCCATAAGAGATTTGGGCACCCAGGTCGACAACCACCTCGCCTTAGACCACCACATTGCCACTGTGGTCAGAAAGTCCTTCTACGTGGCACATCTTATAACCAAAAGTTTTATCCAGAAAAAAAGAGTTCATCATCCTTTTCTACTCATCCCTCATTAGACCAGTCATCGAAAATAATGCCCCGTTTGGCATGTACCTGACCAGACACCTACAACAGCTGGAGAGGCCACAAAAGTACCTCACAAAAAGGATCCTAGGCCTCAAACACATGTCCTACATGGACAGATACAAGAAACTTCAGCTGTTCTCAGTCTCTTATTCTCTACTTAGAGGTGATCTCTGCTTGACTTATAAAGCCATGTCCGACCCAGCCCTGCTTGAAATGCTACACCTAAAGAAATCCCAATCCCTCTGTGCCACATGTTCCAGAGATCACAACCTCATTACCACAATTAACAGAACATGCTGGAGGGACAGGCTCATCTCACAAAGACTTCCCATTCATGTCAAGCAGAGCATCTCACTGGACCTCTTCAAGAGAAATCTTGACGAGTGGATGGGTAACAGAAAGTTTACCCTGGGATCACTCTAGTTGCCCTACTAGATAGGGGCACTGTGAACTAACATCAGGTGGCATGATCCCCGGGCAATTTTTTGGGCTAGGCTTGCAAAGGCTCCAGGGCCATTAGCCTAGTACACACCTATGAACCTATAATTCTGAGATCACAACAAGAACAATCCTAAAAGATGAGTAGCAAACTACAAATGACAGAAAAACATCCACTGGTCAGGCAAAGGGAAAAATCAAATGGTTTGAATAAAAATCACAGGTTTTATTTTTTTAGAGTTTTCATCCAGAAGGATAAAATAAAACCCAGTTATAAACATCAATTTACATACACCATTCAAAAAGTTTAACAATCTGAAAACAGAATCAATTAAAAATAGTATATCTTAAAGTGACATTACAATAAACATGTAATACAAATTGTTTCATTCAATTCCGGCTGTTTATCAGACTGCATTTTTAGTTGTCACAAAGTTTCTTTCATTAATAATTATTTTTTGTTTTTATAATGTTATCCTCTAAGGTCTTCAGGAATATGATCTGACACTGAAAAAATTTTTTTTAAAAGATGCACAAGCAATAGAATGTTTGTACAAAGCATTGTTGGAATGTTTGGTCGTGATAGCATATAAATGTTCCTTTATTCTAATGCACAACTTCCTAATGGTCATGTGACTTAAAAAGCCTGGCAACAGGAACATATAGCAATATATACTATACCCACTGAGTTGTAGCCATAATTCCCCACAATTCTAATGCTTTTATCCATATGTGTCAACATAATGGAAGGACCTTCCTGTTGAAAAGTTTTTCTGAAATATCATCAGCCTGTTTGTGTCCGTGAGTGCCAATAGTGCTGGTTTCGTCTAAGAACTGAGTGGCCCAAGCATGCAAGGCATGTTTAAATCTTTTGATAAGAAATTGGGGAAATATCAAAGTTTAATGTATGAAACTATTATTTTACTGAATGGATTAATTAAAAGAGTACGCCAAACAGTCTGAGAAGGTATAAAATCCCCAATGGTGTGACAGCAGGACTCAGGAGACACTTTTTTAAAACAACTAAATTAATTTTTAATGATATGGGTTTGCAGTTACTAAAGATGTTAATAGAGCACAATGATGGTTTACTGCAGACTTTAAACTGTGAAATTAAGGCTTTGGATTCTGTTATTTCTCAGCAGGTCCAACACAGGCATGTTCAAGCAGAGGTTAATTCTATTTTCACTGCTTTGCATAGGGGACCAGCAACAGTGATCAAGAGGAAGAAGAAAAAGTTAAGGAGAGATATTGGTGCTTACAGAGAAGGGACAGCTTATCTGCTTCCCAACAACAATTTTTCCAATGCAGTTTTTTATAAGTTCTCCGAATACTAACCCAGTTCTTCGGTCGAAGTAAATCATATTAATTTGTCTGAACCAAATGGTTTTCTATATGCGGTACCCTTAAGGAGGTTGGACAGAATTGCCAGCAGACAAAAGGCCTATCAGTCAGCTACACAGAGCAGCTCTACCAATCAGACAGTTCCATCTAATCAGGGGGACATGCCTACAGAGGGAGAGGATAGCCATGGAAGAGGGACTGGTAGGAGATTCTGTTCCAGTTTTGGAAGAATTTTTTAAGTGAACTGATAACATTTACAGTTTTACAATGGAGATATTTAATGCAGAACACATTAGTGTTTTATGAAAAGGTTTGTCCTTTGTTCCAGTTAAGAGGGCTGATATTAGCCATACCTTGGTGAACTTGAAACTCTTTTGTAGAAAACTGAATTTAGCATATATTTTTCAAGATCTGGAAATACAGGACACTTGTCCTTTAAAAAAATGCAGTTCTTTCAATTTCAGTTTACAAAACACTAGTTCTACATTTTATAACTAATCCCTTAATTTCATTTCCACTCCCTCTCCTTTTTTTCTTTCACATAACTCAGCCTATTCACCTTTCACTGTTCTACTCTCTTATTCTTATTCTTCCTACCTCTCACCTCATGAAACAACACCTTGCTCAAATGTTATTATTCTGTTTTCTATATTACCATGTTTTTAATAGTTTCAAAAATTGTATTGTGCTTAATTTTGTAGATATTACCTTTGTAATAATTGTATATGGAGCTTTTCTCCCCGGGCCTCCACTGAAAATGGGTTCATTTTGGCGCAATGGACTTTCCTGGTTAATAAACTGCAAATAAATAAAAATAAATAATATAACTAGTATGAAAAAGATATTTTACAAATGTTGAATATTAAACCTAGCTCTCGCTTTTACAACAATTTCACTAAGAAGGAAATGGATGTTCTGTGTGAATTAAGCTCCAGAACAGATTTGAGATACATGAGAGCTGATAGAGGCAGTGGAATGGTAATCCAGTATTTAGCAAATTATGTTAGTGAAATAGAAAAATGCTTAGTAATTCTGAAAATTATTAACAAGTAATTTTATTAGAGATTAATTCTAAGTATAAATGTATTTGTAATGTCTTGTTGGATTTATGGGCTAACAAAATGATTTCTGTTGAATGTTTTCAGTTTTTACATTTTGAAAATCATAAAGTTGCTGTTGTATTTGGTATACCCAAACTGCAAAGCCAGATTATTCCAGTACCTTTTAGACCTATTGTCTCTGCTAAAGGTAGTGTAACTGAATACATTTCTATATCTTTGGATTTTTTTTTGAATCCTCTGTCCCAAAAGCTGGAGAGCCATATCAAGGATTCATGGCATTTTCTTGATTGAAACATTTTTCTACAGAGGCAACTTATATCATCATCCTTTTCTTTTTGGATATAAAGACTTTGTATATCAGCATTCCTATTTTTGAAGGAATTCAATTTCTGAGACCGTATGTGAACAAATTTAATAAGTTTTCTGGGGATATCATCAGTACTATATGTGAACTAATGGAATTAATGTTGAAAAACATTTTTTTTCATCTTTAATGGTCATTATTATCAACAGAAAAAGGGTATAGCAATAGGGGCAATGGTAGCCCCCTTCTTTTGCTAACATTAGTATGCGCTGGTGGGAGACTCAGATCTTGAATCAAATTCCTTTATTGTTAAGCACGTTAAGTTATATAAAAGGTTTGTCAATGACCTTTTTTTATTTCTGATGCCTCCCAGAATTAGATTATAAAATTTGTATCTGAAGTCAATAATAGTGTACATTTTTGTCCTTTACCTTGGGATGCATGGATAGTAATGAATCATGTTTAGATGTTACAGTAGAATGGGTGGAACATCATAAAAAATTCACAAATAAGATACATAGGAAAGCATGTTTCTTGAATAATTACTTTCCACTATGTGAGTGCATACCCCACATATGTGAAAAAGAACATACCTAGAGGCCAGATGATAAGGGCTTCTAGGCTGACTACTGATCAGGAAGTTATTTTAGAATCCATTAGATCTAGTATTTGTATGTTTCATGACAGAGTTTACGAATTAAGTGAACTACAGTGTGTAGCAGATGAGACCATAAGTAAGAAGTCAGAACATGTTCTGCCTATTTTGGTAGAGGGCAGGAAACTGAAACAAAGAAAATAACAGTGGTTCTAAACGCAGCAATAGTTTTACTTTATGTATGATGGTGGATGATAACAGGATAAAATATTATTACTCAAAACTGGAAAGTATTTAGTGATAATTTAGATATTGTAAAAGCTGTTGGGATTATACACAGTTTTATATATAAAAATAGAGCTATTAACCAATATTTAGAGATAGATAACACATTAAAACCGAATATATGTATTAGTAAAAAATAATGGAATGTACAAATGTGGTTTCTGTAATGTTTGTTGCTATATAGGGGAAGGTTCTTCCTTTATGTTGGCATATATGGAAAAAAGCATTAGAATTGTAGGGCATTATGACTGCAACTCAGTGGGTATAGTATATATTGCTATATGTTCTTGTTGTTAGACTTTTTACATCGGCATGACCACTAGTAGGTTGTACATTAGAATAAAGGAACATTTATATGCTATCCGGACCAAAGATTCCAACAACACTTTGTACAAACATTCTATTGCTTGTGCATCATTTAAAAATATTTTTCAGTGTCAGAGCATATTCCTGAAGACTTTAGAGGCTAACATTATAAAAAAATCAATTATTAATGAAAGAAACTTTGTGGCAGCTAAAAAAGCAGTCTGGAATTGAATGAAACAATTTGCATTAAATGTTTATTGTAATGTCACTTTAAGATGTACTATTTTTAATGGATTCTGTTTTTAGATTGGTTAATCACTTAATTAAACTTTTCAAATAGTGTATTTAAATGGATGTTTATAATTAGGTTTTATTCTGAGGAAGTCCTTCTGGACGAAAACGCTAAAAAATAAAAGCTGTGATTTTTATTCTGTTTGATTTTTACTGCACTCCTTTTTCCTTTCCCTGACTAGCGGATGTTTTTCTATAACTTTTAATTATGAGATCATTGTATACCAGGCAAAGGGATCAATTCAAGATAAAGTGATTTGTGTACATACTATCCTTTTCTTCATGTCACGCTTACTGATCTAATCCTCCCGGTTACAACTCTCAGTATATAAAAGGAAGTTGGCATTGACATCGGACATGTAACAAGAGCAGAAAAAGTAGAAGGAAGTGCAGGAACTGGGCATGTCATGATTAGCTCACTGTAGAGTATGACAGTTTGAATCAGGGACAGCTCAGATGCTAGTCAATGCAACACGGCAACAGAACAGAAAATCTCAACAGTGCTTCACCATCAATGAAGGCCCCTAGTACGAGCTCTAAACTTGTAAAAGCTGAACTGACAAAGTCCTTGACAGATGTGAGACCATTTATCTAAAGAAATAATAGCTTCAGTTTTAATCTTACAGTACCTGATATTGTTCCTATCTCCTATATTGAAATGTTGGAAACACAGTCACTCTAAATATTTCTTCACTGTCATTTCATTTTATCACATACAAGTGCACACAGTCTTTACGCAAGAAACATCAGCTAGTAAGACAAAGAAACTTGGCAAGCAAATAAGAGTATCAAAGACCTTTTCTTTCTAACTGTATGTGCCATCAAAGCAACGCTACTGTTGTAACTGCTAATAATTCCATATGAAATGCAAATCTAGCGGTGATATACAAGTTAATGATGGATGCAGAATCCTCCAAGCCTAGAGGCTATATGCAATTAATCATGGAATCAGTGACAAGCAGAACATGAGATTAGAAAAATTCAAAGTAAGAAAACTGAATTATGCCTAAGTTTTAATTTTGAGAAGGAATTACTACAAATGGCACTACTCTGACAATCAGATTCTAAAGAACAGTGAAACACTGGGCATCATGTAATATACAGCTTAATCGGAAATATAGACAGCTCTCCATGAAACACTTTATTTTGTTTCATCTTTGAACAGCATTATATTTCATTAAAAAGATTCAATGAACTCTGCAATGGATAGCAAAGCAGACACAGACATGTTTTGGGTTCATCAGTGAGAAACAACTAAGACGTGACCAAGGCAAATGAAGTTTGGCAACCTAGGGTTGCCACCTTTTCAAATGGCCAAACTGGGACATTTTCGGGACACACATCAGATTTTATGGGCCGACACATACCCATGGTCAGTACAAAGGATAGAACTTTACTTTTTTGCCTAAATAAAAGCTTATTCTTGTAGCAGTTTAGTTGCTTATTCTGTTTCTTGTAACATTTAGGTATTTTACATACAGAAATAATTATTTTATGCAACTATTACATAAAAATATGGGACATAATTATGTCCTACAATCTCAGGACATTTGCCATTTTTAATATTTTTGGTCAGGACACAACTGCCCAAAGAGGGACTGTCTCTCGCAAAGTGGGACAGGTGGTAACCCTACAACAAACTAAGTTGTCCCGTGACATCTTCATGGGGGGTTAGGTTAATATTAGGGGGGGGTTAAGTGGGTTGGGGAGGTGAAAGGGTTAAGTGGAGGCAGGGATGGTTGGCAGGAAATGAGATAATAATGGGGAGGGGCTTAAGAGGTTTAGTCTAGTGTAGTTGGGTTAAGCAATCACATTTTGGCATGAACTTGCTAAGGCAAGGTATGTCCATAATGACCTGTAAGTGTTGGTTGGGGGCAGGTGGCTGGTACATATAAGATATATATATATATATATATATATATATATATATATATATATATATATATGGTGCTTTTTTTTTTGTGTGTGTGTAAATATGTGGCAGGTATATAGCTTAGTTTTGGTTTGCTATGCCCCTTTCCTTGGTAGCCCTGTTGTTTGGGTTGTTTGCCACATCTCTCATGGGATTAACAGCTTTCACTCAATAGTTTCTGCTGGGCCTCATTTGTCTTGTCTGCGTGTGGCTTGCTTTGACTTTCTTGTTGTCCGAGCCCAGTGTCTTGCTTTCACTGCATGGCTCATGGCTTGGTGGCATGTAGAGTTTGCGAGATGTGGAGCTGATGGTGTTTTTAGGGGTAGTGTGATTTGTAGAGCTTGCTGCTGTATGGTGGTTGCTCTACACCAAGGTGGTTGAGGGGCATGTGCTTTGGTCTCAGTCTCACTGGTTGTGGGCTTTTGTTGGGTCTCTGGGCACTGTGTGTGGGATCTGTCAGGGTGTGGGCCAAGAGGAATTGTAGATATATTGGTCCATTTAAAAAAAAAAAATAGTAATAGTAATGGTGAGGTGAGTGTGTTCTGGTTTCTGGTGGGTCATGGGGAGGCTCCAGAGCTTGACTTTCTTTCGACAAGACTGACTGAGGGATTTTGCATGGCATTCGCAGGCTTTCTCTGTATCTTCCAGGTTGGTGTCTTTCGCGGGCTTTGGTTGGGCAGAGTGGTGGTTGGCTGCTGGCAGCCCATTATTGTAAACAATGCTGAACAAATAGTATCAAGTATAAAGGTGGAATTTTGCTGGCATTATAATATTAGTTCATATCTTAGACTGCACAGTGATGTAATTTGAATGGCTAGGTATAATTATTGTTGCATGGTTGGCGCTTGGTCATGGCTCGTATGGTTGAGACTAAAGGAGAGGGCTGATGTGCACGTTGGAAGAGAGATTTAGGTGGCATACTGAATGGGTAGCATCAATGGACTTTCTTTTCATGGATTGTTGCTGTTTCTCGGCTTTACATAGTGAATGCTTGGGATGGATGTTTTTGGCAATAGGTGTTGAGGCTATCTTGAAGGACACTTGAATTGAGCACTGTGATCATGAATATTTGGTAGCCAAAGTAAGTGCGATTTCATGAAGGCAACGGTTTAGGTTTGTCATCTGTGGTGTTGTAGGGTAATTCTAGGAGCAGGTTCATTGTATCAGCCACCTTGCACTCTGGTGGCTACCAAGGTCTTTGAAGTATGGGGTGACATATAGAGAGGAAAGTGTGGGTTGCCATTGGAAATTGGCATCTTGTGGTCTGTGTCCAAAGGTAGTGAAGTTTGAGCAGTAAGTTGTAAAAGCAGTTCTAACATTTTCACAGTGAAATTGTTTTGGCAGCGACTGATTTGTCAAGCACAGGCTCTTAGGTTCCATGGATGCCTTTTCAAGGGCTGCAGGCTTGTTTCGTGTCATGGCACTGACTTGGGCTTGCATAGTGGGGGCACCAGTCGGTTGGAGATTCAAGCGGATGTAGATCGAAGGTGGTGAAGTCTTTGCTGGTGGTTTCCAGAAGTGCACCAGTTTGTGTGTGTGTGTGTGTGTGTGTGTGTGTGTGTGTGTGTGTGTGTGTGTGTGTGTGTGTGTGTGTGTGTGTGTGTGTGTGTGTGTTTAGGCCTCAGATGTCTTTTGATGTGCAAACACTAATGTATCAGATAAAAAAAAAAAATATATATATATATATATATATATATATATATATATATATACATATATATATATATCTAAATAAAATCTTCGACAGGGTAATTATTGTACTGGATAGAGAGGAGTCTCTGCTGTTAATGGCAGCAGACACTATAAACTCGCTGGAACTGTTACTTGCAATGACATTAATTGGGGCAAATTTGGTGCATGGCTCCATTAGTTTTTAGGGAAGAGTTGGGTTTTGAGAGGTTGCGGACAGTTGGAGTTGGGTTCGGCGAGCTACTGGGTTTGTGTGTTTTGTATATAAGTTGGCCTAGCTCCGCATAAGCTGCGTGCAACTCACTACAATCTCTCAGTCTAGTAGTATGCGAGTGTTCCTCTTAAGCTGCGTGCAACTCACTTCATTTACCTTTACGTTCTTGAGATTGAGCTTATCCTAATAAATAAATAAATAAATAGATAAATAGATATATAGCATATATAAATATAGTTATAAATAAAAATATAGTTATAAATAAAAACACTGGTTCATTGTCCCGTGCTGTCCATCAGATTTCCCACGATAGTAGTATGTGGGTGTTTGGCTTGGAGGAAGTCACCAGGCAGGTTCATAGGTTCATAGGTTCATAGGTTCATACTAGGCTATCTGCCTGAGGGCATTTACAAGCCTAGCCCATGGTTTTGTGGCTTACGCCACCCCTTTAGTATGGGGAACTATACCCATTTATTTTGCTGTGCCTCTGTCGAGCAGTGACACTGAGGTAATCCCTGGGGTATATCTGCGATCTCCCATCCATTGGTCAAGATTTCTCTTGAACAAGGCCAGCGAGGTGCTCTGCCTCACATATACCGGGATTTTGTTCCACAGCATAGGGAGTCTTTGGGTGATGAATCTATCCCTCCAGCACGTCCTATTAATAGCCGTGTCGAGGTTTAAGTCTCCCGCCCTTGTGGCTCTGACGGATCTAGATTTTTTGAGGTGAAGCATATTCATCAAATCTGGGTTTGACATGGCCTTGTATGTTAGGCAAAGGTCACCTCTGAGCAAGCGGTAAGTGACTGAATAGAGCTGGAGGTCTTTCAGTCGGGCAGCATAGGACAGATGTTTGAGACCCTTTATCCTTTTGGTGAGGAACTTTTGTGGCCTCTCCAGCTGCTGCAAGTGTCGGGTCAGATACATTCCGAATGGGGCATTGTACTCAATCATTGGTCTGATGAGTGATGAGTATAGGGAGACTATGACCTCCCTTGATCTAGATGAGAATCCCGTCATGATAAGGTGGGCAATGTAGAAGGTCTTCCTAACTACTTTAGCTACATGGGTGTCGAATGACAGACTACTATCAACCTGGGTTCCCAGGTCCCTGATAACTTCTTCTGTGCTCAGTGGATTGCCACCTATTTGGTAGCTAGGGGTAACCTTGTTTTTCCCGAAGGGTATGACTATGCATTTTTTGGCATTTAACCTTAGGCCATGGCTCTGGCACCAGTCATCCGTTTCTGTGAGACCCTTCTGAAGGATATCTGTGTCAGATGTGTTTTCTACTATGGCGCCCAGTTTGCAGTCATCTGCAAACTTTGTCAGCCATAACCCTCCTGTGTTTGCTTGTACTTCGGAAAAGTAGATGCCAAACAAGAGTGGGCCCAGGACTGAGCCCTGTGGTAACTGTATTTTCAGCACATTGTCTTTACTGTCTTAGTTCTGGGGGTGGAGGGAGCAGGCCTATTATCAGATTGTGTAGTGGGCATATACGAACATGAATTCTGTTATGCACCAAACACTGGCAGTGGACAATTTTGTGGGATGAGTTTGTTCTGTTGCTGTTGCAGATTTTGAGGAGGGAAGAATACAAAAAAAAAGGTAAAACGCATTTCAGATACACACTACTGCCAAGCTGGTACTCCTGTCAGCTTTCTAAGTTTGTAAAGAGTAATATTTAAATTCTTCCCATGTTGAGCCCATGTCCACCCCATTACCTCTAGCTTGTTGTTTACTGGAGTGGTCTAACTGGGTCTACAGAATCCATTTGCTGCAGTGGCCCTGGGAGAGAAGCTCCACATACAGTATCATACAAATATAGTATAATCCAGTATGATACAAATACTGTATAATCCAGTACAATACAAATGACATTAGGAATACTATACAAAATAAGTGGAAAGAACATATACTATGCTACAGGGTATTACAGTATATACTACACATCTAGATAATTCTATCAAGTTAAACATTATATACAATAATAGTCACTCTCACCCTATACATGACCTATGTGTAGATAGTGTCCAAAGGTAGTATGTAGGTAGTGCAGTGTAAGACATTGAATGTTATAGTACATGAAAAATAAAATGTTGGTTTCAGATAAGAAAATAATAGCCAGAAAGTTGGTGATGAAGAAACATAGTGGGAGAGTTAAGAGTAGAGGCATTACAGTCTGAGCAGTAGCATAAGCACATGGTATAGAAACAGAGAAGGAGTTATGAGAGCCTTAGGATCTGGCAGAATGAGGGAGTGAAATGGGACAGAAGAGAAGGACGAGGCTATTTGATAGGGCATTGGAGGCATAGCTTCAGTTTTGCCTGCTTTGTCATAGAGGTGGGTGGCAGTGGTATATTCATTCCCACATTGTCCTTGAAGATGTCTTGGAATGTGTGTTATGTATTTTGGATGATTTACATGTCTTTTCTTTCTTGCAGATGGGGTCTTGGAATGCTGTGGGTGTAGTTTGGAATAGGTGGGTATAAGATGGAGTCTTCTCCTTACATATTAGAGGATTTACTTTTTTTATAGATGATGGTGTGTCGAGTTCCAGTGATGAGATACAGTGAGTTTGCAGATGATAATGCTTTGGTGTCGAATAAGCGGTGGCATGACTGGGAGTATCAGGGGTGGCGATACACAGTAAATTTTAAGATGATGGAAGCAGTGGTGAGAAAAGATGCTGCACATGGGGAGCTCAAGGTGGCAACATTTATTGATTGAAATTGCTGGAGGGTAGAAGGCATCATGCGGTGGCTTAAAAGGGGGTCTGAAAGGTAAGGTTTTTGATAGGTCGGATGTTTTGCCACCTGAATGGGGCTCAAAGTGGGTCTGAGTAATCACTTTATTAAGACATATTAGAAGTCTGTGTTCAGTAAGTGGGAGCTGATTACTGAACTGGCTGAATCTTAATTAGTTATTGCCCCATTCTGAATGAAATAAGAGACGGCCTGATTCCAAAAGACTTGTTCTCATTCTAAGAGACCACTTACACTAAGAGCAGATATTTTGGAATCTGGATCCCACTGCAAGCCTTTTTATAGGTAGACCTTACACCAAAGTAAGCAATTTACACTGACAGCAGGTCTTTCAGAATCAGGGCAGACTTACACAGAGAACAACTGTGGTCATAGAAGGTACTGCCAGCCATGCCAGAAGTAGGGCAGTGGATATATGACTTGTGCCAACACAGCTAGCTGGAATTTTGTAAATAATTATATGTCATTTGTATATCAAACTGATTTGTACAGATGTATGTGCTGAAAATATACTTGTGAGGTTTGCTTGTGTTAAAATATATCAACAGTGCACCCTTCTGGAATGAAAAGAAATGTACATGTATTATTGTAACTGAATTACATGTATATGTTTTAATAGAGGACACTGGGACAGCAAAGGTTAACCAACTAGCTTAATTTAAGAAAAATAGGGGGAAATGTAAATGAGTAGTTAACCATTAAAACAGCACCACACAATGCTGAATAGGACCAGATATGCGGGGTCTGGAAGAAGCCTTTGTTCATTAGCTTAGTAAAAAGGGGGGAAGCCTCAGGCACTACCATAAACATTTAGATGTATATTGTAGCCATCTATGCTAAATTCCTGTCTCGCCTTCAAAGGGAAATAGTGTGAGAACCCAGAGTCAGATGACCAGATGAGGTAAGGCAAGCTATCTTGGATATTATATTTTACAGGGAATAAATCAAATAAAGACCAACTAACACACCCAGGCACATAAAACTTGAAAAAATTTTAATGAGACTTTCTTTAAAAATATATATATATTAAAAAACAACAATATGAACAGATAAGCACTTTTTTCTTACTGAATAACACTTCATCAGATCAATCTTTTACAAGGAGTAGTCTCTGCGAAAGAAGCATTCTGTTTGGAGAACCTGACTATAGAGTCTGCTCATGTATTTCATTGTGCCTTGCTCTATCAAGTAAGTTATTAGGGAATAGTAATTCTCCTAAATTCAGTCAGGAATATAGTGAAGCTTAGCTTAGATATTGTTTTTCTTTATTTGTTTGAGTCTGTCTATCAATGTTCTTTTCAATATTTCCTGTGATTTGAACTTGGTGGTTTAGTGTGAATATATATTCAGTATGATCATGCTGTTTTATTATTTACTATTAAATATAATTGAAACTTTTATTGTGGTTGGTCCTTGTAGAAAGTATTTAACCTTTGAGAGTGCTTATATTGATTTGGTGACACTGTGAGGGCCACTTGAGGAGGCCTAGACGTCTTGGTCAATTATTATCATTTGTATTAGTATTAATATTACACAGAGTGTGTGTATGTGTGTGTGTGTGTGTGTGTGTGTGTGTGTGTGTGTGTGTGTGTGTGTGTGTGTGTGTGTGTGTGTCCCCGCTACTTGGGACAGGGACAAAAAGTACTGGGTCTGCAGGGATAGTGCTGGAGGACTCAGCTTGGACACTCAGCTGAGGACCTAAACCCTACAGCTGTACCAGTAAGGAGTGTTACTGGGGACCTGGTGGGAGACAGAGAAATCCAGACCTTGGGCTGAGTGTGTTCCTTGTCTGCTTTTAAGGGAAATTGTGCTTGATGCAGAGAGGTCTGCATCTGGAAATACTGAATGTATCCACTTGTATTTCAAGTGAATGTCCCTCTTCAATGTCAGTGCTGAGGATTCAGGCTCCTTGATTACTGGCCCAGTATGGGGACATCACTTTTGGAATCTGGCCCAAAGTGATGGCAGTAGACCAGATGGTCAACAGGCACAACGGACCCAAAGCGGTTTAACTGAAATGTATTTGGTGAGCAAATTAAACTACATTCACCCGTGATATTTCTTAAAGGCTATAATATCTCATTCTAACCTTATTTTAATAGCTTTGTGATACCTGTTCATGTTTTCAGAGTTGTTATTTTGAGTCACAGATTCACTGCTAGGTGATACCACTTAATATTATGCAAACTTATTATTTTGTACTAACAAACTCACTCCATGTCAATGATCTCAGCATAAAACGCACTGATTTATTCAACAATTTACAAAGTAGTAAACTTTCAGTAAAATGCTCCCAAGTGTAATACATAGCTCTTTTCTGTAAAAAAAAAATACAAAACCTCCTGCACCTATTCTTAAGATAAAAATCATACCTTATATGATCATCCAGTAGAACTATACAAAATCTTGTCCATTAAACGTAATGTTTTCTACGTGAAGCCTTTTATACGTTACCTCTTTCCATTGTTGAGCTGCAGGTAACATAGAACAGCAATCAGGTATGGTTGTGTAATACAGACACCTCTGTAAATAACTACTGCAATTTAAACTGAAGTGATTAGAATAAGCATTCATAACTGTAGGTGTCTCATGTACTCTTCCTTGAAGCAGAGCAACAGATATACCTCGGAAAGTAACGGGAATTCAAAGAAATGTCAGAACACAGATATCTCAAGAGTACAGGCATTGATAGTAAAGTGCAGATACCTAGTCAACACAGATATCTCAAGAGTACAGACATTGATAGTAAAGTGCAGATACCTAGTCAACACAGATATCTCAAGAGTACAGACATTGATAGTAAAGTGCAGATACCTAGTCAACACAGATATCTCAAGAGTACAGGCATTGATAGTAAAGTGCAGATACCTAGTCAACACAGATATCTCAAGAGTACAGACATTGATAGTAAAGTGCAGATACCTAGTCAACACAGATATCTCAAGAGTACAGACATTGATAGTAAAGTGCAGATACCTAGTCAACACAGATATCTCAAGAGTACAGGCATTGATAGTAAAGTGCAGATACCTAGTCAACACAGATATCTCAAGAGTACAGGCATTGATAGTAAAGTGCAGATACCTAGTCAACACAGATATCTCAAGAGTACAGGCATTGATAGTAAAGTGCATATACCTAGTCAACACAGATATCTCAAGAGTACAGGCATTGATAGTAAAGTGCAGATACCTAGTCAACACAGATATCTCAAGAGTACAGGCATTGATAGTAAAGTGCAGATACCTAGTCAACACAGATATCTCAAGAGTACAGGCATTGATAGTAAAGTGCAGATACCTAGTCAACACAGATATCTCAAGAGTACAGGCATTGATAGTAAAGTGCAGATACCTAGTCACTTAATATAGACAATGTGTTTGTGACACACATATGAGCAAATGCAGGAATGCAATAAATTATTGGCTTTCAGGTGACAACAATTGTAACAGGAGCCGAATGCAGAACTAGTCATAGGATGAAGGCACGCTATCTTTGCAATATACATTGGTGATAGCAGTCCATCACAGGTTCTTAATAGCACAGAGCTGGGTACTCTAATTGATGCAGTAGCATGCTTTAACAATTTCCAGGTGAATTTAGAGATTCCTGTCTAAATCACTATCTCAAGGTATGGGGAAAAATATGAAATCATGAGTTACATGTTTCCAGGATTCTCCAGCTCCATTATTCTTTCTACAAATATATGCTACAGAAATGCGTTAGGTTAGCCTATATGCCATAAGCAGCAGTGTTCCCAGCTATAATCAATACACAGTCCCATTCTCCCACTATAGGAAGCTCTCTAATTTTTTTGTTCTCCATTTGTTGGTAGGGGTAGAAGGGTACCTGCCAAATCTTCGAACGTTCAAAATTTCAAACGTTACATGGTCGAGACCAAACGTTCGAAATTATGAGTGCTGGAAGATAGACTTTCAACGGCACTGTATTGTGCAGATAGGGAGAATTTCCCTTTTCTGCACTGAAGTTCGATCTCGGAGTTGGTATATTTAAGTAGGGGTGGTGTGGGTGGTGCAGGGGGCCTTTCCCCTTGCCTACACTGTTAAAGTGTTTTTTTTTGTGT
This sequence comes from Protopterus annectens, assembly GCF_019279795.1. Lineage (NCBI taxonomy): Eukaryota > Metazoa > Chordata > Ceratodontiformes > Protopteridae > Protopterus > Protopterus annectens. Next base: position 282,127,947 of record NC_056738.1, read on the forward strand.
GTTTTCTTTTTTTTTTTTTTTTTTTTTATGTTCGAACATCCAAATGTCAAACATTTGTTCTCGACCATGTAATTTTCGACATTTTGAATGTTCGAACATTTAACATAGACCCAGGTAGAAGTGGAGATTGCTGCAGGTTGACACCCACCTGCTGCTCACTAGGGTTCTTGAGAAGTTGCTGTCATACCTGTATCGAATCAATTCTGCTTGTTGTTAGCAGAAAGGACATTACTATACATTGCTATATTATTCATGTATATCTGTTCTTATACATAGCAGCAGGTATCCTAAGAATATTGCTGCTGCATGTTGATAAGTCTCTGTGGAACACAAGCACCTCAGCTTATGTCCCACTCATTGCAGTTGTGCATTATGGTTGGCTGCAAAATGTTACCAGATTTTGTTTGGATTATGGTCATTTTGGCTTTATAACAAGTTATCAATATTCACACACGCACACACACACACACACACACACACACACACACACACACACACACACACACACACACACACACACACACACAAACTACTACTTTCTCAATCAAGATCACAGTGACAGTAATTAAATGCACATCAAAATCTTCAAAGCTGCTCATCTAGGCAATGACTACATTTTCATGGCACACAATGGTACGAAGCATTTTGTCTGAAAAATGCACCACATGCAATAATAATATTGATATATTGCGAGAAGCAGTGACAAAACATTTCAAAAGTTTGATTTTGCAGTCAATAATTTTCAGCTTAATTAATAGGTTCATAGGTTCATACTAGGCTATCTGCCCGAGGGCATTTACAAGCCTAGCCCATAGTTTTGTGGCTTATGCCACCCCTTTAGTATGGGGAACTATACCCATTATTTTGCTGTGCCTCTGTAGAGCAGTGACACTGAGGTAATCCCTGGGGTATATCTGCGATCTCCCATCCATTGGTCAAGATTTCTCTTGAACAAGGCCAGCGAGGTGCTCTGCCTCACATATACCGGGATTTTATTCCACAGCATAGGGAGTCTTTGGGTGATGAATCTATCCCTCCAGCACGTCCTATTAATAGCCGTGTCGAGGTTTAAGTCTCCGCCCTTGTGGCTCTGACGGATCTAGATTTTTTGAGGTGAAGCATATTCATCAAATCTGGGTTTGACATGGCCTTGTATGTTAGGCAAAGGTCACCTCTGAGCAAGCGTGGCGACTGAATAGAGCTGGAGTTCTTTCAGTCGGGCAGCATAGGACAGATGTTTGAGACCCTTTATCCTTTTGGTGAGGAACCTTTGTGGCCTCTCCAGCTGCTGCAAGTGTCGGGTCAGATACATTCCGAATGGGGCATTGTACTCAATCATTGGTCTGATGAGTGATGAGTATAGGGAGACTATGACCTCCCTTGATCTAGATGAGAATCCCTTCATGATAAGGTGGGCAATGTAGAAGGTCTTCCTAACTACTTTAGCTACATGGGTGTCGAATGACAGACTACTGTCAACCTGGGTCCCCAGGTCCCTGATAACTTCTTCTGTGCTCAGTGGATTGCCACCTATTTGGTAGCTAGGGGTAACCTTGTTTTCCCGAAGGGTATGACTATGCTTTTTTTGGCATTTAACTTTAGGCCATGGCTCTGGCACCAGTTATCCGTTTCTGTGAGACCCTTCTGAAGGATATCTGTGTCAGATGTGTTTTCTACTATGGCCCAGTTTGCAGTCATCTGCAAACTTTGTCAGCCATAACCCTCCTGTGTTTGCTTGTACTTCGGAAAAGTAGATGCCAAACAAGAGTGGGCCCAGGACTGAGCCCTGTGGTACACCACTTGTGACAGGCTTTGAGTCTGACATGGCGCCAGCAACTCTGACCCTGTGGGTTCTGTCACTCAGCCAGTTTGCAACCCATCTTGTGATGTATGGGTTAACATTTAAGCTGATGAGTTTTTCAATGATACCCGAGTGGGATATTGTATCGAAGGCCTTCGCCAGATCGAGGTAGGCTGTATGGACTGCCTTTCCCTCATCAATGGCTTTGGTGACTGTTTGTTGATCTGTAATGTTACTGGATATTATGAAGGGGATGGGTAACTTTCTCTAAAGAGCACAAGTATTAAAATGTGTGACAGAAACTGTGTGAAACTATAATATACACATTACTGAATAAAGATTGTGTATCTCTGAAATAGAAATACCACACACCTCCTTACACACCATAGTACAATCTTCTCACTTATTCCATTGCAAACAATTAAGATCTGTCTTCAAGTATATAATGCACAATGCAAAGTCACTTTGTACGATTAAGTTGTTAATTAAATGTGGAATTGTGGTGGGAGATTGGAAGCTGGAAAGCTCTGCTTTCAATGTTAAATTTGTCATTTACCAAGATTAGAGGTGTAAACAGAACATGGCTATTGTTTCCTTGTAGAGGCTGAACATCTGTGACACACATCATCACTAATTTAGTTTGTAATGCATAGACTTTGCTTTTGTGACTACATTGTTTATTTTATCTGTATCAAGTATCTAAGGTGTTCTCAGTCAATAAAAAAATAAAATGGTTATAACTGGTTGAAACCAAGACAGTCTATATAAATAGGGTGAAGTTCCTACTGGTTGGTGCTTAAGGGGTGCTACACATACCCACAGCACTTGAAATGAGGAAAAGTAAGAGTATTAAATTACCTGTGTTTTACTTTGGTGTTTAGGTTTTGTTTTGATTTTTTAACTGTGATCAAAATATCAAAAGGAGTCAGTTACTTTCAAGTACAAAGTGGCTGACCCTTGTTGACATTTAATCACAGTTAAAAGGTCAAAACAAAACCAAAACACCAAAGTAAAACACAGGTAATTTAATGCAGAGGATTATGAGTGGTTTGCCAATGCTAAACAGCATTATTACCTGTTTGAGACATGGATGCCAAGAAATTCGACTCGAGTGAAACTCAACAGGTGAATCGTGGCATCCTTGTTATGAACACATATATTAGGTTAGCATTGGCTAAGCACTCATAATTCTTTGTAGCTCATGGAACTTTATCTGCTCCATGTATTACAAGCTACAGTAAAAATGAACAGCAAAAAAAGAAAAAAAAAGCGAAGTGTTTTACTGGCTTTCAAACCCAAAAAACACTTAACGAATGCTTTCTGAAAGGTATTGTAACACTGTCCATGTCTCTTAGCTGTCCAGATTTTTGCAGAATATTTAGATTTTTGTCTCATATTTTGGGTATGCTCCTTATGAAGTCCATACTTTTTGGACAAATTACTGAAGACTGATCAGAAAATCAGGTGAACTCACATCATGTTATTTTAGTAAATTTCTAGGTTTAGAACACAAAGTCAGGGAAATGTCATCGATGGACAGCAAGCAGAAACAAATCTTTCATTCTGCCACTGTCATTTGAACTGTCAGATTTTACTGCCTAGCCTGACAGCCAACCTTAACATCTTCAGCAGGGGGTGATTAACATTTGTTAAAGTTGGGTTTGTGCCACACTAGAGCTTAACTGATTTGTCTTTTTAGGAATATTGGAGCATAATCAGCAGGCTCCATGCACTACAAAACTGTTTACTGCTTTTGATTAAGTTTTACAAATACTTCTCAGAGCAAAAATGTCATGCCTCTACATCAGCATCTATAAATATGTAAAAATCTAGTCATGTGGCTCCACAAATCACATGATTTCAAAAAGTAACAATTCATAACAAATAATGTACCAAACCCAAAGTAAACTCTCAGTACACTATGTGATGCCTATGCACTGTTCCAGCAATCAAGGAGCCTCAATCCTCACCACTAACACCAGAGAGGGGTGTCCACACAGGGGAGGATAACAAATACACACACAGTAAAGTACAATTTCCTGTAAGATCACACAGAGATCACTGTCAGTCTGGGGTTGATTTCTCCCTTTCTTTCCAGATCCTCAATAAGACTCCCCACTGGTAGAGCTATAGGGTCCAGATCTCAGCCTAGTGGGCAAGCTAAAACCTTCAGCACCCTCCCTCTCTGTGCAACCAGTGCTTCATGTCCCTGGTCAAGTAGCTGACACAAACACACACTTTGAGATAGGAGTTATACACAAACACACAGACACTCCTAGGGAAGGCTGTCACAGATTTGCCAGCTGTCCCCACTTTCTGCCCAGACTGTACGGTAGTAACAGCTGCCACCGCCCACTAATATCAGCTACTAAAAAGTCCCTTAACAAAGGGGATCCAATTATTACTGTGCAATATTATTATCCAAATGGCAAGTGTGACTGAACAGCAAGCTTATTGGAGTGACTTGGACAGTATCACTATACATACAATGTACTCTAGAGCTTAAAGCATCTCTACACAAAACAGTCACAGTTGAAATGTTTAAAAATATTTAATAATAAATAATAAAAACACAAGACAATACTTCTTACTACACAGTGCTAGTCAAGAGTTCAGCGATCACAGAAAAGTGCAATGTGGTTACATTTTGGAAGTTCAACATTTACCATTATTTTCTTATAATTGAGAAAACAAGCACGTGGCTTACATTAATATTTACAAATGACAGAATTATCTACAAAATTCTATCTGGCTAAGCTTGCAGCCTTCACCTATCTTCACACCCTACACAAGTATGTGTGTGATCTAGGTTGCAAATATTATCTTTTACAAGAATACAATTAAATTAAAAAAATATTTTAAATCCTTAATAAAATAAATGTGCACTTACGTAATTCCAAGGATATTATTTACATATATTCATTAGCTTCCAACACGTATTTAATATTAATATGTTAAGGTAGTACTGTGAAATTTGTTCTGAGGATTTCTTTGTAAAAATTAGATGAAATTAATAAACAGATTTATTAAAGTGCCTGCGATTCACTTCTGTGTTTTGGTTTCTTTTACACCAAGTACCATTCTGAGGAGTGGTTTTCGAGGTGCACAGTTAAAAAGTCATTGATGACACATTATTGTGGCTATTGTTATAATTTTTTGTTTGATGCCAATCAGTCATCTGGGATGCACAGTCATTAATGTCGCTATAATTGCTGATGCCAGATACTTCCTGTGAGCAAAGGTTTTTACACATTTCAAAAAAATTTCATAAAATTGTTGTTCATTGTTATCATCTCACACCATTAGTTTGATTAGATTTCAAGACTTCTTAACCAAACTTAATAAGCAAAACTTCATTTTTCAGTATAGCTCTTACACTTTTGTTTCAGTTTCTTTGCTCAGCTGCATCTCAACAGGCTCAGCTAGGTATATTTTCTTCCACTCTTGATTTAATGACAATATTAATCAGCACTATAAACAAAAGACAGAAATAAAAACCTTCCAATCTCGTTTTTTTCTTTTGATGGTTATAGAAGCTGAGTGCCAAACTGTTATTTATAAATAGTTATATATTAACATTGGCACAATTATTCTGTACCATAAAAAACAATATGCAAAAAGACAGATAAAATGATATTTTTCTATTTACTGCATTTACCTAAATTAAATATTGATACATATTACCATTTCTAGGCAGTCACATTGGCATGTGAATTTTTTCTAGACATTCTTATATCACTTTCACTTTACAGACAGATTTGTTCCACTTACTAGACCATTCTAAGGAGTTGTGAAAAAAATCCTTTTGGGTAATTTTGTCTGATTCTCTGCCTACCAATTTAGTGTTTTTCTGCCACACCCTTGGATACTTTGTACTCAAGCCATCCCTTAAAGGATACAATAAAATGAGCATACATCCTAATGCTAAAGTATAGTTAACAGTAACAATTAAAAACAGTACTCAAATGAAGCGCTGTACAACAATGGCCAAAGAAGTACGATTCTCTTGAGAAATAAGTAGCATAATTAAATGGTATAAAACTTATAAAGGTGCAGCATGTATATAAAGACTTGCATGAATTTCCAATGACTCAGTTAAATGCACTTACAAGATATCCACGCTCTAAATGCAGGTACACTGTAGCAAGACGATGGTTTCAAGGTATCCAGTCTTTCAAGTCTGATATATAAAGTATCCACACTGAAGTTGTAGTAGCTGCTGTAAGCTGTAGAAAACTGTAATTACAACTTAACCAGTCAAACAGTTCAGATAAGAGCTTCTGGCTTTAGTAGCAGTTAAAATCCTTTTATTGTAGAAGAAATTACTAAACTCTTCATGTCGAGTTAAAATCTTGGTATAGAATAAAACAGTCCCTCTGCATTCCAAACAATAAGTGCTTTCAGTATCTTCTTCAGATCATAGAAACTGGGACTGGAAGTTCCTTTTTATAGTTCTTACTTCCTTTACTGTTGGAAGAATCATTCAATCATCATGCTGTCAATCAGCTGTTTGAATGCACCAATCCTCTTTCCTCTCAGTTGAAGGTGTTCTATTTCCTATGCTTTTTGCTTTTGAGGGGTGTAACCAATCATGAATTATTAAGCCAGACACACCTCCATATTAACTAATGGTTGGTCTTCTAGCTTTTAGTATAGGTTTCAGTGGAATGATGTTATTCAAGCCAGGCTCAATATCAGCACAGAGGTTCACAATCCACTTACTCTCCCTGCATTCAGTAATATTTTCAATGTCACCTTTTCTTACTCCACTATATACATTCTCTATCACCTTATAAGTGAAATGATGACCAACATTTCTTTCAGCATGAGTTGCTAAAGCGTTATGTGGATCTTTATTAATAATATCTCTTTGATGTCTCAGAATGCAATTTTTAAACAGCTGATTAGTTTTTCCTACATAGGATGTGGGACATAATTTACAGGTAGCCATGTATACCACATTGGGGGTACACAAGTGGCTTTAATATTAAAAGTGTATTTTTTCTTTGTCCTTGGATGTTCAAATGTGTTATTACAATCAATCAATGGGCATGCTGTACAGTGGCCACACTAACATGTCCATTTATGTCCAATAATTTTGTGTTTACTGAACCCATCCTTTGTGCAAAGCAACCTCTTCAATTTTTTCTTATAGCCAAAGCATGGTGTTTCACCTACAATGTCTTTTAACTTGGCATCCTGGGTAAGGATTGGCCAAAACTGCATTATTATAGATTTAATTTGTGTGCTATCTCTGCTGTAGGTTAGCATCACTCTGGTGGTTCTGTCTTATGTTTCTTTGAAATAACTTCTTGGACATTTACATCCTTTTCTTTATAACCTCTGTTTCTTAGGTTTTGTTGTAAAAATAAGATTTCTTTTTCTCTTGTGTCATCTTTACTACATCTTTTATGTATTCTTTGTATTTCATTCCGCATAATGTTTTTAGTGACATGTTTAGGATGCATACTGCTTTTCAATAAGTAATGATTTATCCATGTATTTTTTTGGTGTAATTCAGTTTCCAACATATTTTCATTAAGAATGACATTCACATCCACAAATGCAATTTGATTATGAGAGTGTTCTGCTGTAAAGCTTAAGAAGCAGGCAGTCCTATTTAAATGTTGATGGAATAATTCAAATTGTGATACACTTCCTTCCCATAAAATAAAGAGATCCTCCACAAATCGACCATAAAATTTGATGCATTCATACCATGGATTATTTGAATTCAATACATGCTCCAACTCCCCATCTACAAGCACAAGATTTGAGTAGCTGTTCGCACAGGGGTTGCCCATGGCTACCCCACATTTTAGCCAATAGATTGAAGTACCATACACAAAATAGTTATTCTCCAGTACTAAGTCTAATAGTGCACAAATTCTACTGGTTTCATTAACAGTTTTTTTTGTGGCTTAAGATCTTTCTTACAGCTTCTACGCCTGCTTCGTTGGGAATGGAGGTAAATAAACTATTCACATCCAGTGTGGTCACACGTAGGTGATCATATTCCATGATGTTATTCATGGTTTGATTTATCTTTCTTAAGAAGTCATCAGTATCCTGCAGAACCATGTCAAAAGATTTTAAGATAGTTCTTAGTTCTTTCTCCACAAATAGTGACATTGTTTCTGTCACACACCCTTGTCCTGCTACTATAGGACGTAGTGGAGGGTTGTAAAGGTCCTTGTGAATCTTTGGAAGTCCATTTATATTCGGAACAGTGGGTTTGTGATGTTCAAAAAATTAAAAAAAGTCCAGATCTACTTGGCCTTCAGTCAACATATCCTGAAGTAGTGAAGACACTTTTGGTATGGTTCGATTCAGCTGGGTTGGTGTAACTCTGTAATATGTCTTCTCATCTTGTAACATAGTGGTCATTTTCTTCTTATATCCATAACCACTATAGTACCTCCTTCATCTGCTGGTTTGATTACAACATTCTCATTTTGCTGAAAATTGCATAGGGCTTGTCTTTCTTCATATGTAATGTTTCTATAATGTTTAGTATGCATATCCATTCTTAATTCCTCCACTGCATTATTACATAACCGCATAAACAGCTCAACAGCAGGATGGACTACAGGAACGAATGTGCTTGGTTTCCTTAAAGTTCTAACTTGTTCTGTGTTTGTGCCATAGATGTTCCTTAGTGTCACATTGTGTCCAAAATGCTTTATATCTATAACAAATTCATTCAGATCAGATCTTAAAGAGGGTATGAAAGTTAATCCCTTCTGTAGGACGGAAGTTTCTGCTTGGATCAATTCATATTGAGAGATATTCACCACTACAGAATTGTTTAATTCAATATTTTCTTTCTTTTTCTGTCTTGACTGTGAATTTGTGGGTTCTTGTAGCTGGTTTGATTGAGAAAAACTGGAAGTTGTGTGGTAATAGGGAGAAAAAAGATCCCTTTCTTAGGAATGGCTCCTGTTTCTGAGGATGTTTCAACATTCCTATCTGACATGGTAGCCACAAGGATCCCTGTAGTATTAGTAGTTGTGTTCAATGTGCCAGATATTTGTTCCTCAGTTCCAGTTTGGTTTCTAGATACAAGTGTGTCATATCTAATGGATGCAGAATGTCTAGTGCTGGAGTCAAAATGATTTGTAGTGGGTATTATTTCCTCCCTAGGCCATTCAAAGATCTGCCCTTGTTTAAAAATCTGTAATATCTCTGTTTAATTTCTTTATTTTCTGGTCTTTTATTTTTGATTCATACACATTGCGATTGACTTGTAGTGTTTCTAATTTGTTGGTGTGATAGGTATTCAAATCCAGTTTCTGTAGTTCTATTTGTTTTTCTTTAATTTGAATAGTGAGGTTGTCCTCCTCTGGTCTAAAATAATCCATAATCAGCCTCATGTATCGGAAGCTGGTCTCTAAATTTATTGCTTGCCATTTAGTTAGGAGTTCAGGATGTTGATTTCCATAGCTTGGCATGCATTTCACTCGCATTCCTCTAGGTATGACTTGGTGGTGTAAACAGGCTTCTAAATGAAAATGTTGCCAAGTTAATCTTTTTAGTTTGTATGCTACGAGTTCTACTTCTTGTAGAATGTTGTTAAAATTGCTGTAATTTGTGGTAGCTTGAATTTCTGATGGTTTAATGCCATCAAAGTGCATATGCAATAATGGATTTGCTTGTTTGTCTGTTTGTTCAACATTATTATACCGTAAGAAATCAATGCTTAAGCTTTGGCTTTTATTTGCAGTAGTAACAACGTTGCCCATGTGCAAAGGAGAGGTATAAGTAAGGAAACAATAAAATGAGTGTACCTCCTAATGCTAAAGTACAGCTAACAGTAACAAGTAAAAACAGTACTTAAAATGAAGCGCTGTACAATGATGGCCAATGAAGTACGATTCTCTTGAGAAATAAGTAGCGTAATTAAATGGTATAAAACTTATAAAGGTGCAGCATGTATATAAAGACTTGCATGAATTTCCAATGCTTCAGTTAAATGCACTTACAAGATATCCACGCTGTAAATGCAGTTACACTGTAGCAAGATGATGGCTTCAAGGTATCCAGTCTTTCAAGTCTGATATAAAAAGTATCCACACTGAAGTTGCAGTAGCTGCTGTAAGCTGTAGAAAACTGTAATTACAACTTAACCAGTCAAACAGTTCAAACAGTTCAGATAAGAGCTTCTGGCATTAGTAGCAGTTAAAATATATTTATTGTAGAAAAAATTAATAAACTCTTCATGTCGAGTTAAAATCTTGGTGTAGAATAAAACAGTCTCTCTGCATTCCAAACTATAAGCGCTTTCGGTATCTTCTTCAGATCGTAGAGATTGGGACTGGAAGTTCCTTTTTATAGTTCTTACTTCCTTTACTGTTGAAAGAATCATTCAATCATCACACTGTCAATCAGCTGTTTGAATGCACCAATCCTCTTTCCTCTCAGTTGAAGGTGTTCTATTTCCTATGCTTTTTGTTTTTGAGGGGTGTAACCAATCATGAATTATTAAGCCAGACACACCTCCATATTAACTAATGGTTGGTCTTCTAGCTTTTAGTATAGGTTTCAGTGGAATGATGTTATTCAAGCCAGGCTCAATATCATCACGGAGGTTCACAATCCACTTAATCTCCCTGCATTCAGTAATATTATCAATATCACCTTTTCTTAGTCCACTATATACATTTTCTATCACCTTATAAGTGAAATGATGACTGACATTTCTTTCAGCATGAGTTGCTAAAGCGTTATGTGGATCTTTATTAATAATATCTCTATGATGTCTCAGAATGCGATTTTTAAACAGCTGATTAGTTTTTCCTACATAGAATGCGGGACATAATTTACAGGTAACCATGTATACCACATTGGGGGTTACACAAGTGGCTTTAACATTAAAAGTGTATTTTTTCTTTGTCCTTGGATGTTCAAATTCATTATTACAATTAATCAATGGGCATGCTGTACAGTGGCCACACTTGAATGCCCCTTTATGTCCAATAATTTTGTGTTTACTGAACCCATCCTTTGTGCAAAGAAACCTCTTCAAATTTTTCTTAATCTTATAGCCAAAGCCCTTAAAGGATCACAGTCATCACTGCCATAGTATTTCTTACAGTAACATGTAGTCTTGTGACTTTTATTATTTTTCCTTTTTGTTATGAACTAGGACTTTATTCCTTAATCTCCAAGTACTACTGTGTAATGATGGCATTCAACAGGCCTTTAGTACTGACCACAACATCTACAGGACACACAGTTGAAGCAACACTGAACAGTTTAGCAAGTCAAGTACTAAGATAGCAAGTCAAGTACTAAGATCATTCAGCACTTAGAAATTTCTCCCTAAGAGTACTTAGCATCTTTCCCAGGTGACACTACGTTATTTCACAAAATCCTTTGGAGTACTGTCCCTTAATGGGTACCTAACTGTACTTAGCATCTTCCCCAGGCTACACTACATTACTGCAAAATGCAATGAAGTTTCTATGTCCTTAAAGAGCAGTATCTCAGTCTATAAATCTCAGAAATGTCATCTTATCTAACTACTGTCTGTAAATAAATCATAATGTAGCATCTTCTTAAATGGGAACGGCACCTAAAAACTGAAAAGGCATATGTTTTTCAGCATATCCTGCACTTTCTTGAAATACTAACCTCTCTGTATAAATATAAGTGGTTATTATTATTTCCTAAATGATTATACTCAAAAGAGGCATGAAAAACAGCTGCATGATTTTGTTTTTCAGTCAAGGCTGTCACCTATCTGTTGTCATTTTATAGGGACAGAGAGAGAACACCCTGTGATGACAGGATGGTTCGGTGTGTTGTTTGCTCTCCACCAGTTTACAACAACGCTGCAATTGCTTACTTTTGACTATCAGCATCATCCTCTCTTTTTCACTATTTTGCTTCCTTTGATTTTTATCAATGGCCATATCTGATGCAGGAGTTTAAGGGCTATCACAACGTCGGGCATGAAAAAAGTAACTCTCTTACTTGATCTTTTCAAAACTGTACTTGCAGTTAATAGAAGTCATTCTGTGCTGCAATCACAGATTTTTTAACAATTCCCTTAGAATTGTGTCTTTGATGATTAGTTATCCCTTCCCCAGCACTTCAGCCAATGCATATAATGCAAAATGCTGGACCAAATATCACAAAAATACAACATGCACTTTTACAGCAAATGTATTGCAGAAGAACATGCAAAATCAAGTAGACAGAAAATCATGATAGTAAGATAACATTTTTTCTTTCAGTTTAGAACTATTTGGGTTTGATTAAAAGCAGAGACAACTAATTGGCAAAAAGAAAAAAATAATATGTGGGTGGAGTTTTATTTTTGTTCATTTACTTCTGAAAAGCTTAAAACCCTTGCCTTTATTTATACTCATAAATGTAGCTCCAGGCTACGTAATTTATCTGACATGTGATGCTGGTAATCTCTGACTAATAAGACAAATGTAAATACACATGTTTAAGAGTCACTTTTAAAACTCTGTAGCTAGAATCAATGATCTGCCCCCCCCTTAGGCTACATGATGCAACATTTGACAAGACAAATGCAAGAAAAATATAAAATTTCCTAAATAGGCAAAGAGAAACAAGTTCAGGCATAAAATGAAGGGAATACATTTCACATGATGTTTTATTCTATATGGGTCATTTTTAGTGTTAGATCACTTTTTGCATTACTACTTACTTTCCATATGCAAAAGTGTTTGCTTGTTTTCAGACAGTCTGGTTCACAGATGTCTGGCATAATTCAATGTTTACTCTGCAATTTATTTGTATTGATAAGTTGCACAGTATGGGGAAATAAATGTTATTTAAGGCTCCATATTATCAACGGCTACATTTTATGCTGCAAGTTGTTACAGCCTGTTTTAAGTTAAGAGTATGTGAATCACAGTACTTTGAAAAATTATAAGTAATACATTGCAACTTAAACAAATTGGATGGTGTACATTTAGAGAACTTAAGTTAATTATCTGACAACTGATGTCTGTATTTTCTTTTCATCCTTAAAGGTACTGGATCAGTGAGAGCTTACAGTAAAACATTTTGTGCCCTTTTAACAAGGACAGGAGGAAAGATCTCCATACTAAGAACTTTTAAAGCTAAAGGAAAAAAAAATACCCGCCACCATAACTTTGGCTCTTAAATTTATTAGATTGTTTATATGAAATGTTATGATTTACTCCATTTTGACTCATTTGGATTAATTCCAAAAGTCTTGTTCTCAGTGTTGGTGACCAGTTATATTGAGAAGAAGTCTTCTGGAATCTGGACCCTGGACAAACCCTTTTCTAGATAGACCTTACACTAAAGTAAGTCACTTACACTGATGGCAGGTCTTTCAAAAAAAGTGCAGACTTACACTGAGAGCAAGTCTTTTGGAATCTGGCTCAGTGAGTCTGATGTCACTAGTGCATGCAGTACATCAAAACAATACATCTATTTTCCTGAGATGTATAGAAGTTTGTCCTGGATGTTTTAGGAGGCTGTACCTCCATATCCTCCAAATTTTTATAATCATCCTTCAAGTTGTACATCTCTGGGGAAAGGAGAAAAAAATCAGACATGATGACTTATATCTGTGGTAATTCTGAACACAATGACTCAACAACATCATTATTATTATGTAGAATAAACACAAGGCATTATGAAAAAAAATTATTTCTATAAGTCTTTATTTCACTATTCATATCCAAACAAAGCTTTTCTGAAATTCCCACACCTTAGTATTACTTACTGGATTTTCTTTGGCATCCTTTATTGTTGTATTTGTTTTAGAATAATTTCTGCATTAAATAATATGAGAAGTAAATAAATGAATTTATAGGTTCATAGGTATGTACTAGGCTAGGTGCCCTTGCTGGCCATTTTAAACCTATCGAGTTTCCCTTCTGGTGCAAGAATTAACCTATCCCATTTGGTGTTAGATTGACCTTACCCAGCCCATGGCTGATAATTACATATCAGCCTAATGTGAAGAACTGGGATCATGCCATCGATAACTTGAGGGACGCATGCTTGGGATAAAGCATTTAAGAGCTACCTCTGTACATTAGAAGTACAGGGGGTGGTGGTTCTGGGGTACATTTTCTGTTTCCCATCCACAGATACGAGTAGTACTTGAATATGGCCAGGGATAAGCTTTGTTTTATGTGGATGGAGAGTCTGTTCCACAGCACTTGTATTCTTTGAGAGATATACTTATCCCTAAAAAACATTCTGTTGATGTCGTAGAAGAGGTTTAGATCCTGACAGCAAGTATTTCTGACATCTGACTTACTGATGTGCAGTAGATCTATCAGTATTTGGTTGAAGGATGCCTTTTATTCTAGACACAGGTCACCTTTTAGCAGCTTGAAGGATACTGTGTATAGTAATGGGGCTTTGAGATGTTTAGTGAAATATTATTTAGGTGGTATATCCTTTTAGTAAGGTATCTCTATGGGCATTCCACTGGTAACTGTCTTATTGTGGAGGATAACATCCTCTACTTTCATTTCTTGCTTCCTAACTGTGAATGAGCTGGCAATCCAGTGGGCGACTTAGGGATTTATTCCCGTACATACATAGGTATGATATATATTAGGGTAAATGTATGTATTTATTTAGTTGTTTCGGTTTACTTGGTTTGTCTGTGTTTAGTCAAAAACCTCTTTTCATTGGAGGATTGGGGGAAAAAGTTCCAACATATTTACAGATATATTTAAACAGGCAGTAAGTAATATACATGAACAGACATTAAGGAATATACATTAACAATTACATATACATTTGCTTCTTATATTTATAGGAAAGAAAAACAATTATTACAGTATGAAAGATACTTTTACATTAGTAGATGTTGAACACTGAGCATCTGAAGAGCTGCATTAGTAGGTTTGTCAAATAAATAATCAATCATGTAATTAGTGCTTAGAAATTCAAAGAAATTGAGGTGAGGTAGGACAGAAACAATACTAGTGTTAGGATATGGGTTCATATTAAATATATATATGGATAGAATAAGGTTTATATTATGCAGAGATGGGGTGAGCAGTGCTGTTATACTATGTATATGGCTGAGTGAAGATTGTAAAACTATTCACGTACTGGTGTAGACTGGTTGTGGGGAATTGGATTATGAATGAAGAGAAAGGTTTTGACAATATGACATGGTGAAGATAGTAGTGGTGTTTATCCAGGAGATATACAGAAGCAGATTCATTGATTTGACAGGTGAAGTTTTAGTTGTGTTTTAAATTACTCTGCATTCTGCATAGATTCCAGTGGTAGTGGGGTGTGGTTCCATAGCTTAGTTACACTATTTGAATATATATTTATTTTACTTTTGTTTACCGGGATAGTCCAACTGGCTTAGACCCCATTTTCAGAGCAGGCCCAGGGAGAAAAGCTCCAGAAACAAGTTACAAAATTTGGCAAAAAACTCAAAATATACACATCATAGGTGAACTTTTTTCAAAAACAAAAATACACATATTGTAGATGTACACAGAATTACAGAGGTTTGATTAACTATTACATATTGCAGTTTTTACAAAAAAGTAGTATAAGAGTACAATTTGTTCATTTAGTCTTTCAGTTAACAGAATTACAAGTAGGTAAACAGACAGAAATGCTCAAACAACTGAACAGAAAACTTGCGCCAAAACATAAGTAATTATCTTATTCTATTAATAAACAATTATTTAAAACACTTATATAGGTGTAGCTGAAATTGCCATTGAGTCTCTTTTAACAAAAATAGCAGACATACAAGAACAGCAGGCATACAAATTACAATGCTGCTTCAATGTTTACAGGGGTAAGACAAAGAAAGGAAAATCTCAGTTTCAAAAGAATTATGACAAGTAGATGTAATATACTATATATTGGATAGGTTATTTCTTTCTAGAGTTTTATAGAGCCGGGGATAGATTTTTTTTTTCTTTTTCTTTTTTTTTAGGAAGCCATATTATAGAATAGGTGAGGATGAGATAAGAAATATGGTCCTGGAGATACCCTGGTGGGAGGCAGGAACAGAGCCATATCTTAGTTAAAAAATATATTTGGGGGAATAGTATGGAGGATTGCACTGAAGGATTTGTCCTAAGAGCTACAGGTATTGTATTCCATCTGTAGTATGAGGAATACCCGCAGATTTGATTGCTTTAAAAACAGTGAGCTGAGTTTGGCCCTGCAACGGTAATGGATAATTTTCTATGCAGAAAGCAACTGTGTGTATTGTAGGTAGTGGGTGAGCTGAACCCCATTGTGGGTCTTTAGTACTTTACAGTGGTGGGTTCTATAATGGCTTCTGGCTGCACATTTCACTACTTTATTTTGGCATTGTTCTAGTTTTCTGTGAGGGAAGTCTGAAGATTTGTGAGGATGGGAGCACCACAGAGAAGATGGACAGTAGATAAGTACTGGCTAGGATGGTTATATATGCAGGCATAAGGAATTAAGATTTTGGCTCTATAAGGTGCACCTTTTGTTATGACATTTTGTACATGGAAATTTGTTGGTGATGTTAGGACAATGTATTTTATTTTTTTCATAAGAAATATATTTTGAAATGAACAATAATAATCTCTCTGATTTTTTGAGGGGGGATTAAGCATTAGTTGAAAGTTATGCAATCACTGTTCAGTAGCTGTGAAAGATTGCTGGGTAACTGAAGTTGAGCCATTTTGTTGGGTGAACATATCAGTGTAAGGGCACCAGCATACTGTATGACAGAGTCCTGTTGTGAGCATGTGTGCAGAGAAACAGTAAGAATATTGAAGGGGGGGCATAGCATAGATCCCTGTAGGATGCCTGTTTTAACAGGAAGATATGGGGAGAGTGTGGACTGCCATTTCACTGAGGTAGCTCGTGAACCATGTAAGAGTGTTAAAGATATTATTCATAGTATGGACAATTGTGTTACAAGTTTAGTATGATAGATTGTTTCACTACCCTTAGCTTTGTTGACAATATCAGTAAATGCTATGAGAGCTGTACTGGTACCGTGGAAAGGATGGAAGCCATGTTGGATAGGATTGTTCCTTTGTAAGATAACTTAGAAGTTGCTTTAAAATGTACTTTACTAGTATTTTTGAGAGACAAGACAGGATTGCAGTTGGTCTAAAATTTGTGATGTCTGTACTTTTGTGGAGGGGGATAACATGACTTTTCCATAGTACAGGGACAAAGGATTCTTGGATAGACCTATTAATAAGAATAGACACAGGACAGATTATACTATTAGCTGCCATGTTAAGACATTTACTAGGTCATTTACTGGCAGAGCTAGAGCTAATTTTTTTGTTTGCTCGAGAGTTTTTTTTTTATTTTTTAAAGTTACTGTGGGCACTGGTTGTATAGTAAAAGTAGATGTACATGTAGAAGCATAAGTGTTTCAAACAGTGCAATGAGTCGATACTATGGACCAGTATCCCACCCTCTCTGCTCATCAATTAAAGAGGGGGAAAAAGCACTTCCTACTTCAATGTAGTAATATGGCAGCTAAATATATCCCTCCTCCACCAGCTCTTCGATTGAAGTGAAACAACAGATGCACAACATGGCCCTGACCTGTGACCTGCTCCAAACACTCCAACTTATTTTATTTAAAAAAAAAGTATTTTTTTAAACTGTAGCAAACATTTGCCTACAAAGCTGACAGTGATACTGTCTCAAGAACAGTCTGTGTTATCAGTGAATGCATTGCCTGTGATTGGGCACCTCACATCTGGAACTTTTCATGGCCAAGGACAGCAAAACCAGCAGAGGTAGAATGCAGGACAGATCTGAGCTGAACTGTCAATCTATGTACTAGTGCCACTATGCAAGGGCTTCAAGTCTTCCTGCAGGCCATGCAGCAAACTTACCATCTTCATAACTGTGTGGATAGCAGCTGTCTGTGCCTGGGTCACTGACTTGTACATATGCTAATGAACGTCAAATCTACCTCCTAAGTAAAAAACATGCCTGATGTTATGGTGGGACATCAGATTCACAAATCTCGTCCCCTTTGGATGTAAATGTTAGTTAGAAGCTCTGTAGCTCACAACTGATGCCTGAGCATGAGACCCTTGTGTAGCCAGGGCAGGGCTCACAGTTATTGATAAGACTGGGGTTTTTGACCTAATTCTATTCAAGCTCATCATATGTGGCGAGGTGCGTGAGGCCTCTACAGTGCCACAGTGTCATCAGGCTGTGCCATTATCAGTCCAAGCTGTGATGCCCTGTTGTGTTACACCCTCCAACAACAGCTTTTATGAAAACAGAAAAAGCAATACTCTGTTGGCAGCAGTTTCACACATGGAAGACTGCCCCAACAACAGAAATATCAATATATGACAGAAGCCACAAATATTATATGGATATGTGCATAACAGATGTACTGAAGGGACAAATATGCAGAATCCTTTTGTTAGATAAGTCCAGTTTCATAAGTACTGCAGTGTGCTATAAGGCAATGTAACAAATAGTACTTACCTGCAGCATCCTCTGAAGGCACTCTTGCAGTCATCACCAGTCTAGTTCCCATCTCTGATGGCATTCACTTTGTGAACACCAGCCCAGTTCCCAAATGTGAAGGCACTCATGTAGTTATCACTAGCCCAGTCCCCCCCCCCCCCCAGACGGAACTCATGTAGTCATCAGTAATCCAGTTCCTATCCTCTGAAGGCATTCATGTGGTAATTACCAGTCCAGTTTCCAAATCTGAAGGCACTCATGTAGTTAACGCTGCCTCAGTCCTAACGCTACTTCAGACCACCCTACCAATGGAACTCATGTAATCTAGCCCAGTTTCCATCCCATGAAGGAACTCATGTCATCATCACTAGAAGTTTCCATCCCCAGTTCCCATATCTAGGCCACCACCTGGTATGAGGTTCCATTCTTCTTCTCTTCAGATGGGGATGCCAGTGCATAAATATGCTGCTCTCCCTACAGGTACTCATGTGTACAAACATGGATTCAAAACTGGAAAGTACTGCATCACCTGCAATAAATGACAGGCAGATTTATGTCTGGTTTCTGAGGATTCTGAATGTCAATTCTTGTGGATGCCAAATATAAGGACATGCCAAACGGCTTAGAATGAAGTACCCATACAGTGTGCAAGTAATGTTGTTGTGTTGTGTCTTTCGGCTTTTCACGGTTAGGGGTCATCACAGTGGAAATCCGGCCCACTAATGATTGGTAGTTGATTTTTATGTGCCGAGTTACCAGCCCTGACGCACAACCTTCAACGAAGGTACACCCATTCACGCATGTCTCCACGCAGCAGACGCTCTAGCTGAGAATCGAATCAGACAGCGTCTTACTGTGAGGCAACAACACTACCGTAGCACCACCACCGAGAGTAATGTAATTCAGTTTAACATTTGTTCATATATAACTTGGGTTATAGGGTATGTTTCCAGTCTTCTCCAGATCATAAGAACTACACTTCATGTACATGCATCTGGGTTGTATCATGTGTGTTTTACCTGCTTGTGGCAAGGATGCCTACCATAGCGCTCAACCTCTTTTCTCTAAAATCAAGGATAAAGCCAAAAATGATCAGGGACAAGGACCAAAAATCCCCAGATCCTGGGTGATTTTAAATTGATTGACAGTATTCACTTACAAAGCTGATAGCATAAGAGGATTTGTACTGATATATATTCCGTGATGAGCAGTGACTCTGGAACTGTAAAGCCTGGGCCTGCATAATGACTTTAACCCAGACCGTTTTGTTGAAAGTCAAGAATTCAATCAGGTGCATAATAAAATTTAGGTGCAAAATAGGGGCTTATTTGAAAAATCATGGGTACCTGATAGGTATGATGCCGACTACAAATATGATAGACGAGACTACAAATCATTCTAAGGAGTTGAAGTTTTGACTCAGCATGATTTATTAGTTGAAGGTTCAACTGAATAAATAAAAAATAACTCAGAACTTTCTGTCTACTTATATCTCATATAAAGGTGATCACCTTGCATGCCCAGACGAAGGATGTAAGCCCCCCTCAATTAGCCTTAGAAAAATTTGCTAGGTATATCATTATTGATAAAATAACAAAGACTACACACACACACACACACACACACACACACACACACACACACACACACACACACACCAAATTTTGCTGGTGTGCCAAAATAAATTTTACCGCAGTGATTTCCCACTGGAATCAGATGATAAGTTCAACATCAGCAAATTGAAATTGACTTGTTTAAAAAAAAAAGCATAACACACTAGAGTGGCCATGGTGGTGCAGTGGTTAGCATTGTCACCTCACAGCAAGAGGTTCTCCGGTTCGATCCTCAGCTGGGGTGCCTTCTGTGCGGAGTCTGCATGTCCTCCCTGTGGTCACATGGGTTTCCTCCAGGTGCTCTGGTTTCCTCCCACATCCCAAAGACATGCTGTAGGTGGATTGGGCACTCCAAATTGGCCCTAGGTGTGAGTGTGTGTCTGTGTGTGTGTGCCTTCTGTTGAAGGTTGGGCACCGGGCTGGCAACTCAACACTGTAAAACTCCACTTCCAATCATGAGCAGACAAGTGATCCGCTGTGGTGACCCCTAACCGGACAAAGCTGGAAGAAGAAGAAGAGTAAACAAACACACACAATCACACAGTACAACTAAATAACATAACATAAACAAAGAGCTGACCTGAATTTCTCCTAGGCTCTCTGCTTTTTAAACTTCTCCCAAAGAAACCTCAGCTCCTTACATATATCCCAATGTGTCTCAATGTGTTACAACAAGAAAGTAAGCAAATAAAGGCCCTAATGCTCCATCCCCCTAGTACTATACTTCCTTGTACTACCATGTTGTGTCTTTCGGATTTTCCCGGTTAGGGGTTGCCACAGCGGAACGCCGGTCCGCTAATGATTGGCAGTAGATTTTTACTTGCTGGCTTGCCGGGCCTAACGCACAACCTTCAATGAAGGAACGCCCATTCACGCATGTCGACACACAGAAGATGCTCTAACTGAGAATTGAACGGGCAACGTCTGTGAGGCGACAACGCTACCGCAGCACCACCACCGCAGTACTTCCTGTTGTCTATTTTGGCCCCAAAATTCTGATAATCTCCTCTCCCTAAGATCTAAGAGACATTTCTTATTCAGACTCCTATTTAAACAATTCTGTTTTTAAAAAAAGTTAGTGCAAGTGTGCCATTGTTGGACATATCACCTAAACTACCTGTTTTACCTCCAGTACTCTGCTGCATCTATTGTCTTTCTGCAGTCCTCTCCTCCTCCCTGACCAATATATACTTGTACATACTGGAAGTACAGATCTAAATGAAAATGTCTTGTTGATATGAAGTTCTTCTTTTCACTAATGTAAGTTGGATCCTTATAACTGTTTTTGCTCGGGATTACATTACCAAAAATCCTCATGCCACATTACTTAAATATACTCACACAATGGCTGCAGTAATGATGGACAAAGAAAGAATTCTACCATGATGGTGATATGTTTTTTGATAAAACCACATGCTTCATATATATATATATATATATATATATATATATATATATATATATATATATATATATATATATAGTACATGTATTATCTTGTTTACTGATTATATTTATTGAGGGGTGCTTTTACCATTCTCAGTCGTGACCCGATAATAAAATAATAAAAAAAGCATAGCATTAGCAAGTAACAAACAAGTACAGGTCTGAAAGATTACATAGAGTTTATAGTTTTAGTTTATATAGAGTTGTATTTTGAAGACAGACAGAGGTCAATCCGTCCTTGAAATCAGGCAATGATCATGCATTTGATGTAGAATTCAGTACAAGTATTATTTGTATGATTATAAATTAACAGCATTATGGAAGACTTAAGTAGACTGACGTTGGACGGTTCTAGGTAAAACAGCACGTGTCAGCCCGTAAAATTACAACAGGAGCAGGAGGAAAACCTTTTGAAGTTTTGTTCTAAAAATATCTTTGGGTATGTTGTTCAAAATGGCAAAGGCCACTTTAGAAAGCATTTTCTCCCAAAACATTAAGGAATGCGGATCAGTGGAAGAAGGCTGATCTTTGATTTCACTGGGAATATTTTAACAGAAGGGACATGCTATTAATTTGATTTTGAGACTGAGGCAGTATTTTTCATGAGGTCATTTGAAGGGGAAATGAGGAGAGAAGAAGGGTGACACTAGCAGTGACACGGAGCAGTTTCCCTTTTGGCGAGCAGTGCCGTGAAGTTCATACTCAGGGGATTAACCGATGAATGTATATTGAATTGATACTGGCTTGTATATTGAATTGATACTGGCTTGTATATTGAATTGATACTGGCTTGTATATTGAATTGATACTGGCTTGTATACTGAATTGATACTGGCTTGTATACTGAATTGATACTGGCTTGTATATTGAATTGATACTGGCTTGTATACTGAATTGATACTGGCTTGTATACTGAATTGATACTGGCTTGTATATTGAATTGATACTGGCTTGTATACTGAATTGATACTGGCTTGTATATTGAATTGATACTGGCTTGTATACTGAATTGATACTGGCTTGTATACTGAATTGATACTGGCTTGTATACTGAATTCATACTGGCTTGTATATTGAATTGATATTGGCTTGTATACTGAATTGATACTGGCTTGTATACTGAATTGATACTGGCTTGTAATGTGCATGTTTTGGGAAGAGCTAAGAAGAATCAAAGTATACTGAAATCTGGTGATAAGAAATTATTACCAACAGAGGTACAGACAGATTTAGTTGGATGATTGGAGACAGAGCATTAAACCATTAATATCTGTATGACTTGCAAGCATGTTATAGCTGTATGGTGTTTGTAGGAAAGAGAGGGGTCAAGATGAACTCCAAGATATTTGTACTGATTTGCCTGTCAGATCATATTGCTGTGGGTGGTAGTGCAGAATGTACTGGAGGCTGGAGCTGTTTTTTTTTTTTTTTTCTGTCAGTTAAAGAGCTTGGTAGCAGTTTTTGTAAAATGTATAATGTTAATACAGAATCCAGACAGAATACTGAAGTAATTTTGAAAGTTATTTTCTAGACTCTGGATCCTATATTATGTTATGCATAGAGATGTTTTCCGCATCAATTCTAAAAGTAGAGAGGGAACAATGGAGGTGACACTATTAATAAACAATGAAAATAATATGGGGAAAAGTACTAATCCACGAGGATACGTGAGGAAAAGGAACTGGTTTCAGCAAATTGATTACTACCAGAAATAATGGTCCTGCCTGATAGATAGCTGGAGAGCCAGGTTAAAGAGCTGTGGCTGAAACAGAGTTTTAAGTTTGTTGATAAGGATAATGTGATTTACACTCTCAAATGTACATATAAAATTATGAATAAAGCACTAGCACACTGTTTTTCTTCTCTACAGATATGCAGATTTTATCAGTTACAAATTTATAACTGCCAGAATATTATTCTCCAACCTACAGTCATGTAAACACTTGATTAGGATGTCGGATTAATGTATGTGTTTAAGTATTTTATTCTGTTAAGATTTTTCATATATTTTATTGAAGGCTTATGTGTGTGTGTGTGTGTGTGTGTGTGTGTGCGTGTGTGTGTGTGTGTGTGTGTGTGTGTGTGTGTGTGTGTGTGTGTGTGTGTATGTGTGTGTGTGTGTGTGTGTGTGTGTGTGTGTGTGTGTGTGTGTGTGTGTGTGTGTGTGTGTGTGTGCGTGTGTGTGTGTGTGTGTGTGTGTGTGTGTGTGTGTGTGTGTCTGTGTGTGTGTTTGTGTTTATGTATGTGTGTATACAGAGAGAAAGGCAAAAGAAACGTGCAGTCTAACAACACTACTGGCAGCTCAAGAATAAAAATCTTTGGCAACTGAATGCAATCACTCACCTAGTAATTACAGACAATGGAGCTAATAAAATCATTCAGTCATTACAGATCATGCCAAAATAGATATTTCTTTGCTAAAAATGACATTGCATTCTGAGTGTAGGATTTGCATTTAATTGTTTCACCGGTTGGTCTAAAGCTACAAGCACGACTCTTTTGCTCAAAATAATAATACAACCTAAAAAGATGACTCTTTGTTGAAAAGTGAATAATATTTGATATATTGCTAAAGATGCAGTAATGCCACAGAGGAATGTCTTAATAAGGTTGTATATATGCATTACCATGAGAGAATGGACTGCATTTATCGACATCATGGATTGTTGTTATGTAGTCTGCCATCTACTATAAATGTATAAAAAGTACCTGTTTGAAAAGTCTTATACATCTGCACAGTGCAGCTTTTGGAAAAACTCTGAATCATGGTTAACAGTCCTGATTTGTCAAAAGTAATGCAGAATCACATATGTTGGGATTCATCAAACATTTAGTTATTTAGAACTCCAGATGGTAAAATATTTTGTTTAAGAAGGTAATTTTGTGCAAGTTATATGACTTAAAACATTCTGAGTATAGATCTAAGAGCCTGAGAGACAGAAAAGAATAATTGGTCCCTCTATGTTACTTCTTGTGCAAAATATTCCTCATTATACGGTGGTGGTGCTGCGGTAGGGTTGTCGCCTCACAGTGTCCTGTTGTGGAGACATGAGTGAATGGGCGTACCTTCGTTGAAGGTGTGCATCAGGGCTGGCAACTCAGTACGTAAAAATCTACTGACAATCATTAGCGGACTGGAGTTCCGCTGTGGCGACCCCTAACCGGGAAAAGCCAAAAGATACAACAACATTGTCCCTAAACAAAGAAAAATAAAAATTTCATTTTGTGTTGATAGACAAGTATCTTTATCAAAACTGAAAAAAAAAAAACACGCATTTCTTTTTAGGTCTACAAGTGTACATGAAACATTGGAATCCTGTTTACTTAAAACAGCATATAACTAATCTAGGAGAAAAAAAAATTCTGCCTTGGATTATACAAATTACAATCTCATTAGCAGCTCAGATTTATAAAATGGCATAATCAGTTAATCAGCAAAATAAATGCATCTTAATCTTCAGAGTATTTTCAACATAACTGAGGGATACACATCAGGGTCTACATTTCTTTCTTTTTCTGTATATCTGTGCATTTTATATATGTATCTCTCTCTATATCTATCGGTGTGTGTGTGTGTGTGTGTGTGTGTGTGTGTGCATGTATATATATATATATATATATATATATATATATATATATATATATATATATATATATATATATATAGACATATAGCTATATAGATATAGATATACATAGAAAGATATATATGTCATATGAGATATCTCTGCACTCATTTTATTGTATAGTAAAATACTGGTGCTTTTTTCAGTGGTACACTTGGACAAATTATGTAACCATTGAAGTTCATTATACCGATAGTTATGTAATTCCTGCACTTTTCCCTTTTCTAAATGTTTAGAATATTTAATTTCTAGTGGCAAGAATAGGAGGCAGTAGGGGTTTAAAAGTTTTTTTTTCTTTTTTTAATTGCAAATGTAACCTGTTGGTTTACATTTGTGATTACTTTTTTCACTAATTTTTGTATAAATGATTGGTAATCACCGAAGAGTTTGCTCAGCGTTTTCTCTTTCTATCAAACTCACCAGCAATTATTCATTATAATCTCATATGAGAATACAAACATGCAAATGCACATTTGGTTATCATCATACTATAAGTTCTGTGAAAAGATTGTATACACAACTACATAACAAGGCAAACAAGTGTACCTTACAGGGATGCAATAAAAGCAGGTTATGCAGGGAAGCAAAGAAGCAAATACCATGTTACAGTGCAATTAAGTGTTCTTCTGAAAGTGTCACCAGGAAAAAGGTGTAAAGGTGTTTTACTATTGCTAACTCTAGGCAAAGACACTATTACATTTGCTGCTAGTTATTCACACACATTCTGCTTGAAAGAATGATATTTTAACAACAGTGAACAGCGAACACCTAAACATCAAGTACTCATTGAAATGTATTTCCACGATTCGCTGGCTACTTAAAGGGCAAACAAATACTTGCCCTGCAACCCAATGGAACTAAATGTACCTAAAACAAACTCATCGATGTGGGGGGCTGTCCCCCCTACACCCCCAACTTAATATACCAAATCCAAGATTGCACTACAGTGGAGAAAAGGGCAAAATTGTGTAGTTGGCCAACTAGATCTTTGCCCTTTAAGTATTCAGTGAGTTGCGGCAGTGAATTTGGCTGAATACTTGTCGATGTTTAGGTGTTCACTGTTACAGCATTTTGACATCATAATATAGACCCCGAAACTTTATTAGTCCTAGATATTAGATATCTATATATCTATATGGTTCCACTTCATATAATCAAAAGCTCATAACATCTAAACTCAAAACATCAAGACCATAACATCTAAACCTCATAACATCTAAAACTCATAACATTGAATCTCACAACATCGAAAACTACAAAGCAAATATAAATAACATCCCACACACTTTTTACTATGGTTATGCAGGGGGGCAAGCCCCCCTGCACCCCCCACACCCCCATAAATTAAATATACCAACTCCAAGATCGCACTACAGTTAGAAAAAGCTAATTTCCTAACCCTACTGTATCACGATCAGCATAAACAATGTACACAGAATGTATAAATCACTACCTGTATGGCCCAAACACACGTACACAGTGGCATAATAAACACTATATACAGATTAACAGAATAAACTATAACATTCACATGTTTGATGATACACTACTCAATTGTATTCATTTTTGATGTTGTGAGATTCAATGTTATGAGTTTTAGATGTTTTGAGGATTAGATGTTATGGTCTTGATGTTTTGAGTTTAGATGTTATGAACTTTCGATTATATGAAGTGGAACCATCTGTATATATCTATACATCTATCTATCTATATATATCTATACAGGTTTACCTTCATATCGTCGATCACATATGATCGATCAGCCACATCTTCGACCCGTTTCCACAAAATGTAAACCGCAAAACTTTTAAAACATTGAATTAATGTCGAATTTCAATATTTCTGGCTGCACCACACGTCCACACCAGTGCTACCATGGGTCAAAAGCGGGGCGAGATTTAGCCGTTCGCATATGTGGTTTTCGTCGTTTGGGACAATCGCACTTTGGTGTTCGGGGAAGCGGGGTTGACCATATTGAGATTGCCGTTATGAAGGTAAACCTCTATACATCTATATATATATATATATATATATATATATATATATATATATATATATATTATAGATATCAGATTAGATATCAGTCCTATTGTGCTTGTCTCGTAAGATTATAACCATGTTTAATTCATTATAAATTTACAGTCAGGCTTTGTATTTATATACAATATAAAGGTGTTCTGTTGTGTAAACTTCCTCTACTTGAGGGAGTATTCGGTTGTTTCAACAATTTATCAAATTGCAAAGCTGAACTGTATTTGTAGCAAATCTTTCAAAGACAGACTTAGGTATCACCCTATAATCTGAGCTGCAGGCTTGTTTGTCACATATTTATCACTCCTCCAAACGTGATTTAAAGATAATGTAGATAAATTTATCGGTACTAATAAATATAAATAATGTGGCTTGCCTGTGGGTGACTGAATACAAACACTATTCCTTTATACATAAATAATCCTATTTGTTAACCAGGTTGACCCACTGGACACACAGACTATTTCATGGGCAACTTGGGAACAATGGCTGGTTAAGTGGCTTGCTCTAGGTCACACAGGAAACAAATGAAAGCTAATGGAACCAAACCCTGTACAACAGGAACTGAGGATCACAAGCTTAACCTCTTCATCAACTTCCAGACAAAATCTATATAAGTCTGTGGGCTGTAATGATATCTGCCTTATAACCTATTATGTTTAGACACATGCTACTCAAGTGAAAACACAGGTACAACTTGGAACGTCTTTATATACTGAATTGTTTATTTCAGCTGAGTACTGATAGGACTACACAGTGATTAAATAAACTCTATCATATCTTAAAGACCATTCTGATAATTGATACTTTCGATCACAAGTGAAGGACCATCTCAAGTCCCAAGTTGTTTGTAAGTGCTTTTCTTTAGATCACATCAGCTAGTTTCCCAAAATCTACTATTCAGTGTTTCTATAACTTTCAACCAGATACACAGTTTTTCCCCAACATCTAACAACTTCCTCCTCATGTTGCACTCATTTATAAATATTGTACACAGTAATTGTCTGTTTGGTTACATAACATTTAGTCATTAGTTCTGTGTTAGTTTCATTACAACATACTTAATTTGATTAGGTAACCATTATGATTTGTTAAGGTTCATTTACTGTACATTATTTTTCTCTTATCTTAGTCTACAGTCTAGGCTGAGACTGAAATTGGTCCACTAGGATTACCGCTCTACCCCAGTTACCAAAGTGAACAAATAAGTAAAATTAATTTTACTGAACAGATCATAAATAATTTCTTTTTAAATCCCCTATCTATACAAAAATCCAAAAAAGAAATGTACACGGTACTTAAAAAACTGAGATAAATATCTAATCTTATATGGGTATATTAAATGATAACTGTAGCTTCAAAGAATGAAGAAATGTATAAATTGCTATGAGTTTGTACTATGACCTTTTCTGTTATTTTCAGTTTGCTAACATTTTTCAGAATGTGTTTTTGTTACTGCATTTCAGATTGTAATCATTTTAATCTTGTTTTCATCATGTACCTATGCTAAGGAAATCATTACTAACACATTAAACAAATGCCAAGGAAATCAAATTCAGTTTATGATGTGCTTTGCAGGAAAACAACTCAAGCCCAGTCACTCCGAGACATCTGCAATAGAATGCTAAAGCCGGTATAATTACAATTAGATTAATTATACAGAGTTTGTCTTACTAACTGTGGTGGGGGGAAATGAAGGTCAAAAAGGAATTATTAACAAAAAATGGAACCATTGAAGGATCTGACTTTGCACATTAGACAGGTGTTTTACTATTAATAAACTACTGAGAGCTAGGAATACAATATTCACAAAACATAGAGATGTATCCTGATTTTAGGCCAAAGGAAATTTACTGATAACTAGCGGAGAATATAAGAGTGGAATTGTATAAACAAGGTAAACAATGCATATAGTTGCTGGAATGCTTAAAAATACAGGATGAGAAAACTGTAAATATATTTAATAGCTGTGCAAATGAAAAGCAGTTCTTGATTCTTTCAAATTTGGATGTAAGTATGCTAACTTCACATTTATGATTATATTTCTAATTATGAGGAGTCACCTGAAATGTTGTCAAGCACAGAAGGGTGGAAGTGAAGGAATATGTTTATGTACTGGGTTAATTAGCCATAATTAGCCATATGTACAATGCAGGATGAGGAAAAGGAAGTGAGAATGGTTTTGTTAAGGATGAAATGAAATCTGAATCATTCAGGTAATAAGTCAAGTGATTTGTGCCAGAAGCAGCATTTGTTCCCAATAGAACATCTTCTATAAAAGTGTCAGACCTTTATTTTGGTAAACCACTCATGTACTGTAGTTCAGTTTTTGTCTGACTTGTGACTTCATGAGTTACTGAAGATTATAAGAAAAAATGTTCTACAGAATGCTACAGGTGAAAACATATTTGTATTGCTTAGATGTTTTTAGGGTGAAATACATTATAAAAAATTTAATCCATTACCCATTGCTGAACTAGTGATTTCTGAATACTTGGAAGTAAAGAGAATACAATAAGTAAAGTTTAATAATTTCCCAAAGCAGATCTATTACATATTCTATGGAATTGTAAGCACATGCACAACCTCTGGTGTTCTCTAAAGGCAAGATTGGAAAAAATGGGCCATGAAAAATCAATG
Source organism: Protopterus annectens (assembly GCF_019279795.1). Taxonomy (NCBI): domain Eukaryota; kingdom Metazoa; phylum Chordata; order Ceratodontiformes; family Protopteridae; genus Protopterus; species Protopterus annectens. Next base: position 282,157,544 of record NC_056738.1, read on the forward strand.
CCATCGTAAGCATTGCTATACATAAACTACCAAAACAAAAGCTACATATCATAATTACTCTTTTTGTCTTAGTTAAATTATACATTACTCAAAATTGGTTAGACCCCAATAAACATTCTTCAATAGGCTTCAGAAGTATGGCTGTAAAATATATATCCTCACATAAGAATATGAATAAACGTTCCTATTACCAGCAATACTGGAATATTCTCTTAGAACATATATTAAAAGATTAATTCAAGCTGTTAAGTTACTCTGCTTCAACTAATATAGGTGAATTAGAAAGTGTATTTTTGATTTCCAATGGCGACACTATGAAGATGATTTGTATGGTTATTGTCCGTTTTAAATGACTGATTTATTCTTTCTGTTTCAAATAACATTGTAACTTCTATTTGTCAAATTAATACTTTCTACAACAGGAAAGAAAAATAAAACATTTTTTGAAAAAAAAAAACTTAATAATTTAGAGGTCTGAAATAAGATCCAGTAGAAATTCATTAAGTAAAAATTAATAATGTGGAGTCATTGAGCTAGATCCAGCATAAACTAGCAACTTAATAATTTGGAGGTGTTGGGTAAGATCCAACAAAACTCTTTTGTGTTTTACCAAATTTCAGCCGTGTGGCTATAAGCAATTACTGTGAGAATCAAATGGTAAGAAAAGGATACATATTATCCGTACACAAAAATGATGAGATATCTTTAAAGTCACTTGCCAACTGATCACTGCTGGCAGGCTTTTTCATTGCAGTAATTGTCTAAATAAGCCACGATTGTACTCACCTCACAAAACAAAAGGTGATATGTGACATGCTTTTGCCGAAATTTAAAAGGGCAACATTGTGGGAATATAAACATGCAACATAATGATCAGAGGCTATGTAACACTTCAGCATGCAGTTAAAGGATAGAAGGATATTCTTATATTCGATTGTTTTCAGAAGAATAGTTTGCAGAAAGGGTGAACAGGTGTATGCCAAAATGTACAGTATGGTTAGATTTAGTATAGTTCTTATACCAACAACCATATGGGGAATCCCAATATCCAGTGAAAAAAAGTTATTTTGTGTTAAAAAATCTATGGGATGATTATTTTTTATTGAGTACAAGTTTGGAAGGCTTTACAGATTGCCAAGGGCAACAGTTCTACTGACAATTAAATGAAATCCATCCTTTAAAATGAGGTGTGCTAATGAATCTATGGATACAACTGAGGATTCATTATCACATATTTAAAGTGTTACACTTTATAAGACTGAATAAATAATTCTACAAGAACATAAACAGACCATAATGCCCTGTGTAAAACTACTTTAAACCAGTGAGTCATGACATGCTTATAGTGATCTGAAAACTACCTTAAATCAAATGGAAATGTATAGTACAGCTGCTTTATAGTTTTCTAACATTCTGTATGCATATATATGGTGTCTACTTTATTCTTGCAAAAGCTGAAATGCTCGAAAACAACTCACGTGAACCATAACGAGTGAAACATGAATACGTCAAATGCACTAAAACCATGAAATTCGAAATCTCGATCTCTCATAGTTGGCCAACCCCACCTCCTGCAACATACTACCTACCGAAACACAGTAAAAACAACACATACACACACTAACCAAAACCCTACTTCTAACCCTAAAATAAAGCACGAAAACCTTACTCCTAACCCTACGCTAAACCCTACACACAGAACTATCTATGCACTATCCTTAACCTCTCCCTAACCCTAAGGACCGTAACTACCGCACACTTACCCTACTCAGCTAAACCCAAACAAACTAAATATTCCACACACATACACTTAACAAAATCCTACACCGATGAACAAAAATCTGATGCTATTGAACTTACTTTGAAATTAACTCCCCTTAAAAATCTAATTTATACCCAAATTATGATCAATAACAATGCGTATCACACACTTGTTTTAGCAAAATTAATCCCTTCCATTACCCTTATTGTACCATATGCCAAAACAATGTTGCTGACACCCTTCATATTTTTTGGAGCTGTAAAAATGTTTACAAGCTGTGGTGTTCGCTAAGAATCAAGTTAGAAAAAAAGGGATGCACCAAATCTACCCTGTCATGGGAAATGGCAATTTTACATATATTCCCTAATAATTTCTCATACGAAAATAAACACATCATAGTCACATTGTGTGCAATGATCAAATCATATATAGCCCAAAACTGGCTAGAAAGAAGTAAAATCACATGGGAAGAATTTAAAGGAATGGCTATAAAATACTTATTAGCCAGAAAATTAATTACAAGAAGCCAAAAAAAAAACTATCTTACTATCAGAAACATTGGAAAACGCTTTTAGAAATCCTAGGACAAAATTGATTTATGACCAAGGGACTTCACCATCAATATTACTTTACATAATTAAGGGAAATTAAAGGCAATTATTATAGAAATACCCACAATAACAGTGTACAGGTCATGGCAAACACATATAAGATGAACATTAAGGTGACATCAATGTATATATTGTACATAGTTAGTACAAGACAGAATGATTAGTTAGGTAGACTAGAATATCTGGTTGCAATGTTTTAATGTCACATTTTCAATATGTTGTATATTATCTTTATGTAAATGTCTGTTTTACAGCTCATTAACAGCAGCTTGATTATTATGCAATTCTGTATAATTGTTACCCTAACATTGATGATTTATGTTATGTATATCGTATTTGGATGACTGAAACTTGACATTCCGAGTAGCTTGTATGTATATTTTCTGTGTTATTCTTTTCTTGTATTTAAATAGAAGTGAAATGCAATAAAAATTATATTTGAAGGAAAAAAAAAACCCTACACTAAACCTCACATACATTACCTGTCTATACACTTACCTTAATCCGCACCCTAACCATAAGGTCTGTAACTATTGCACACTTACCTTACGGAGCTATTCTGCAGATGAGCCAACCATGCATATTCGATATTTCCACTTTCACGGTTTAGTGTGTTCGACGTGCTCATGTTTCGCTCATCATGTGTCGCGCAAATTGGATTTGAGCGTTTCAGCTTTCGCGGGAATAAAGTAGACCCCATATATGTAGTATACATGCATCTAGGCATGTATGTATGTATGCATGTTTGGAAACTGGCCATGCTATGGGAAGCTAAAAGGTAAAACACTGATGTGACAAAATAATGAGAATGCAAAATACAGCTCCATGGTTACTCACTAGGTTGGTATTAAAGTGTTGTTGAAGGAATAATATGAAGGAAGCTTCCAAATTATTGCATTGCAAGCCATAATACAGAGGGATAAATAAGAAAAAGGTGAGGGAGTCTGTATTTTGGGAAAACACAAGCATAACTGGTTGATGAGAAAACAAAGACTCTCTAGTCACTACAGGAAAATGTGTACTTTGTTCTTGTATATAAAAACAGTATTTCGATTTATCAGATTATTTTGTCATAACCTGAGGAAATAATGCATTTCTGTCTGTAGATGTGATTTTGTGGCCTAATCCATTGAATACAGGTTTAATTAAAACATGTTACTAGGGAAAAAGGATGTATAGGTGTCAGTTATACAGTTTGGCAGTGTTAAATATAGTTATCTCAATACTGTATACTGCTAATATATAAATATTAGGTTATCAGTCTGCAGACTATCACAAGCCCAGCCAATAACCAGAAGTCAGGATCAAACCTTGTAGCTTGTATTTGTGTGGTAAACACCTTTAACAATATACCAAACCACTCCCTAAACCATAGTCTGATCAAAGGCAAGAATTAAATCCTGTACCTTTTTTTGTCTGTGAAGTAAACACCTTAACCATTACACCATACCTCAGCACAATGAATCTTTTAAATTTATGATGGCATGTCACCAACTAATAGGTGAAGAAATGAATGTTACATATAGGGGAAGGGAATCTTGAATACTGTTTCTGAAATTTTGGTGAATGATACTTTGCAAGCTATGGGCAAAGACAACAGGACATAAAGAGGGTGTCAAATGTCTGCCTCATATGGACATTTTTAAGTATGTGCACTTAAAGGCATTCTAAGTCTGTTGTTTTCTTATTCTTTACTGAAGTTTTTATCAGAAGTCCAAAAAAGGAAGAGTGGAAATACCCTGAAAGCACTCAAACTTCATGGGAATGTATATCTAGGCTTCTTAAGATCTGTGTGAATCAATAACCTAGTGAGTACTTAAGAACCTATGAAAATAAATGGCCCTTTAGGTCATTCTGTTCTCATACTTTCACTAAGCAATATATATTTATGTATACTTTGTCCAGCATATTGTGACCAATAGACATACCATCTATATGAATCCTAAATATAAGCAGTCACATAACTGAGGGACATGTAAAATGAAGTATCAGGGAAATTGTGTACTATTTTTAGCAGTTCTTCACAGCTAGTCAGGATAGTTGGAACATATTCACTTAGATGTCGAATTCCACATAGATGCTTGACTCCTGGAGCTGAAGGGGGCATGCACTGGATTGGCTGTGCTGAATGTCCATGACCAATGTAAAGAATGTGAGCAGAAAGCAGCACCACCCCTTCCCTTCAGCACAGGAAGTGGTGTTCCTGGTCTTTAATGCAAAAATCACATTTCCTTATATGCAAAACTTGAGAGCCTGCAACCCCCCCCCCCCCAAAGAAAATTCTGGGCATACACCCTCACTCTCAGTCCCTCCCTGCCAATTTTCCCAGAGTGCCATAGCTGGTATTTGAAATGTAGTCACTTAGGCCCCAGCAAGCACTCTATCCATCCAAGCTACTGAGCCAGGAATAAAATGTTGTGCCATTTTAAATTCTAGTACTGTGTGAAACAAAGGAATAAACTTCAAGTTCAGGGCAAAATTATTAATTATTGTTTCCTTAATAATTGAATAATCATGCAGATCAGGTTATACTTTCACATCAAGACTGCTTTATAAAGGCTTAGATGGTGGTAACCCAATCTGTGTTACCAAACTGTAATTTATTTAAAGTAATGTAAAGATTTCTGCTCATTCCATAAAGGCAATCTAAAGAAATGTAAGAATGTCACTAAAAGGATCATAATTTTGTATCTTTATACTGGGAATAAAGGATGAAATGTATAGAGAGTTATGGTTAACTTTTAAAATTGTGGATTGGATATGTTAAATATAGGATGGAGATGAAACTAGCAACCAGCAGTTAGACAGCAGCAGAGAGGCTAAAAGAGCGACTGCTAACCTGATAAAAGTGTTTTTTTTTCCTGCTACTACCTGGGCAACTGTCCGATCTAGCTAAACTGCAAGTATTTCTGTTTCTTGAGCTGTTTTAAACTGTTTAAAGTTGTTTTTGCACCTGCACTTTTAAAGTTTGTCCTGTTTGTTGCATTTACCTGTTGAGGCTACACACTCAAGTGCGCTAGCCTGTGTTACATATTTATTGCATTTTCCTGCTGTTTGTTGCAAAAAAGAAAAAAAATGTCCTTGTTTCCCGTCTTTCCTGACCTAGAGTAGTCCAAATACAGGCTTTGCTGTTTTCTGGACTTTTGGAAAGTTACTGTGTTGCCCATTTCCTTTCTTGGATAAAGAGAGGCTTCTTTGTTCACCAGTGGCAGTGGGGAGCTTGGAGCAGCCTATCTATCCCTGGAGGAGTGTTCCCAGTACAAGAATCTGGTAGTCTATTGGCCGTTTTGGGCCAGTTTCTAGCTCTTTCAAGTCCCCCTGTATAAAACCCGCTTTAGCGTGGCTTTGCACGATTTTGTGCATAGCACAGCATCGGGCAGCGCCGCTTAATTGGGTTTAAACCATTCTCGGCTCCACAAAGTCTGCTCTTCACTTTTTCCCTTAGAACTGATCTAGTTCTCATAATAAACACCCTATTCCCACTCTAAAGCCTGGTACTTGCTCACTAAAGCAATTATATAAGTCAGCACTAAAAAATTAAAAGCACTACACCCTCACAAACTCCCCTTGAGTACTTTGTTCCCCATTGGCCCTTTTTTTCAATTATAAAGGAATTCCCAATACTATTCTAGCATGTCCAAAGGTCAGTTGTCAATCTCCTCTCCGGTCCAGCTGGTGAATCTGGGAATCTTGAGGTAATGTTACAACTGCCTCTTGTACACAGACAACCCTCTCCTCCTCCCAACAAATTCCAACACATGTGAGAGATGCAACCATATAGCCAAACTGGAGGCTAAGCTCTCTCAACTCACTACTGGCGTAACCAGTCAGGAGGAGAAGGAAACTGCACTCACTACAATTCCAGTCTCACATAGACCTACCACGACAGCAAACCAAACACATAAACACACAAAAACATACTCGGAGGCTCTAAATAAAAATCTGCCTAAGCAGCAGAGACCTCCAAAGCAGATACCCAAGCAACCGCTACCCCAAAACAAAACATGTGCAACACATATCTCACAAAGCCAGTGTGCCGAACAGTCACAGCCCTTAAGGCTAAACAACACACCTGATACACTTGTAATAGGTGACTCTATCATCAGGCACACTGACGTCCCGCTCACCAGGCTGAACAAAGAGAAGGTCAGGGTGAGTTGCCTGTCGGGCGCTAGGATCCGCCACATAACACAAGCACTCAGGTCACTCCAAGGCAAGTACAAATATGACTTGGTCTTTGTCCATGCTGGTGTGAATGACCTGAGACGTAACACCCTGGACTGCATGAAAAGAGACATAGAGGAGCTCTCTGAGCATGTAGCCCAGGCCGGTATGACCCTGACCTTGAGTTGCATCTTACCCCCACCAAGAATGATGCCACAATATGAAGACAAGATGATCAATTTCAACAATTGGCTTAAGTATTGGTGTCATTCAAAGGAGATCCAATGCCTGTCTGTCTGGGATGACATGCTCGACAAGCCATGATGCTTCATTAGGGCTTGCACCTGTCACCCTTGGGCTTTCGGATATTGGCAAAGGCTCTTGCCACCCCCATAGTGCCTTTTTTAGGCAAGGCTCAAAAGACAAACCCACCTCCATAGGTATCACAAGGGATAAGAAACTAAGAGTAATGCTACTCAACGCCAGAAGTCTAAACCTCAAGATGCACGCACTCAAAACTCTCCTTAGCATGGAGAACATTGATATCTGTGCAGTAACAGAAACCTGGTTCAAGGTTCCCGAGAGCACCCCAGCACTACCAGGTTATACCTCATACCATGTTTTTCGGCCCCAAAACTTGGACTGAACCACAAAAGGAGGGGGAGTATCAATATTCTTCAAAGATACCCACACCTCCAGGTTGGTGGCACAGCACGAAACATCAGAGACTATCCATGTGCAACTAACAGTGGGTAAAACTGCCTTCCAGTTTATAGCCTACTAAAGACCACCCTCCCAAACCCAGGAACCCCACTCGGCCTTCCTGAGAACACTGGAAAATATGAAGGTCTCTCCAAACACCATTATATTGGGTGACTTCAACTACCCTAACATAGACTGGGATCATTACTCTAGCTCCAACACCCTAGCCCGAAGGTTCCTAGAATTTATAACCTCAAATGCTATGGAACAACTTGTTGCCACTCCCACAAGAGGGGAAAACATACTGGTCCTGATCATCACCAACATGGGGACTCTATGCTCCAGACCAGAAGTGTATCCCTCACTGGTAAGATCAGACCATAAACTAATCTCACTAGATATTCACATCCCGACCCCAGCCCCTGCCCACAAAACCACAGTGAAAAACTTCTCTAATGCAAATTTCACACTCCTCAAAACCGAGGTGGAATCCTTCAAAGCCCCCGGGCCTGTGGAAAATACGGCCCAGACAGCAGAATCCTTTATAAATGCATTCTATGAACACCTTCAGGAATGCATGGATCATGCAATCCCAAATAAAACCAAGACCCAATCCTCCAAAGTTAGGCATCCTGTCTGGTGGACCCCAGCCATAAACAAACTATACAATAGAAGGAGGAAGCTACTACATGATAGAGCAAAATCCCAAAGAGGGAAGACATCTCTGATCAGTATTAGCAAAAAACTACGGGCACTCATAAAATCGTCTAAGGCCAGCTTCGAGAGAAAAATTGCACAGGACACTAAGGATAATCACAAGGATTTGTTTAGTTATGTTAGGAACCTGGGTGGGAATTCCCGGATATGCTCAGAATGAGTCCAAAATGACAAAAAATTCACCGAACCCACAGACATTGCCAACATCCTAGCTGACAGGTTCAGCACAAACTTCTCCCCCCTTCCCCAACAAAAGGGCAAATATCTATCCCAGCAGAGTGCTGCCCCCCTGACATCTCAGATGCTCAGGTAAGAGCTGCCCTCTCCAAAGCAAAAAACACAGCATCAGTGGGACCAGATGGTGTCCTGGGCTGCATCCTACATGAATTCCAAGAAGAACTAAACCCAAACATAAAACTACTGTTCAATCTCAGCCTTACTACAGGATATGTACCCAAAGAGTGGCGTACAGCAGCAGTGGTCCCTCTCCACAAAGGTGGTGCCTCAACGGATCCTGGAAACTATCGCCCCATAAGCCTGACTAGCTTGGTCTGCAAAGCTATGGAAAGGACCATCATGGACCTCATAAATAAAGATATTGGGGACCTACAGACACTGGATCCTACCCAGTTCGGCTTTGTTAAGGGCAGATCCTGCCTCTTAAACCTGGTCGATTTCTTTGAAACAGTCACCAAGGCCATTGATGAGGGGAAGGTGGTCCACACAGCCTACCTGGACCTCGCAAAAGCCTTCGATACAATACCCCAGTCAGGCATTATAGATAAGCTCACCAGCTTAAACATAAACCCCTATGTCACTAGATGGGTTGCCAACTGTCTCAAGGACATAACCCACATGGTTAGAATTGCTGGAGCCATGTCAGACTCCAAACCAGTTACAAGTGGCGTCCCACAAGGCTCAGTCCTGGGACCTCTCTTGTTCGGTATATATTTCTCGGAGGTACAGGCTAACACGGAAGGACTGTGGCTGACCAAGTTCACAGATGACTGCAAACTGGGCGCCATAATCGACCCTCCAGCCAACACAAGCATCCTACAAAAGGGCCTCATAGAAACAGACAACTGGTGCCAGAGCCATGGCCTCAAGCTAAATGCCAAAAAGTGTATAGTCATCCCCTTTGGCAAAAACAAAGTGCCCACAAATTACCACATAGGTGGTAATCCATTAAGTACGGAAGAAGTAATTAGGGACCTGGGGACCCAAGTTGATAGCAATCTCTCATTTGACAACCACGTGGCCAAAGTGGTTAGAAAAACATTTTATATAGCCCACCTAATCATGAAGGGATTCACATCTAGATCAGGGGAGGTCATCGTGCCTCTTTACTCATCCCTCATAATTGAGTACAATGCCCCTTTTGGGATGTACCTTACCAGACACCTGCAGTAACTGGAAAGACCCCAAAAGTACCTCACCAAGAGGATCAAAGGGCTCAAACAGATGCCATATGCTGCTCAGAGGCGATCTGTGCCTGACGTATAAAGCCATGTCCAACCTGGAATTAATAGACATGCTGCACCTCAGAAAATCCAAATCCCATCGAGCAACGCGCTCGAGAGACTTGAACCTCAGCACTGAAATAAATAAGACATGCTGGAGGGACAAATTCATAACCCAGAGGCTCCCTTCACTCTGGAATAAAATTCCAGTCCAGGTTAGGCAGAGTCCCTCATTGACTCTCTTCAAGAGGAATCTCGATGAGTGGATGGGAGTTCATAGGTTTACCCCGGGTATCACTTCTGTGTCACTGTTAGACAGAGGCACAGTATACTAACCTCGAAAAAGGGCATAGCAAAATTAATTTAAAATGGGTGGCGAAAGCCAAACACACTCTGGCTAGGCTTATAAATGCCCTAGGGCAGATAGCCTAGTATGAACATATGAAGCTATGAACCTATGTTTCTCAACTACAGCTAAGTACTACCACATTTTCATTAAGAAGAAAGAAAACACATTTCTTAATTGAAGCTGTTAATAGCTTAAGCAGGCAATTTTGGCAAGGCAGAATAAACAAAATTCTCATTGTTTTGCATCTACTGTAGTATAATGTTAGATATCAGTAGGCTGTCATAGATGTAAAACTTACACAATGCAGACTATTGATTTAATAGGGATGGCAGCTACTATCTTAAGGGATATATGCAGGTACATGTTGACTGGATGGGAGAAAATCAGTTTCAGAAATTATGATTAATACATCCATCCAGAGCCCCTTTTTCCTATTTTTGCATCTGGGGATCAGGATGTCACTGCAACAGTGACAATTATCTAGATGCAAGGTTTAAACTGCCGGCTGGCTAGCCCTGTTGTGGTAGTTCTTCCACACTACACACTTGCATTCACACTCATACCTATGGCCAGTTTAGAGTATCCAACCCATCTACTGCATGTCTTTGGAATCAGGAAGGAAATTAGGGCACCCAGAGCATACCCACATGAAAACAGGGAGGATACACATGCTCTGCACAGAAAGCACTCCAGCCAAGAATAGAACCAGAGAACTTCACTGTCCTCTGCATCACTGTGTCTTCTGGTTGATAAATTACTTAATTATCTGGTTAGCAAAATACAAAAATAGTATTATATTATTGAGAAGAGTTTATGAAATTGAAATCGGTAGTATGAAATCACTAAGAAGTGTAACAATGTAACAACACATTTTTTTTCTCTTGCAATATAAGAATAAAGACTTTTGTTCACCAGCATCACATGTTTGCAATGTATTTCTTAAAAAATACCTCACTAAAACCTAGTTGTGTGAATACCAAAACAAAATACTAGCAGTGCTAAGATAGTATTGTGTTAGTAAGATGGATGTTTCTGGGAGAATACAATAAAGAGAGGGTTCAAATAACAGTAATTTAATACAGGAAATGTACTACAGCAATAACCCATGCCTGGGTGTGGGTAATGCTGGATTTACCAACGGTTGGTGTGGTTTGGTCACGAGGGCAAAGCCCGAGTGGCCAAACAAAGCCAACCGTGGGTAAATCCAGCATTACCCACACCCAGAAGTGGGTTATTACTATTATACAATGACATTATTTAAGAAAAAAAATAATTACTTTTCTTAAACAATGGCATTGTATAATGCCTCCTTGCTGCCCTTCCGCAGCTGTCTGGTATTCTGCAGCAGTTCTGATGTACTGCACATGCGTATGCCTATGCAGTACATCAGAGCTGTAGGCAAAAGCAACGGAGAAAGCAAGATCTCCGTTGCTTTTTGCAAACTGTTTCGCTATGTTAAATGGGGTAAACATAGCGAGACAGCTTTAAAAAAGCAGTCTCGCTATGCTAAACCCTTTTAACATAGCGAGACAGTTTTGAAAAAAGCAACAGAGAAAGCAAGAGCTCCGTTGCTTTTTAAAAACTGTCTAGCTATGTTAAAGGAGTTTGACATAGTGAAACAGCTTTAAAAAAAGCAACGGAGAATCTCCATTGCTTTTTTTATAAGCTGTCTCGCTATGTTAAACTCGTTTAACACAGCGAGATAGTATGAAGCAATGGAGATCTTGCGTTCTCCGTTGCTTAAAAAAAGAGTTATAGTAATGGAAAAAGTCCAGGTGACCAGACCTTTTTTCCATTACTATAACTGATTTACAATGTGCACACTGACCAATCAGCGTGCATGTTTTTGAATATTAATGGGGGGTCATTGTATAATAAATAATTTTTTATTCCATTTCTCTATTAACCCATTTTCCTTTGGAACAGAAAGAGATAACAGGAGAATAACCCATGAATGGCAATTGAAAAGTTATTAATAACACAATATTAAATTTAAGGATACATTTTCAAGGAGATAAACTCATTGAATTGTGACATTGTTCAACAAAATGCATGCACTAAAACATACAAAAGAAAGGCTATTACTGAATTGCCTCAATTTGAGGAAAGAAACCAACATCCATTAATAACTCACACTTTTATGCAATATAAATTTTTATTTTTTAAGTTGATAAACATGATAAATAAAAGCCACACAGAAATCGCTACTGTATTTCAAATGTTACAAAGAAGCTTTTTTGACAATCTTCAATGTGACTTTCAAAATACTGTAGAAAATTCTGCTTAGCTGCAGTAGTTAAAAGCTCAGGTCTCCATGGAGCAGTGACATATAAGGTGTCCCTTAACTTTGCCATACCCATTTCTACTTCATACAAGACTTAGACATCCTTTTCTAGTCTTGTTTGGATGGATCATGATTTGCATTTCAGTTATATATGTTTATTTTCTATAGAACACTAGCATCACTGTAATAATTTAAATTTTACTTAGGTACAAAGGAAAACGGAGGAGCTGGCACCATGGCATACAGAAATGCCCCCCTGGCACCATGGCATACAGAGATGCCCCCTGACTAAAATCCAACTGGCATAGGTTTGATTACTGCTCATGGCATTAGAAGAGCCACATAGGGAGGGAGAGTTATGAAAATATGATACCTGCTCTGTTCTTCAAGTTGTCTGGTAGATGGAAACATCTTAGGGTGCATCTTCTGTTAATGTATCACTAGTAGAAATTGGCCTAGTAGAAGTTATCAATCTCAACAGAGGGCTGGGGATAATTAGGGGGCTACAACAGATTTGGAATAGTGACAGACCCATACTGTATTCACTGAACACTGATCCTTATACTTATATGGCCTGCAGGAGGTGGGGCTATGCTGCATAGCAAAAAAAAAGCCACGGTTGTTTCCTTTACGATCTAACTCCTTCCATGAATAAATGAGTAGTGTCGCAGCAACAGGAAGTGATAAGCAAAAAGATTCAAAGATTTGTAAATAAGGAATAAGCATGAATAGATTTTAAGTGCACATATCTTACTGGTTCAATATGACAACTCTATAGAGTAGGTCTACCTGTTTAACAAATGTAAGGAGGCTTATGAAAAAAAAGTGTGTGTGCTGTAGTTTACTAGAGCATTTTCTTATCCATAAATATCTGAAAGATGCCTTTATGGAGGCCATTAAAATAAGTGCCTCTTTTAGACATACATTGATTGCATAATTTTTTTTATAACTAAACAGTTAGAATATAGAATACAGTGGTGCAAGTGGACAGATATTCACTTTTCTTAGGAAACAACTAATGCTAACATTCTGAAATCAGCTCTGATATTTGGAACAGACAATTTTAAGGAAGGTTTGAACTTTAGAATGTTTAGAGTTTAAATAATTGTCATCATCATTATCAACTCCCTTTTTCTCATTTTTACTTGGGTTAGGGTGTTGTGTCAACTGTCGCCATCTCTCTTGACTCAGTGCCACTCTCTTACCTTTTTTGACAGACATGTTTGGCTGTCGTAAATCTGCTCTCACACAATCCATCCATCTCTTTGCTGGATGCTCTTGTTTCCTTTCTCCTTCTTCCTGTCTGCCACAAATCATCTTCATCAGATTGTCTTCTGCTTTTCTGGAGATGTGCCTAAATAATTGTAATCCATTTTCTTTTACCTTCCCTGCAATTGGAGATACTTTGGCTTCTGTCCTGATGTCCTCATTTCTTCATCTGTCTCACAGTGTGCACCCTACCTCTTGTCTTAGGCACCTGATCTCTTTCAACTGTAGCTTCCTCAACTGCTCTGCCTTCACTGCCCAACTTTCCCTGCCATTCAGTAGTACTGGTCACACCACTGCTTTGTGCACCTTACTTTTCAGCATTTTTGGCATTCTTTTGTCACACACTACCCCTGACACTATGTGCCAGGTGGCTGCAGCCCCCTGATTCTACTTTGACCTTTCCTCATTAAGGCTTTCTTTCTCCTCAACCACTCCTCACAATGTTTTGGAGCTTTTAACTTGTTCCACAATGTATCTTCTATTTTAAATTCTCAGCTTGTTCTGATTCCCCCCATTAGATAATATTAAACTGTCTTATTTGTACTATTTCATTTAATTTGACTTCAGTTTTGCATTCCATTCCCTGATCCTTTGCTGAAGTTCTTGCTCAGAATCGGACTTTAACCCCACTTCATCTGCATACATATCTTACTGTCCCCTCTGACCTGTTTTTTAATGTAGTCCATCACTGGTACAAACAGAACTGGACTCAGAGCTGAACCCTGATGTACATTCATTCTGGTGGGCATCTGTCTGTGAGTCTGAACACTGTTTGTACTTGTGTCATTGGGTCTTTGTAAATAACCTGCATTAATTCTGCCTGTGTTTACTTCAAACCATTGCAGTACAGCCCAAATTAACTTTCTTGGAACCTTGTATGTTTTCTCAAGTCCAAGAATGTCCCATTGGACCCTTTCCTCAGCTGTAACTTCTTCTGAACTATCTGTCTCACACAAACATTGAGTCAGTTATGCTGCATCCTGATGTAAATCTGAACTGATTGTCTCCTATCTTACTTTCTACTGGGTATAAGTTTATCAATCACCCTCTCCAGAACATTTATGTGGTGTGACAGGAGTCTGATGCCTCTTTACTGCCCACAGTTGTGAATGTACTCTTTAGTTTTGTACACTGGCACTGCTATCCTTATTTTCCCATCATCAGGGACATGCCTTTCTTTCCACTATGAGTACCTTCAGAAGGCATTTATCCCCTAAATCACCTAACATTGTGATCATATCTACAGTGACCTCATCCAAATGTGCTGCTTTCCCTGACATCAATTTTCTTAGTGCTGTTCTCACCTCTTCTTTTATGGTAGACTGTGTCTAGGGCAATACAGCTCCTGTGGGGTTTTCTTCATTCAGAAGCTGCTGGAAGCACTGCCTCCATCGGTTTTTTATGTCCTGTAGATTGGTGAGAAGGTTGTTCCCAGCATCCCTTATGAAAGGTATTTGATGACTATCTTCTTTATTTTTCTGTCTTTAAACCTGATTGATTTTTTTTGTGCCATCTATCTAATCATTTTCTAGAAGCTGGTAATGTGCCTCTGATGCCTTATTCTTTGCTATTGCAACTGCTCCATTTTTTTAGCCAACCAGTGTTCCTTCTTAGCCTTGTCCTTCTTTTCTAATTTCCATTCTTCCTTCACTCCTTCTTTCTTTTGATGACTTCCTGGACTTCTGCATTCCACTATCAGCTGTCCTTATGCACCTTATTTCCACACCTGGCTTGGCCACATATCTGTTTTAGTCTGTAATCCTCACACATGCTGTTTTAAAGCACTGCCATTCTTTTTCATATCCACCTATTTCCTCTTCTTATCGAGGTGTTAGAGCCCTGAGTAATTCACGGAACTGTTGTGGTTTCTCTCCAGCCAACATCTACGTCTTCTGCGTGATCTTTGTTGACCTTAGAGCCTTATGTGACCACTGCTTGCAGCTGACTGTGTCAACCAGTGGTTTATGCTATGGGTCAACTGTTTCATTGGGGATGACTTTGCAATCCCTGATTCTACCCCAGTGCACTTACTAGGAGGAAGTTTACTTGAGGTGCATGCTGTCCACTCCTGTATGTGAGCATGTAACTTTCTCTCTTTCTGAACCAGACATTGGCCACCATCAAGCCATTTGCCAGACAGAAGTGTAGAATGGCCCATCCTTGTTTATTCCTGTTGCCCCACCCAAATGGAATAAGATAGCGCTCGTATCTTCTTCTGTTTGTCTGTCTGTCTACCCCAATACGTTTGCAAGAGCATTAGAGTTCTAATGATGACTCTTATTATTATATGAAGAGGAACAAAGTTAGAGATAATAAATAACACTTTTGTTTCTGTATAGTTTTCAAAGTTCTCAGTAAAATTTGTAAATATATTTTGTTGTTATAAATTAGTCAGTGTATAACCCTTTTAAAGTCACTGTTTTTCTGTTTATCAGATACAGACTATTGTATAACACTTAGGTGCATAGGTAGTTACTAGATATGCAGCCCTGGAGACCAATAAGGAGCCTAGTCCAATTTTCCCAATTACACCACAGCCCTGTATGGTTAAATGTTGCACACTATTAAGGGAATAAAACCCTCTACAACAGGATGAAGCTTGTTAACATCATACAGCCTTAGTCCTCTGTGCTAAGTGCCAGGCTAAAGACTACTTGAACACTTTTGACCCTAACCTTGCAGGTTTTACTTTATGCTATTTTAATAGCTTTTCTAAAGGGAAGCCGTAGTGTGCTAATTTCTTTAGAAGACATGTACAGTTCACATGTTTCAAACAATCTTTTGAGATCAAGAAAGATGAAATTAAAAGTTCTTTCTCCATATCTGAGTAAATTTCAGAAGTGAGGTCAAAGGCTACAGTCTAGGTGTTGCACTTTTTGCAAAAGCCATGCTGTCTATCAGTTAGGAGGTCAGATACTGGAATATATGCAACAAAGTTCCCAAAGAAAAGGTTTCCTAATATTTTGGTTTATGCTATGGGTCAATATATTTAATTATTTAATTTAATATATTTTCAATAAAGGACACAGGCTTGTTGTCAATGGGGTCCTTGGGAAGAGGAATCCTAGCTAGTGGAGACATACATGACTGCTAACATGCAGGCCTAACACATTTCTTAACTTTGTAAATTCAAATGCCATCAAGCAGCTGGTCTGCACTCCCACTAGGAGAAAAAATATCTACATTTGGTACATACAAGTATGGGAGAGCACTGCACTGTGCCCCCCTCACCCCCAAGTATTATGTCCTCACTGGTAAGATTAGATCACAAAACGGTCTCCCTTGAAACAGAGGTAAAACTAGTTCCCCCCAATTAACCTCAAAAACTTTAAGAACTTCTCTAAGGTAAATTACCCCAAATAAGGGATGGCATAGCTAATTTCCAAGCTCCCCACAAATCCAGAAAACACAAAAACCATGCAGATGGGTACACAAAAGCCCTGTACAAGCATATAAACAACTGCATAAAAACAGCAGTACCAAACTAAAATAAACTCAAAGTCAAAGTGCAAAAACAAGTCACTCTGGTGGTCCCCGTGGTATTAATAGGTTGTACAACAAAACAAAGAAAATCATGTTGAAAAGTAAGCAATGGGATAAAAAGTTTCAAAGCCCCTGCCAGCATAGCCAACAATGACTCCTATGAAGAGGAATACACAAATGCCCTGTTCAGCAGCTTAAACAAAAGCACTGACTCGGCTGTACCTAACAGGAACATAACCAGTTCTTCTCATAAAAACAAGCCACCCTGGTGGACTGTAAGCATAAATCAGTTATACAACAATAGAAAGAAACTGATATCTAAGAACAGGGGGGAACTTATTCAACAGAGGAAGAATACCCTCCACAGCTTGAACAAACAAATCCTGTATCTTGTAAAGTACTCTAAGACTAGTTATGAGACTAAATTAGCATCCTAAGCTAAAGACAATCATAAGTTATTCATTATCTACATCTGAAACCTAAAAGGGAATGCCCAGCTGTCTGCTGAACTTATAGTGGATGATACCACTCATACTGAACATGAGGAAATTGTCAACCTGTTAGCTGTCAGATTTGGCAATAACTTCAGCCTTCCCCCGTGTCCTCACCAGACATACCCCAAAGCATTCCTGACACTAGTCCTCTACCGAGTATCTCCAAAGAACATGTCATACAAGCACTCTCCAAGGTGAAAAACATAGCCTCCATGGGACCAGATAACATCCCAGGCTGCTTACTAAACAATCTAAGCAAAACCTAGCAGAACCAATTGGCACTCTCTTTAACTATAGCCTAAGAAATAGCTTTGTCCCAGCAGAGTGGAAAACAGCAAAAATAATTGGCTTGCACAAAGGGGGTCCATCAACTGACCCTAGGAACTATTGACCCATAAGCTTAACCAGCCTTATCTGTGAGGCCATGGAAAGAATCATCACCATGGACCTTATCCACAAGGACACAGGCGACCTTCAAACTCTTGAATCAACCCAGTTTGGTTTCATCAACAGTAGATCTTGCTTATTAAACCTAGTGGACTTCTTTGAGAATGTCACCAAAGCCCTGGATGAGGGAAAAACAGTACATACTGCCTATCTTGATTTAGCCAAGGCCTTTGACATAATCTCCCATTCAGGTATCATAGAGAAACTCTCCCAGCTGGGGATTAACCCATACATTACTAGATATGTAGCCAACTGGCTCACTGACAGATTGCGCACTGTCAAAGTTGGGGAGTCCATCTCAATCAGTAGACCAGTTACCAGTGGGGTATCACAAGGATCTTTGATGGGCCCTCTACTATTTGGAATTTATTTTTCTGAAGTCCAGGTGAAGGTAGATGGCCTGTGGCTTAGCAAGTTTGCATATGACTGTAAACTGGGTGCAAGCATAGACTCCTACAAAGATGTTAACATATTACAGAAAGGGCTGACACAGACAAATGACTGGTGCCAAACTCATAGAATAAAACTTAATACAAAAAATGCCTAATTATCCCCTTTGGCAAAGAAGTAGCCACTGCTAATTATGATATAGATAGCAACCCCCTAAGCTCAAACTCAGTGGTGTGAGACTTGGGAACACAGGTTGATAGCAACCTAAACTTCAATCACTATGTGCCCATTGAGGTTAGAAAAGCATTCTGCATTGTGTATCTCATAACTAAAGGCATTGCATCCAAGACCAGGGGAGGTTATAGCTCTGCTGTACTTGACCCTTATCAGACAACTAACTGAGTACAATGCTCCCTTCTGTATGTACCTCACAAGACACTTGCAGCAACTGGAGAGACCACAGAGGTTTCTAACCAAGAGAATCCAGGGTCTCCAAAACATGACATAAGTGGAAAGACTGAAAGCCATGTCACTGTACTATGTATCATACAGCCTGCTGAGATGCAACCTGTGCCAAGCATGCAGAGCAGTCTCTGACACTGCCTGTGACATTAACAGAACATGCTGGAGAGACAGATATATCTCCAACAGATTGCCACACCTGTGGAATGAGCTCCCACTCCATGTGAAGCAGAGCTCCTCAATAGCCCTATTCAAGCACAATCTTGACAACTAGATGGATGACCATAAATTCAACCTGCGGGTGGCACCTGCATCCGTCATGGACAGGGGCATTCGGTACAGATCACAGAATCGCTCTGCTAACGACGACCATCTAAATATGGTCAATAAGGGTACTTGGGTTTTTACACGGCTAAGCTTGTAAAGTTCCTAGGGCCCTTAGCCTAGTAACCTCCAATGAACATCACCAGATGGATGGCCAATTGGCTCAAGAACAGGACACGTGGTTAAAGTGGGTGAATCCAGATCCAGCAAGAGGGCAGTTACTGGTGGTGCACCACAGGGCTCAGTGTTTGGACCACTCCTGTTCGAAGAAGTATACTTTTTTGAAGTCAAGGCTAATGAGGAAGGTCTCTGTATGAAAAGTTTGCAGATGACTGAAAGCTAAGGGCAATCGTCAAATCCTCCATTGATGTATATATTCTTCAGGAGGGTTTTGATCAGACAAATGATTGGTGCCAGAACTACGGCCTAAAACCAAATGTGAAAAAATGCATTATTATACCCTTTGGGAAGTCAAATATCACTGCAAAATAGAAAATCAATAGCACACCCCTAGGAGTAGATTCTGAGGTAAGAGATCTAGGTACACAGATAGATAGTAGCCTGAACTTTGACCACCATTTGCAAACATTGTTGAAGATATTCTTTCTGTGTGATGCAACTTATAAGTAAAGGTATAGCATCCAGACTCAAGGAAATTATAGTTCCATGGTACTCAGCCCTCATTAGACCAATAATTGAGTGCAATGCACCATTTGGCATGTATTTGAATAGGCACTTACAGCAGCTGGACTGACTTCAGAGGTTCCTCAAAAGAAAATACAGGGTGTAAACAACATCTCCCATGCCAACAGACTAAACACTCTATCCCTTTAATCTGACTCCTACTGAATATTAAGGTGGACCTATGCTTGACCTACAAGGCACTCACAAATCCAGCCCTGATGGAGCTGTTACACATCCACAAGTCAAAAAACATGAGGATCACCCAGTCTAGGGATATTCATTTAGTCAATGACTCAAGCAAAACATGTTAAAGAGACATATGTGCCTCAGAAAGTGCTCTTTCTTTGGAATAGGCTTCCTATTCAAGTTAAGCAGAACTTTTCCCTGGCCCTCTTGAAATGCAGTTTGGATTAATGCATGGGGAATTGCAAATTCCCACCTGTGGTAGCACCTAACACTACTAAAAACTCCTGTTGTCCACCATGGCAGTAAAACTTGATAATCAAATAAAAACTTTAATAAAAAAATAATATAACATAAAACAAGCAGTCCTCAGTCTTCCGATAAGCGCTTTCGGCAAATATGCCTTCCTCTAGCACCTATGTCCCTTATGGACAGGGGCGATCTGTAAGATACTCAGGGCATAGGCACAAACTCTTGCCATCTTCCTGCCCCTATGGGGACATTTATTAGGTAAAATTGGGTTGTATTGGCTGGGCTTGTAAGGGCTCTTAAGCTGTTAGGCTATAAATCTCCTATGAACCTATAAACCTATGAGGAATGACAAGAGCGTGTATAATGCTGCGATAAGGATACCTGTTGGGAGAGAGAGAACCTGAAGATATGTGCTAAGGGCCTGGAGAGAAAAGGGGACCGAGTATTGAATAATTTATGGTCCAAATAATAAAACAGCAAATTTAATTATACCTAATATCCATATTGCTATGATGGCCTGGTGGTTAACTACTGTGACTATAGTGTACAGGGTCGTGAGTTTGAGCCTTGCAGAGGCAGTTTATTTGGGCTATATACCCAAGCAGAGCTCCACGTGGTCCTGCAGAGGGGTCCTGGCTACAGAGAACTGAAAGAAGCGACCACTTTCCTGATTTAAGTACTTTTTGGCTTTTTTTATCTGCATTGTCCTCTCTGGCTTTCATTTAATAAGATACAACTGTTTTTTTGCTTTGCTGCTGTATTCTAAAGTATCTGCACTTAAAAGTAGTATTTTGGTCGACTCTGGTCGAATATTACTGTTTTTTTGATAATTTAATTGCTGAGGCTGCTCACTAAAGTGTGCTAGCCTGTGTTAATCGTTTTTACTGTTTGCCTGACTGCATTTCTGTGTTCTTCTCTAAAAAAACAAAAAGAACAAAAAAATACTCCTTGTTTTCCGCCTTTGCTCGACTAGTTAAGACCAGTATACAGGCTTTGCTGTATTCTGGGCTGTGTGTAGTTCCTGTGTTGGCCATTGCCTTACTTGGATAGAAGGAAGTTTCTGAGCTCACCAGTGGGAGTGGGGAGCCTTGAGCAGCCTATCTGTCCCTGGGGAAGTGATCTCAGCACTTGAGCTGTAATTCATTGGTTGCCTTGGACCATTTCCAGCTCTTTTCAAGTTCCTGTATAAAAATCCGCCTCAGGGCGTTTTTGGCTATATACCCAAGCAGAGCTCCACGTGGTCCTGCAGAGGGTCCTGGCTACAGAGAACTGAAAGAAGCGACCACTTTCCTGATTTAAGTACTTTTTGGCTTTTTTATCTG
Source organism: Protopterus annectens (assembly GCF_019279795.1). Taxonomy (NCBI): domain Eukaryota; kingdom Metazoa; phylum Chordata; order Ceratodontiformes; family Protopteridae; genus Protopterus; species Protopterus annectens. Next base: position 282,178,903 of record NC_056738.1, read on the forward strand.
CATTGTCCTCTCTGGCTTTCATTTAATAAGATACAACTGTTTTTTTGCTTTGCTGCTGTATTCTAAAGTATCTGCACTTAAAAGTAGTATTTTGGTCGACTCTGGTCGAATATTACTGTTTTTTTGATAATTTAATTGCTGAGGCTGCTCACTAAAGTGTGCTAGCCTGTGTTAATCGTTTTTACTGTTTGCCTGACTGCATTTCTGTGTTCTTCTCTAAAAAAACAAAAACAAACAAGAGATACTCCTTGTTTTCCGCCTTTGCTCGACTAGTTAAGACCAGTATACAGGCTTTGCTGTATTCTGGGCTGTGTGTAGTTCCTGTGTTGGCCATTGCCTTACTTGGATAGAAGGAAGTTTCTGAGCTCACCAGTGGGAGTGGGGAGCCTTGAGCAGCCTATCTGTCCCTGGGGGAAGTGATCTCAGCACTTGAGCTGTAATTCATTGGTTGCCTTGGACCATTTCCAGCTCTTTTCAAGTTCCTGTATAAAAATCCGCCTCAGGGCGTTTTTGGCTATATACCCAAGCAGAGCTCCACGTGGTCCTGCAGAGGGGTCCTGGCTACAGAGAACTGAAAGAAGCGACCACTTTCCTGATTTAAGTACTTTTTGGCTTTTTATCTGCATTGTCCTCTCTGGCTTTCATTTAATAAGATACAACTGTTTTTTTGCTTTGCTGCTGTATTCTAAAGTATCTGCACTTAAAAGTAGTATTTTGGTCGACTCTGGTCGAATATTACTGTTTTTTTGATAATTTAATTGCTGAGGCTGCTCACTAAAGTGTGCTAGCCTGTGTTAATCGTTTTTACTGTTTGCCTGACTGCATTTCTGTGTTCTTCTCTAAAAAAAAAAACAAAAAAAAATACTCCTTGTTTTCCGCCTTTGCTCGACTAGTTAAGACCAGTATACAGGCTTTGCTGTATTCTGGGCTGTGTGTAGTTCCTGTGTTGGCCATTGCCTTACTTGGATAGAAGGAAGTTTCTGAGCTCACCAGTGGGAGTGGGGAGCCTTGAGCAGCCTATCTGTCCCTGGGGGAAGTGATCTCAGCACTTGAGCTGTAATTCATTGGTTGCCTTGGACCATTTCCAGCTCTTTTCAAGTTCCCTGTATAAAAATCCGCCTCAGGGCGGTTTTTTTGGCTATATACCCAAGCAGAGCTCCACGTGGTCCTGCAGAGGGGTCCTGGCTACAGAGAACTGAAAGAAGCGACCACTTTCCTGATTTAAGTACTTTTTGGCTTTTTTTATCTGCATTGTCCTCTCTGGCTTTCATTTAATAAGATACAACTGTTTTTTTGCTTTGCTGCTGTATTCTAAAGTATCTGCACTTAAAAGTAGTATTTTGGTCGACTCTGGTCGAATATTACTGTTTTTTTGATAATTTAATTGCTGAGGCTGCTCACTAAAGTGTGCTAGCCTGTGTTAATCGTTTTACTGTTTGCCTGACTGCATTTCTGTGTTCTTCTCTAAAAACAAAACAAAAAAAAAAATACTCCTTGTTTTCCGCCTTTGCTCGACTAGTTAAGACCAGTATACAGGCTTTGCTGTATTCTGGGCTGTGTGTAGTTCCTGTGTTGGCCATTGCCTTACTTGGATAGAAGGAAGTTTCTGAGCTCACCAGTGGGAGTGGGGAGCCTTGAGCAGCCTATCTGTCCCTGGGGAAGTGATCTCAGCACTTGAGCTGTAATTCATTGGTTGCCTTGGACCATTTCCAGCTCTTTTCAAGTTCCCTGTATAAAAATCCGCCTCAGGGCGTTTTTGGCTATATACCCAAGCAGAGCTCCACGTGGTCCTGCAGAGGGGTCCTGGCTACAGAGAACTGAAAGAAGCGACCACTTTCCTGATTTAAGTACTTTTTGGCTTTTTATCTGCATTGTCCTCTCTGGCTTTCATTTAATAAGATACAACTGTTTTTTGCTTTGCTGCTGTATTCTAAAGTATCTGCACTTAAAAGTAGTATTTTGGTCGACTCTGGTCGAATATTACTGTTTTTGATAATTTAATTGCTGAGGCTGCTCACTAAAGTGTGCTAGCCTGTGTTAATCGTTTTACTGTTTGCCTGACTGCATTTCTGTGTTCTTCTCTAAAAAACAAAACAAAAAAAAAAATACTCCTTGTTTTCCGCCTTTGCTCGACTAGTTAAGACCAGTATACAGGCTTTGCTGTATTCTGGGCTGTGTGTAGTTCCTGTGTTGGCCATTGCCTTACTTGGATAGAAGGAAGTTTCTGAGCTCACCAGTGGGAGTGGGGAGCCTTGAGCAGCCTATCTGTCCCTGGGGGAAGTGATCTCAGCACTTGAGCTGTAATTCATTGGTTGCCTTGGACCATTTCCAGCTCTTTTCAAGTTCCCTGTATAAAAATCCGCCTCAGGGCGTTTTGCGCGGTCGGGCACCTAGCGCAGCAGCGGTTATACAGGTGTAAACTATTCTATACAGGTTTAAACTTTTTTTGGCTCCGCCAAGTCTGCTCTTCAATTTTTCCCTTAGAAACTCTATTCAGTCTATCTAGCTGTATATATCAGCACTTGTTTTTCGGAACTTCTATCCTTAGCAAGCACTCATAAAAAAACCAAGCACTCTTACCCTAAAGTAAGCACTACAGGTATCCACTACCCCTGTGAATATCCACTTCCCTTAAAGGCACAACACTCCTTAAAATATTCTAGTATGTCGAGTGGTAGACCACTAGTATCCTCTCTTGTTCAGCTGGTTAATCTGGGAATCTTAAGACAATGTTACAATTGTCTCATGTACACAGACAACCCTCTCCTCCTTCCTACTAACACATATACTTGTGAGAGATGCAACTATATAGCCAGACTGGAGGCTGAACTCTCTCAACTCAGGACTGGCAAGACCAGTCAGGAAGAGATGGTACCCACACCCAAAGCAAAACCAGTCACACATATAACCACCACCAATGCAAACCAAACACATAAAAACACAAAGACATACTCGGAGGCTCTTGTAAAAACTTACCAAAACAACAGAGGCCTCCAAAGCAGACACCCAGAAATACACCCCACAAAACACAACACCTACAACACATACCTCAAGCAACAGGTGTGTCACACATTCACAGCCCCTAAGGCAAAATACTATGCCAGAGACATTAGTAATAGGTGACTCTATAGTCAGACACACCGATGTTCCACTTACCAGGCTGAATAAGGAGAGGGTAACGGTGAGCTGCCTATCGGGGCTAGGATCCGCCACATTACACACGCACTCAGGTCACTCCAAAGCAAGTACAAATATGATTCAGTCATTGTCCATGCGGGTGTGAATGACCTGAGACGTACCTCCTGGACTACATGAAAAGAGACATTGAGGAGCTCTCCGATTATGTAGCCCAGACTGGTATGACCCTGACCCTGAGCAGCATCCTGCCTTCGCCAAGAATGATGCCTCAGTACAAAGACAAAATGATCAGTTTTAACAATTGGCTTAATCACTGGTGTCATTCTAGGGGGATCCAATGTCTGTCAGCCTGGGATGATATGCTGGGCAAGCCACGTTGCTTCGCAAGGGATGGCTTGCACCTGTCACCACTGGGCTTCCGGATACTGGCCAAGGCTCTTGCCACCCCCATAGTGCCTTTTTTAGGCAATGCTCAAAGGACAAATCAACCGCCATAAAAAACAAAAATGGAAAAAAATTAAGGGTAATGCTGCTCAACGCCAGAAGTCTAAATCTCAAGATGCAGGCACTCGAAGCACTTCTCAGTATGGAGAACATCGATGTCTGTGCAGTAACTGAAACCTGGTTCAAGGCTCCTGAGAGTACTCCAGCACTACCAGGCTATACCTCATATCATGCATTTCGGCCTCAAGTTCCAGGCCGAACCACAAAGGGAGGGGGAGTGTCCATTTTCATAAAAGACACCTACACCTCTCGATTGGTGGCTGCTCATGAAGCATCAGAAACCATACAAGTTTTACTCACCATAGGTAAAACTGCCATACAACTGGTCGCATGTTATAGAACACCCTCCCAATCCCAGGAATCCCATCAAGCATTCCTGAAAACACTGGAGGATATGAATGTCACACCAAACACCATCATATTGGGTGACTTCAATTACCCCAACATAGACTGGGCCCACTATTCTAGCCCTAACACCCTGGCCCAAAGATTCCTGGAATTCATAAACTCAAATGCTATGGAGCAACTGGTCACCTCTCCTACGAGGAGAGATAATATACTTGACCTGATTATCACAAACATGGGGTCCAAATGCTCCGCACCGGATATAAACCCCTCACTAGTAAGATCTGATCATAAACTGATCACGTTGGATGTACATATCCCCCCCCCCCCCCCCCCACAAAAGACTACAGTGAAAAACTTCTCAAAAGCTGACTTTGAGCTCCTTAAGTCGGAAATGATATCCTTTAAGCCTACTGGGTCAATGGAAACCACATCCCAAAATGCTGAATCCTTCACAAAAGCCTTCTATGGACATCTCCAGGAATGCATGGATCAGGCAATCCCAACTAAAACCAAGACCCTCTCCACCAAGGGAAAACGCCCGGTTTGGTGGACCCCGGCTATAAACAAACTGTACAACAAAAGAAGGAAGCTGCTGCAGGACAGAGCCAAATCCCACAAGGGAAAGGCTTCCCTGATCAGCACAAGTAAAAAACTACGCTCTCTCATAAAAACATCTAAAGCAAACTTTGAGAAAAAGATTGCCAAGGATACCAAAGACAATCATAAAGCCTTCTTCAATTATGTCAGAACCTTGGGAGGAAATTCTCAGATATGCTCTGAGCTGGTACACAATAACAAAAATTCACTGACCCTACTGACATTGCCAACATTCTGGCAGATAGGTTCAGTGAAAATTTCTCCCTCCCTCACCCCTAAAGATGAAGTAACTATCCCTGCTGAATGTAACCTACCTGTCATCACAGACACACAGGTGAAATCAGCACTCAACAAGGCAAAAAACACAGCATCTATGGGACCCGATGGTATCCCCGGTTGCGTGTTACGTGAACTCCAAGATGAACTAAACCCGCCCCTAAGAACTCTATTCAATCTTAGCCTCACTACAGGATATGTACCTGAACACTGGCGCACAGCAACAGTGGTCCCACTCCATAAAGGGGGAAATTCAACTGACCCAGGTAACTACCGCCCCATAAGTTTGACCAGCCTGATCTGTAAGGCTATGGAAAGGATCATCATGGAACTCATAAATGGCGACATTGGTGATCTGCAGACCCTTGATCCCACACAGTTCGGTTTTGTAAAAGGCAGATCCTGCCTCTTAAACCTGGTTGACTTCTTTGAGACAGTCACTAGTGCCATCGATGAGGGCAAGGCTGTCCACACTGCCTATTTGGACTTGGCTAAGGCCTTTGACACAATACCACACTCTGGCATCATCGACAAGCTCAGCAGCCTAAATGTAAATCCATATGTCACAAGATGGGTAGCAAATTGGCTAAAAACAGAACCCATAAGGTTAAAATTGCTGGAGCCATGTCAGACTCAAAACCCGTCACAAGTGGTGTCCCACAGGGCTCAGTCTTGGGTCCACTCCTATTCGGCATTTATTTTTCAGATGTGAAAGCAAACATGGAAGGATTATGGCTGACAAAGTTTGCAGATGACTGCAAACTGGGCCATAGTGGATTCACCTGCTGACACACACATCCTACAGAAAGGTCTCACTGAAACGGACAACTGGTGCGGAATCATGGCCTCAAACTTAACGCCAAAAATGTATAGTCATCCCTTTGGGAAAAACAAAGTACCCACAAACTATCACGTAGACAATAACCCACTGAATACAGAAGATGTAATCAGAGACCTGGGGACTCAAGTCGATAGTGACCTCTCCTTTGACAACCATGTTGCCAAAGTGGTCAGAAAGACTTTCTACCTAGCCCATCTCATCATGAAGGGATTCTCATCCAGATCAAAGGAGGTCATTGTACCTCTGTATTCCTCCCTCATCAGGCCCATGATCGAATATAATGCTCCATTTGGGATGTATCTCACCCGGCACATGCAGCAACTGGAAAGACCCCAGAAGTACCTCACCAAGAGGATCATAGGTCTAAAACATGTGCCTTATCCAGCTAGATTAAAGAAACTCCAGCTCTATTCAGTAGCATACCGCCTGCTCAGAGGTGATTTGTGCCTAACATACAGGGCCATGTCCAACCAGGAATTGATGGACATGCTCCATCTCAAAAATCCAAATCCACCAGAACCACACGAGCTAAAGATTTCAACCTCTGCACAAATATGAATAGGACATGCTGGAGGGATAGATTCATAACACAGAGGTTACCCATACTCTGGAACAAAATCCCAGTTCACGTGAGACAGAGCCCTTCATTGGCACTGTTCAAGAAAAATCTCGATGCATGGATGGGAGATCGCAAGTTTACCCCGGGAGTGACCTCAGTGTCACTACTAGACAGAGGTATAGTTTACTAAATAATGGGGTTCCACATGTGTCACTACTAGAGAGGCGCAACTACATAGTATGGGGTGGCGTAAAGCCACATCACTGTTGGCTAGGCTTGTAAATGCCCCCGGGCAGATAGCCTAGTACACTACTATGAAACTATGAAACTATGTCATGTTTCTCAATTGTGTCACTAGTAATTTAATTTTAAAGGAAGAGCTAGACTTATGGTATTAAAAACACTAAAGTCAGTAGTTACAGAGAGGAAGGCTATATTAGCACATATTGCATCTTTCATGGTATGAGGGAGGCTTGGTATAGTCTGAGATTTAGGATATGTTTTATTCAAACTAACAGTTTTACTGAATTCCAGATATTTTTGAATCCACTCATGAAGCTCTATGAAGACTCCTCTTGTACTCAGATTTTGTTTGGTATGTTTTGATTTAGTTCTTAAAAGAAAAGGTGATTTGTTGCGATCTCAGTATTCTTGCTCCATTTTCTTTAGGCTTTATTTTTGTCTTTGATTAAAGTTCTTAGATGTAAACAGAGCCAAGACATGGGTAATATTAAAAACTTTTTGGTGGTACACACAATCTTATTTTTATTGATCCGAGTACAATTCTATATGAGAATTACATGGATTTCTACAAAGGAGGGCCTTGAATTAGGAGGTTTCATTCTGAACCAATTGAACAATGAGGAAATCTGTGGTGCAACTTTTTTTGTTAAGTTGTCTGAATCTTTCTCATTACATATATGAATGTGCTAATTTCTAAAACTAGGGATTCCATATTTTTGTCAGTAGAATGCAAATGATATAAAAATTTTACAATCAAGGAAAGAAATGATTTCTAACATGCAAGTATGGATATTGTTGTGATGCCACTTTGTCTGATAAATCTTTTAAATTTTGAGATTATAAGCCTGACAAAGAGATGGGAAAACAGCAGGCTTCAAGAATCATATGTATATCCATTTACAGATTCTCAGCAGCTCTCTCAGTAATATCATTATAGGTATATAACCATCCATCCATCCATCCATCCATCCATGCATCCATCCATGCATCCATCCATCCATCCATCCATCCATGCATCCATCCATGCATCCATGCATCCATCCATGCATCCATCCATCCATCCATCCATCCATCCATCCATCCATCCATCCATCCACAACCCCCTTTTCCCATTTTTGCACATGGGGTTGTGGTGTCATTTCAACAGTGACAGTCATCTAGATCCAAGGTGTGCACCTCTGAGTGGCTAGTCCTGCAGTGGTAGCCCTGCCATAGTACATGTATACATCTTAAAATAGTGTTTGGTCTGGCACTTAGCACAGACGACTAAAGAGTTAAGATGTTAAAAAAGCTTCATCCAGTTGTGGAGGGCTTTATTCCCTTAACCTTATTTTGCCTACTGTGTGACCTTGAGCAAAACATTTAACCATATGGTGCTGTTTACAGGTCAAGACCCATTTTCCATGAAGACTCATCAGCCTTAACTGGGTAAATTACTCCATATAGTCGCCATGCACCATCTGGTATGTGGGTCATGTTGTAATCCATTTTTTAAATTGTTTCCAGTCTGAACATCATATTTCTTAATGTTGAGCACAGGTATTTGCATATGCACCTATAATTATTTTTTCCTTTATAGCCTTGCTTTTATCAAACATTTTTATATAAATAAAGGCAAGCCAGTAATTCCAAAGCACTAATGTATAACTATTTCCCATTCAGTGTAACTATATACATTGGACCTCTTTCAACTACAAATCTTTCATCAGGCTAAGGAGTCGAGTGGTATTTTTGAAAGCAGTCACTAGAAATGGACAGTGAAAGCTACAGTATGAAATCCAAAATTCAGATAAAAAAATCAAAGCAAATTATCCAGGTTGCTATAAAGTTTGCCCAGGGAGAAATATGAAAGTTCTACTCATTTCAGAAATAATAACTATATAGGATGTGTGTTTAACAAGCAATTGGTTTGACAGTTCTCTAAAACGCATCTCAGATCACAGACCCTTTGTAAAACTTATAAACCATCTTCTTAAACTTAAATGGTGGCATTTAAAGTATAATGCAGTTTTTGCTAGATGTCTGCCTCAGACTGTAATTATTCTCTTTAGCTACTCTGGCACTGACAGTTGTTACATTTCTTTACTATAATGTCCCAGTTTAATTTGTATATATTTTACAGTTGTGAGCCTTGTACCTTGGTATGGATAATTGTTTTTCCATCTTCCATACTACCTCAGCTTAATCTGTAAATATATCAGTGCTGTGAAACTTTTACTTTGACACTGATAACTGTTGCTCCTTCTTAATACACTGTCTCATTTTTTATCTGATGAGACAGTAGTTATGTGTACCATTCAGCCTGACACTGATAATTGCTACCCCCTTTTACTTTTCTGCCCCAGTTTTATCTGTAAATATAGCAGTGATGTGTACCTTTTACCTCAGCACTGACAATTGTTATTACCTTTTACTATACTGCCCCAGCTTTATCTGTAGATATAGCAGCAATGTGTACCTTTTACATCACCACTGACAATCGTTACTTTCTCCTACGTTACTGCCCAACTTTATCTATAGATATAGCAGTGATGTGTACCTTATACCTCAGCACTGATAACTGCTACTCTCTCTTACTATGTTGTCCCATCATTACCTGCAGATATAGTAGTGATGTGCTCTTTTTACCCCAACACTGATAGTTGTTACTCCTTATTACTGCACTGCCCCAAAATTACCTGTAGATGTGGCAGTAATGGCTTTACTGGAAAAGCTCATTCAGACTCTGCAACACACTGTGCCCATCGCACACAATTCAAAGCAGACATATAGACCCACAAATGCTGAGGCACTTAAATATAACCTTCCTAAACACCAAAGGCCTCCTAGATGAAGTACACATAACAAGTACCCTCAGCAGCTGTGAATGCACTTTTTCAAAACAATACCCACATCAACATGTAGAGTCTCATGTCATGCAGCCTCTACTTCTAAACCCAAAAAGCAAGCTACCACACAAGACAACGTTCTGTCATTGAAGACTCCACTGTGAGACACACTGATGTCCCTCTAACCAGGCTGAGTAAGGAGAAAGTCACATTCAATTGCTTATCAGGGGCTAGGATCTGCCACATTATGCATGTACTCAGATCATTGGATCACAAGTACTAGTATGACTCAGTTATAATCCATGTGTGTTTAAATGACCTGAGACATACCTCCTTCGATTACATGAAAAGTTGTTAGGCTGGTATGAGCCCAACGATGTGCAGCATTTTACCTTCTCCAACGATGATGCTACAATACGAACAGAAAATGAATGACTTCAATAACTGGCATATTTTCTGTTGTCATTCTAAGGGGTTACAATACTTGTCAGCATGGAAGTAGATGACCAACAGACCATGCTGCTTTGCCATGGATGGTCTGTACTTCTCCCTTCTAGGCTTGCAAATAGTAGAGAAAACACTGCCCACCCCAGAGTGCCTTTTTAAGGCAATGCCAAACTTAAAGTGCTCCCAGTACAGCAAATCAAAACCAAGAAAATCCAAAGGTAGTACTGATCAATCCTACAAGTATAAAAAACAAACTCCACTCCCTACAAGCTCTCCTCACCTTAGAGAATGCTGATGTCTGTGTAGTCACTGAGACATGGTTTAGAGCCATGGAAAGAACATCAGCAGTGCAAGGGTGCAATACGTTCCACAACTTTAGACCATCTACTACACAGACAGGGGCTAAAGGTGGAGATGTCTCAATTTACATAAAAAATAAATATACTTTGGGGCTGGTCAAACAGGACAATGCACTTGAGCTTTTCCATATTCAAATCACCAAGGCAAAATCTCATATCACTTCCTTACAAGCCATAGAACCCCCTCTATTACCCAGGAAAACCATAACATGTATTCAGTCTTATTGCAAACACAATCTAACCCAAAATCAAATTCAAGGGTGACTTTAATTACCCCACTATTAACTGGGAAGCATATACAACACCAAATGTAAAGGTACAGAGATTCCTGAATTTTGTAACCACAAAACCCCCAGACCAGATTGCCAATACACCAACCAGAGGTACAAACATACTGAAATTTGCCCTCCCTAATATGAGAGAGTGCAGCATACTCTCTAGTGTAATGTCTTCTCTGGTAAGGTCAAACAACAAAATTGTCTCCTTTGAAGTAAAAATAAAACCTGGAACCTCAGCTAAGCTTGGAATATTAAGGAATATTAAGGAATTAAAGTGATAACCTAGCAAAATTTCAAGCCCCGATAAACCATGAGAACACTACTGCCTATGTGGAACTGTTCACAGATATCCTCTACAAGCATGTTAATACCTGTATAGAAACAGGTCTACCCACCAGGAAGAAGTACAGAAGTAACTCAGAAAACAAGCCACCCTGGTGGAATCACATCATCAATAGGCTGTACAACAGAAGGAAGAAAATCATAGCAATAATTCCCAGAAGGATAAAACTACACTTATCAAACTAAACAGACAGCTCAGAAGACACAAATAGACTGCCAAAGCCAAATTTGAGTTACATTTGGCCTCCATTGACACAGATGTTCTCCAGGAAGGGCTGACACAGACAAATAACTTTTGTCACAGTCATGGTCTAAAACTAAATGTCAAGAAATGCATAATACAATACTTCAGGAAGTTATCCACACCTGGTAAATATCATATTGACAATATACCCCTAAGGGCTGACCCAGCAGTCAAGGACACACATAGACAGTAACCTAGCCTTTGGCAATCATATGTCTACAGTAGTGAGGAAATAATTTTATGATGTGCAACTTTTAAACAGATGTATGCATCAAGGTCCAAGGAACTCATTGCTCCTCTGTGTTTGGCATTCATCAGACCTGTCATTGAGTACCATGCCCCCTTTGGTATGCACCTAACCAGGCACATCCAAAAATTGAATATCCACAGAGGTTCTGTGCAGACCTATCCCTGTATTCTGTCTCCTACAGACTGCTAAGTAGAGACCTATGCCTGACATACAAGGCATTATCAGACCCCACCCTCATGGACCCACTACATATCAACATGGGAATCATCCATTCTAAAGGCTTAAACTTTGCCTGTGATATAAATAGGACCTGCTGGTGAGATAGGTATGTATCCCAGAGACTACCCTTCTCTGGAACAGGCTCCCATCCATGTGAAGCAGATTTTATCCTAACCCAATTGAAGTGTAACTTGGACAATTGAAAGGGGAACAGGAAATTCATCCCTAATTTGGCAGCTATGTCTCTAATGGACACAAGCGGCCTGTAAATGTTTCATCTCTCATGCCCCTGTTTACATGTATCAGGGGTATCAGAACTTCTTAGATATCTACAATACCAGCGGAATTAATTCGTATGTCTGTTATCTTTACAATAAATTGAGTAACTCCACTAGATGATTAAACCTTAATTATGCAAATTTCATACTGAAGTGGATACATTTTGTTTTATTGCTGCTCTCCAATACTGATTCTGTGAATCTTAATTCTCCAGTGCTTAACCTTGTTTGCCAGCAAAGAACAGAATAACATTACTACATTGCTTGTATAAATATAAGAAGTATACAGGTTAGGCTTTTACTAAATTTCAGGAATGGAGGGTGACCAGACTGACGGATAATTTTGTTTCACAGCAACAGGCTCTCCGGTTCGATTCTCGGCTGGAGTGCCTTCTGTGTGGAGTCTGCATGTCCTCCCCGCGAGTGACGGAATTTTAAAAGGACATGCAGGTAGGTGCGTGAATGCGTGTGTGCCTTCTCTGAAGGTTGGGTGCCAGGCTGGTAACTCGACACCGTAAAAATCCACTGCCAATCATAAGTGGACCGGAGATCTGCTGTGGCAACCCCTAACTGGGAAAAGCCAAACGATTTTATTGTCTGGAAATGATAAACTGCAGACTTGTACTAACCAAAATGAATTCTCTTTCATAGTTTATGTTCAACATCCATCTAAACAGGATTTAAAAAGGAGATGAAAAATAACTTTATAATCTCTTTTTCATATATAAATTATAGATCCATGTATTTTATTTTCATTTTATTGTGTATGTGGCACATTAAGTGAAGGCTGCTATGATAGGATACCACTACAGATCGTAGCAATATACTTTCATCATTTACCACTTTATGTAACTCCTGCAAGTACATAGAAAAAAGAAAACAAAATTAAATAATGTCAGATGTGTACTCATTCTACTTTCATAATCTTTTGGAAATGTGATATGACACTATTCTTCTCACTTTAGTCACCCTTTTCGGTAAAAGGTATTTTCCTTCAATTTAGCTACCAAGTTACATTGTGTCATTAGATTTATAGGGCATCAATAAATCAGAGCATACTGTAAAATTATTCATTCAGAAAGTCTGTTCTTTATCAGCTATTCTTTAAGCACGATCTGCTATATCACAAATCAACAGAACAGCCTATCTCACTGAAGGAAATCCAAAGGTCACTGTGGTTAAGCCTGCCGATAAATCCTCATTTAATTTGCTATTTTTTGTGGGATGGTATTATATGCTGGAAAAAAATCTTTTTTCTTGAATAGGTCTGAATGCCTTGGAATTGAATGTTGTTAAGCATACATCACAAAGCCTGGACAAGATTGCGATCTTATCAAATCTATTATCTGTGTAACTGCTGCCGCATAGAAGCTGAAACAAACTGAGCCAGAATGAAGCTGCACTTTTGTAAGGAGCTCTGTTTATTAACTGTGTGTTTAGTGCTACAAAACTCCACATACTGGGTTATTGCATTGCCATCACTTGGTAAAAGGATGCAAACTTAAATCACAGTGCCACCAAATAACAGAGAACCGAAAACATCAGTAAGTTTTGAATATTTTTTTTATTTAAACCTGGACATATGCAGCTCCACTGCCTACTATTCATTAGTGATTTTGTCTCATTATTTACTTACTTATATATCATCTATTGGACAGGGCGGCAACTTTACAAGCCAACTCATAGCAGGACTGATTATAAGCATACACAAACAAATAAAGAGAAAGCCTTTTTGCATAGCCATTGCTAGAATTAGAATGGATATTACCTCTCATTTGGGATTTGAATTCCCGACACCCCGCATTACACGGTGGTGCCACCGCAACCAAACTAAAGACCGCCACTGGACAGACAGGTGTTGAGTTCTCCCTTAAGAACATTCTCCTTTCAGCTAGTAAATGGTCAAATTATGAACCACACACACACACACACACACACACACACACACACACACACACACACACACACACACACACACACACACACACACACACTCACACAGATGCACAAACACACACACCTGTACAAACACACAGACACACACACACACACACACACACACACACACACACACACACACACACACACACACACACACACACACTCATATGAAGAAAAAAACCTGCTGAGGCAATGTTAGAATTAGAATATGAATGGAAAATACTAGCTCTTATTTTGGATTCATATTCAAGACCTCCAGTATGACTGTCCGTTGCCACTGCCATTACTGTTTTGCTAAGCTCAATTCATTTACTTCCAGTAACTTTTTCACATATTACCAGTGGAGCTCAGCTTTAGGTAGTGCAGATCATATCTGCATAGTCTTCATCTGACTATCTATAGATGCCCATATGACCATGAGTCTTTCTTTTAAACCAAGAATCTTGAGGATGTCTTCACTTTCTGCCTGTAGGGTGGACCATAAAAATACAAATATTTTGCTTTGGGCTCACTGCTATTTCATAACAGATCTCACTTGCTACCATTTCTACCTCTCATAATTTTCATGCAGCAACAATTAGCAACTAGGTATTTATGAATTTAAAATACAAGTAGCAATTACACTTAATACAAGTCAATTACTAAAATGGACCATTGTAGCAGTTATCAGAGGAGTTCACTTTTGGGTATATTTTGACCCCCTCCTATATGAGGGGTGTAGTGGGGCATGCCTCCTGCAAAAAACTCAAGTTCAAAGGAGAAGAACAATGTTCAATGTTCACTATTTGCCTGCATTAACAGTCTTTCCTTTTCAGCGTTTTGTGACTTGCTCTTGTGTGCCCCAACATTTCCGTAGGTGCTTATGACAGCACTGGGTAATGCTGAGCGGCATTTCTGAAAAAAAAAACATATGACAGTACTTCTAGGGGTGAAGATATTACAATACTTACGGCCTTTACTGCCTACAATGAACAAGGAGGAGTGCTTCCCTGCCTGCTGAGATCAGAAGTTCAAACTCTGCCAGTCTTCAAGGTGTTAAGCAGACACAAATAATACATTTTGGGCTACTGGTAGAAATTGAAAACTTGCAAATGACTCTATTTTAAAGAAAGACAAAGAAATGTAATACTTAAACTGAGTGTTATAGGGATCCATAGGTATGTTCAGCCACTGTAACGTTTTAAGAGGTGTGAAAGAAGAACAACAGCAATAGTCTTAATCACAGCTCTTTTAGCAAACACTATCTTATCATCAGGATTATCCTTTCGATGAAAGTGAATTCCAGATTTTATCAATGGAGATATACTGACTTTAAAACTGAAAAAAAAATGAAGCATCAGTTGGCTCAAACAGACCTAGTAGAAATAGTTTGTCTTTAGTAAGTGGCATTATTTATGGCATAGATGGTGTTAGAAAATACCAATATTTAAGGCCAGAATTGTTGTTTCCTGAAGACTCTGACAGTATTTAGACAGCTGAAAATAAGCTTAAAGTAGCTACCATTATCCAAGTCTATTACAGTATCATAAACATTGTGTAAAGCTATAAAACTGCATTTTAACAAAAGTTCAACAAAGATCAGAATTGTGAAAATCTGTATAAAACCTATAAAACATGTAGATGCAGCTTATATCGGAATAAAGGGAAATATTTGTTCCTTTCTGTAAAAATGCAAAACAAATGCAAAAGTTGTAGCTGTTTTCTAGTCAATGAAAGTACAGCAGGGCTTTGAAAGGTGAAACAATTTCAGACACACAAACACACACACACACACACACACACACACACACACACACACACACACACACACACACACACACACACACATATACAAAAGGTGAGCTGAGAGATCCTTAGGCTGCTAACTCTGTCAAAAACTATACTGCCTTGTTTGGTGTCAGATGTTTTGGTTATCAAAGCAAATTTGCTTTGGAGGATGTCATTTGAATTCACAACAGGAAGTAAAGCGCCAAGGCTCCTTTCTCAAAAGCAGAATGGGGGAATTCTTTTGAAAGATCAATGCTACTTGTATATTTCCCAGTACCAATAATTTCCTAGCCTCATATGGAATTTTTTCAAGTGATGTGATTCTTTCCTAAAAGTAGAGTGCAGCGGCATATGTATTATTTTTCTTGGAAAACTAAGTAAACTTCATTGATTGGGAGTAGCAAATAAATCTTTACCTTTTTTATATTACTTGGTTAGTTAGTCAGACAGTTTATTTATTTGAAGATTGTTAAGCAGGTTACGGGACTAATGCATGTCCCTTTTCAATCTCCATATGGACCGTAAGACAACACAGCACATATCTATATCTATATCTATATCTATATCTACAGTTATAGCTATACCTAATCTATATGTATATCTATATCTATGGCTATATCTATATCTAATAATTTGCAATAAAAATAGATTAACAGAAACATAATATTCAGAATAACATTCTTAGCAAATACAGCTAAACAACAACAAAAAAGTTATCATCATAACACCAGTGTGATGGAATAATCAGTAGATATTTAGGAATCTCATGGTTGTCAGGGATAGATTATCGATGAGAACAGTAGCCTGTTGTCCAGAGTCAGTCATTTTTTATCATTCCATCTCATTGCAAGTCTTTTGTAACTGCTTAATTTTTTTTACAAGTCGGACATAGAATATAGTTATCTTCACTTAATGGTATGATTGGGGTTGTCTACCCGGTTTTTGATTTTTATTGTCATCTGTCTGTTCAAAACTTTGTATGTTGTATTTATTCCGTCTAAGAATATATCTGCTTATATGTTTAATGTTCAAAGTCTATTGCCTAATTTCTTTAAGTAAAAAGTTTCATTATTCAGTTTGAAAAGCTTGTGACCAGTTGTTTATTAATTTATTTAGGAGTAAATAGACAATCCTGGTGAATTATAACTACTAGCATCCAACTTTGTGAAGTGAGACTGCTAAGTCATATTGACCAAAATTTAATAGTAGAACTGGTTGATTTTAAGAGTGTGCATTAATTAATTACATGTCGGAGTGCCAGACTGATATGACTTGTAGTGGCATGTTGCCTTAAAAGTATTAAGGCAGAATAGCATTGAAGAGGTAACATTAGCCCTTTATTAACATAAATATTAGTTTATTTGTATGTGTGTATGTATGTGTGTGTGTGTGTGTGCGTGTGTGTGTGTGTGTGTGTGTGTGTGCCTGTGTGTGCAGTAGTTTTACACAAAATATATTTAATTTGGTAGGAGAGCACTAACAGTTATTGAGCTGAGAGTAAGGCATATAAAATCTTTAGAAACCAGTGGTCATAGCTTTACTCTCAAATAGTACAATGCAAATCGTGTTTAAGTATGGAAGCCATTGGTAACAGCACAAGGCATTATTGTCCATTTTCCATGGGATGACAGGCCAAGCACCTCACATATACTGTTGTCAGTAGTATGCATTGTAGTGCCATGAGATATAACAATAAGGTTTACAAGCAGCAGTTTCAAAAGTAACTTTGCAATCTCATTTAAAACAAGCCAAAACTCTTGGGAGACATACACGTGTATCAATATGCATGAATGGGCAAATGATTACCTCAAAGATTAGAAAGAACAGTCAGTATTGTTTACATATTTATAAAGAGAGCCAGTGCAAATTACCTATAACCAATGTTCACAGCACCAGATGGCTAATCCTGCAGTGGACAGCTAGAACCAGTGCAATTTGTACATTCTCAATGACAGTCAGATCATTAGAGTGTGCAGTCAGTATGTAACACGGTGAAGTTCTACGATGAAACAGTATAGTTATGGTGGGATAGCATTTGTTTCATCAGTGTTATTGTAAATTCAGAAGCAGACGATTTAATGCCCTGAGCCTATAAGTAATAGTTTAACAAACTAATGTTGTATATTGAGTGACTGGGTTCACTTGAAGTAAAAATACTGCATTAAGCTGTCAACATAAGATGTTTCAGTGATTCATCCATAGCACATTGTACTTAGACATCTGAGAGAAAAGACAGTGCAAAGGCTTAAATGAATGAAGCAAATAGACACTACTGTTAGACTGAGTCTGAACACTAGTTTTGAAGCATGGTTATCTATTGTGAAGCAAAATAAAGTAAAAATCTGCAATTCTGTGATAGATCCACAAGACTATAGCACATGTTTCCTAAGAGAACATTATCTATTACAGAAAAAATGATTCCTACAATACCTAATGCAAAATTCTGTTCAGTTCTACATACTAATAATGCCAGATCAAGTAGTAGTCCCTGGGCTCTGCAAAAGGCAATGGATTGTGTAAGGCACTTTTTGAAAACCCTGGGAGCAGTACATAGACAAAATGGTAAATCCGAGAACAAAAAGTACAGTGAAAAAAACAGAAAACCTGAGGAATTTCCTGCATGTGAAATGAACTGGGATTTGTAGTAAGCATCTTTAAGTCCAGAGACACTAGAAAAGCTTGTGAAAAGATAAAAGAAAGTAGAGTTTGCAAGGAGAGCAACTTGAAAGATGGCAGTTTCAGAAAGGTGTTGAAGTGAGACAAGTCCAGTATGGGCCTACAGTTACCCTCCTTCTCAGGAATCAGAAAGAGTCTTTTAATTTATTTACTTATTTATTTATTGGTTCCCCCCTTAGGGCATCATTTTACTGGCCCAGCCCCTACTGCCACACATCCACTCTAGGTCTACCAGCTTGTTTTCCACCCTTGGATTTGCAATTAATGTCCCCCCACCCAGGATGGGCACATTCCTCCCTCCCTGCTGCTAAGTCAGTTGCCTGAGCCATTAATCAAACCCAGGCCAAATGGGCCATAGTTAGGACTTTATTTCTCTATGACATTGGAACGATCAGGGAACCAGAAAGAGTCCTGAATAAAAGCCTTTTCCAAGGCTTAGGTGTGGTACAGGTTCTATAGTCCCCTGGAAAACAAGATCCTGGATGAGGGGTGGTGTGAGGTGAGCCTGGTTGGGCGAGCGAGAAGGGATTCCCCTCAAAGAGGAGAGTTCCCTGTAAGACATTTTATAGTCATTTTGGATGATGGACAAAACTCATTTGTCTGATGTGATGGATTCTCAAGCTGAGAATGAATCTTTTGAACAAGGGGGGTTTTGGACCAAGAAGTAAAGGGGTTGCAGAAGATGTGCAGAGGTTGATTTATCTGGAAAAATAACTTTTCTGGGTTTAGTTTGTTTTCTTGAGCTGTTTCTTTTCTTTGGGGGGGGGGACTTGATCTCTCTCTGGACAAAAGAAGGTGGCACGGAAGGGTGATTCCTTTGGTATCTAGGGACTGATGAGAGAAACTCTGTTTGAATTTCTGAATTACTTCTCCTTCTTTTGCATAGATTTGGAAAGTTTGGCCACTGTAGGGCCAAATAAAAGGTTTCTATGAAAGGGGGAATCCAGTAGCTTGTCCTTGATATCCTCAGGAAGGTACTGAAGGCAGAGTCAATCTACAGATAACAGATCCAGTGTCTGTGGCCCTGGAGGCAGACTGTGTAGCATCGCAACTGCATTTTTTGGAATTTCTGGTTACTTGGGAAGCCTTACTGACCATGGATTTGGTCTGTTCCTTGTGCTCCAAGTCCTCTAAATTAGCAGTGGTTTTACTTAACTCCCCTAGAATAGAAAAAAAAGGTATATTGTCATCTTTGTTAGATGATTTACAGCCCTAAATGCCAAAATGGTACATGCGTAGATGTTTTATCATACTGGTCAATAGCCTTACTATCGCTATCTGATGGCAAGATATTAGTTGCAGATAAAAGCTTAGTGGGCTTATCAAATGGAGCCAGAAGAATGGAAAAGACTTCTACAGGGTATTTGTAAAGAAACTCTATATCTTCAGGGACTTTGTAAAACCCATCAGGCTTTTTTGGAGCTGAAATCTGGGAATCAGTGAGAAATAGAATTATCTGCAAAAGTATCCAAAAAACTTTTAAGACTGATGGGTTTAGGAGCCACTACCACTAGCAAGTCATAATAAAGTCAAAATATCTTTTTTAACACATCTTTGACTTGTCTGGATTCCATTCAAAATTCTGCATCTTCCTAGTGAGTCTCCTCAATGGAAATGTTCTCAATGGGGGAGTTAGGGCACAAGGTGTCTTCATTACCTGAAGCAAGCTGTCCAAGGAAATGAATCCGAAATGAGTATGCTAAACAATCCTCATCTGAATCTTAGTCTTGCTCCTCCTCAGACAAGGATTCAAGATACATCTTGTAGAGAGGGGGGCTTGTGAAGTAGTGGTTAGGAAGGTGGGGGGGGGGTCAAAGACAAAATGGCATTGTATAGGCCCTGTGAGAATTCAAGCCATTCCTTTCCTGGTGATGTCTGAGTGAGAGAAACATGCCTTTTTTGTTTCTTTTTCTTGGGCAGGAAATTCCCTCCTTACAAAGTGTAATGGTTCATAACCCTGACATACCTCAATTAATGTACGCAGTACTTTTTTCCTACTAAGAATTTGAGGTATGTCCTCTGGTCCCTCTGAGATTATCACCCTAGGTTCCCCCTTCTCTGCCATTGCAGTAGACTCAGTCTCATGGCATGTGCATATTGCAGACACCAGAGTAGCCTCCAGCATGGCTGTGGCAGTGGGCATCTGGGAAGGAGTCAGACATACCATACATCTCAGCATGGACATCCAAATCTGACTGGGTAGCCTGTTTCTTTGATTTTTCTTTTTTGGTTTGAAGTGTTTCTGGGATGAAAAATTGGTAAATTGTACAATTTATAAGACTGTGCTCAGCCCATAAACTAAACAGATACCAGAAGTGGAGGTGTTTATAAGGGCTCTGCCCACCACAGTCACACTTCACTCTCTCTTAGTTGACATGAACAAATCTTATGTATATAAATCAAGCAAAAAAAGGTGCCCAGTTGTGGTACTTATCTGAATAAAGTCTATGCAGTTCTAGCAGAAATGTCAATTCAGTATTCAGACCAACAGGAATAAAGATACTGTGTTAGGACAGGTAGCAAGATAGTCTGGGAATCATATGCTCCTATGTCCACTTATATATCTCCGCATCCTTGGGCTGAGGTCATACGCTGGACATATGGTGCAACAGGGAACTTTTGGCTTTGGTATACCAGCCAGACATCAGATCATCTCAAACAGGATAACTCATCAGTGCTGGAATATTGCAACAGTGATCCAAAAAAGGATATCACTGCTTTTCACGAGGCAGCAGAGCTACTATTTTCTTTTGCCTTGCTGTACAGATGGACAGCATCTAGTTAGATTCTCCATTCAGCTTAGCAATCACACACACTGCCTTGCCTAAATTATCTACTACTTACTGGAATAATTCTACATAATGCATTAAGCATACTGATATTTTAAAAGCAATAAAATACTTTCCTGAGGCTCATTTCACATAATTCATCCTAGTTGCTTCTGAGACTCGGACTAATAAATCCATGTTTCTCCTACTTTTTATCCTACAGTCTTCAGAGTGGGTGTTAACCTACAAAGTATCCATGTCTTCCTTTCCTTACTAGAATCAAACCTCAGTACTGACACACAATCTATGTCTCACAAGTGATGTACTTATTCTGCTGTTACATATGTTTTTTACATCCACTAAATGGACAGCAGCTAATAACTTTAACCTATGATGTTATGTTAATCATATATGTGAATTTACTTGCATACATGGGCTTGTTTTTAGGCATTACTGCACAAATTCCACTTCAGTGTTACAGATTTTATTGTTAGTATCTTTCTTATTGCGTAGCTGCCACATATGTGTGGACATACACATATTTGTACAAATTCTGCCTCGATGTTACAGTTTCAATTGTGAACATATTTATCAAATTGTGTTAAACTACCAAACACTATACAACATTAAATAAAAACTACATTGACTTCACCATGAAAATGTTTATCCACTTGCACCCTCGGCAACAGCCTTCCAGGAAGGAAAATTTAGTATATTCTGTCTACCTTTGGGCATGAGTCATAGCTAAAAAGCTTCATTGGACCAGTTCATTTACCCAGTTTACAAACTGAAAGAAATAAAAAAAATGAATAATGGAATAATTACCGAAATAAAGACTGTGATATTTCACCCAGAAGGAGCAGTGAAACTTGGATTGTAATATGAAAGTTTAAATTATCACTAAAGAAGACTCAGATATCTATAAATACCAAGCCAGTTTTACAAACACATGGACACCAATGTGCATCTATATTGCAAACAAGTTGATACACAACTGCATAAAACATTAAAATCACTAGACTTCTGATGCAGTTCCATCTATTTCAAACTCCGATTTTATATTACTTCTTTTTGTTTTCGTCTTCGTCTTCTTTTCTTGAAACCTTGTTATTTCATGGGAGTTGGAACACGAATGTTTTTATTCACTTTGATGATTCCTTGTCTGTACTCTGGTCAAATGCACATATGTTTCAAATAACCATGATGTGTTTGCTGGGAAATCATTTCAAAGACTAAATGCACATATGTTTCAAATATCCATGAGATTTTTGTTAGGAAATCATTTGAAATATTGATAATGCTAGAATCATAACATAAAACATGAACAAACGGGGTGAGATGTAATGAAAAATTCTGCTTCTATCCATAATTCATCAAACCAAAAACTTCTACTGGATACAGTTTGTGTTAATTCGGGAAAGTGATGGAATATTGGTTATGCCGTACTAATCTGCTTTGTGAGCATGTACTGATTTTCAAACGGCTTAGCTTAGGCAGCCACTTAACTTCTTCAGAGGGAGACATAGGCACACTGCATAAAAGCAATTGTTTTCCATTTTCCTGGTTTGATATATATATATATATATATATATATATATATATATATATATATATATATATTTATTTTATGGAATACTCGACAAATCAGAGAAACCTGACTGCTCAATGAAGTGTGGAGATGCTCAGGAACAATCTCATATGTGCCAAAAGACATATTTGTACATTGCAACACACTGCGGGGCTACATTGAAGGGTCTGCTCATATTATCTTGCTCATGGGATGACTGCAACTATTATTAACATATTACAGCACGTACTGAATGTTGTTACACATGTGCACACTTGTTTTAAATGCAAATAAGAAGAACAGGATGCACAAAATAAGGAAACCCAGATTGGGATACACAGAAACGAGTCAGTAATAAATATGGTCATAAGTTAAAATCATCAGCGTTAGACATCTGTTTTTCAGGCTAACATAAAGGATTAGAGATGGGAAGTAATTACC
The DNA here is from genome assembly GCF_019279795.1 of Protopterus annectens. Taxonomy (NCBI): domain Eukaryota; kingdom Metazoa; phylum Chordata; order Ceratodontiformes; family Protopteridae; genus Protopterus; species Protopterus annectens. The sequence goes on from NC_056738.1 coordinate 282,201,814, forward strand.
CAAGAAAGGGGTGGATGACTGCCAGAGAGCAGAAGTGAAAAAATAACTATATCTGATCTTCCTAAAGCTTTAATAGCTGTAATAAACTTTGCACTGCCATGCGCAAAAAGAAATGCCTCAGTATGAAGTACATTAAAGCTGTCACAGTGTTGTGGTATTGCCCTGTGGTGGTTCTTTTAATTCTTCTAATGTAGAATCAGAGCATACCAGTGTTGAATGATGCTTAAACTTTGTTAACCACCTTTCTTATGTCAGGAAAGTGCTTACCAATGATGAATTCATCATGATTTTGTTGTTTCTTTGAGGAGCATGTTATACTCACTGACTCGGTCACTGATGAGTCATATCAAACTCCAAGAGTCATCCTGCATGCAGCCACAACTATCAGTGGAGTTTACAAGTCAAAAGCAGAAATGGAAGATGGTTTCTAGATAATTCTTCCATATCGCACTTGCATGCACTCAAACCTGCATGACATTTTTGGTCCCTGATCTACCTTACTACTACATTATGATTCAATCTGAGCTCTGTAACTAGAATGTAAGTTAAACAATGAAAACCTCCAATGAGTTCTAGAAACCCATTAAAACTATCTGCCTATATATCATTGTATTACATGGCTGCAGTTCTGAAATATGGTACTTACACATACACATTTTTTTAATTTAACATTTTCAAAATATTCATATTAGAAAGCTAAAGTACCCTTATTCCCTCAGTGTAGATAATTCCAAGGTAGTATGAACCAAAATCTTTGAAGGCAACACTCATTTACAAGACTCATGAAAATGGAAACTAAACTTCCTGTATAAGCAAACACCAGTGGTTAAGCATTTTACTACATCAAGAACCTGAGAAAGATTTTCAAACGGGAGGGGGGAGGGGGGATTTCACAACGTTTTGTGCTGATGCTATGATAATGTAAATGTCATAGAAACACATAGCAACTGGCTCATGGGCAAGGTTCCTCTCAGTGTAAGTGATTTACTCAGGTGTATGTTTAATTTATAGAAAGCCTTTGCACTGTATTAAGCACTTATGTTAAAACGAGTCTTTTGGAATCTCTTCCTGATGTTTGTGACTTAAACCCTAAAGGTGTACTTTAACAAAAGTCTACATGGCATTGTTATACTCTAACAAGAAAAAAACATCAGGGTACAGCATATGTTTACCTGTCACATTAATGTAAGTATATTACCTTTGTTTATATACTATTGACACTAATGCTAATAGTGTTAAAGTACTTTTTTTCCTCTTGGTTGCTTATTACTGACTCACATGCTAAGCTGTACTAATCTGTTCCCTTACCACACTGCAGCAACGTTTTCTAGTTGTTTATCACACTGTTGTTGAATGTAGTAAGTTTAATTATTGAATTATAATAAGACCAGTTATGATAGTAGTAGTTCCTACAGGGATCATAGTAAAAATCACTTGCTATAGTTGGTAGGAATGCCATATATTCAACAAATTTCTTGGGTATTTTTGTGCAACAGTGAATGCAAACCTTATCTATGGAAACTACATTAATCTTACTCGCCATTTTCAGCCTGGGGTGTGGCTGAAAAAGGATCTTCAGACTAACCTATGTAGCAGCCATTTGACAAACAAATAAATAGTTATTTAAATACATAAGTAACACAGAAAGACACGGGAAAATGCAAGCTCACAACTTACAATAAACAGGTGATGACTAATTCCCGGATTCTGAAGCTAAGATGGAGAAACTTTACTCATAAATCTACCATGCTGCCACAAAATCTGACCAAACAAGTTACGCTAAACCAACTAAATGAAAATATATTAGCAACTAATACAGTAATGAAGGCTTTGGCATTCACAGCCTTCTTTAAAATGCAAGAATCTTTATATAAGATATCACACTATAATAAATTATTATGGGTTTCAAATTCTTATGACTCTTACCTGTCCATAATCCTGAATTAAACCTCAAATAACATTGCTTTAAACTGCAACATGCCTTAGAAACACACCAGAGAGATTTTATATCCATTAAGTGATTAACTGTGACCAGGTCTTATTAACAGCATTGCAGTATGGAACAATCTCTCTGTAACAATTAACAGGTTAACTATTGTTTGGAAGAAATTAGATAACTAAAGTGCTGTCTCACTCAGCAACTTCAAAAAGTTAAATGTTTAAGACAATTTGGCCTGCTTTACTGAGCTTGTGTTTGTGTTCAGTCTTGATAAATGGTGCTTCTGGAGAGGTTTGAGATCAGAGGGTGGGAGAAGACTTAATACGTTACAAACAACTCCATATTGCCTAAGGAGTTAAGCAAGTGTTCTCAAAGAATTACAAAAAGGAACCAGACCAAAAGCCAGATATCTTTACAAGCTTATAGACAAGGGTACACGGCAGGAGAATAACACAAATGTAAAATGTTATAATTTTAAGTGGTGCACTAGGAAAAATAGCTGTTGATTCAACCAGCAATCCAGTCCTCCAAACAGACATTTGTACACACTAATGGTATTAACCTGAACTTATGCTCGATACCAAACGAAGATTTGTACACACCGACGATATTAACCTGAACTTACGCTCAATTCCAAAGGAAAATTTGTACACACCAACGATATTAACCTGAACTTATGCTCAACTGACATTGTCATTTTATATACAAGTGCTCTACAGCAACCTCAGAAATAATGTTTCTGTCTCATTTAGATAACGAATAAAAGAAAATGTTTCCACTAAAAGGATCGTCATGTGTTATGACAAATGACGATTTCTGCAAATTCCGTAACCCACTAGAAATCTCATAGTCCCTTCAATGGGCAAATATGCCTAATCTCATTACTTTTATCATCAACAGTTGCTGTTATGGTGAAATGATGTGAACCCAAAAAGACTGTTTTTAAATAGCTATAAATGAAATGGATAAATTATAGGGACTTTTCCGTTATCGGGGCAACAGCTGTAATGAGCACTTGGAATCTTAGCACAAGGTTGCACTTCTCAACCACTACATTATGTAAAGGGAACCAAACAGAAGATAATTTGCAACAAAATCCCAGGTAATGAGTAATGTGGGAACAGACACCATTCAGTCCGAGAACTCTTGAAAGCATTATCATTATTCACCTAATAAACAGATGAAATAGGAACTGATGTGAATTAATGTGCATATTTAGCATTAATCTACTATCAACAACAATGTAACATACAAAAGAAACAATCAGGGCCATCATGTTTACAGTTGTGCCCCTAACCCAATTACCTGCTCCACGGGGGGGTACGTCAGGTGTGTGTGGGTGTGTTACACTGACACCACCTGTTTTTGCAGCTGTTGAGCTGGACATGGCTGACAAGGGTTAATGGCAGCAGGCATCGTATCAGGATCTGTGCTTTCTTTTCTTCTTAGGATGACTCTAGTAGGTAGTCCGGAACCTGTTGCTTCAAGTCTGAGGCATCATGCGTCCATCTTACAGCCGGTGCCCCTGTTGTAACTAGCAGATGTGTATTGAGGTGCTGCAGACATTGTGCACAGAGCAAGGACAGCAGCCAGGACTTGGACGGGGTCAGGAGGTGGTGTAGTTTTACCTTCATGTTACTGGCTTCACACAGAAAGAAGTAAGGGTGACTTGGTCAGCAAAGGGATCCTAACCAGTAACATAACCCACTTACCCAAACCGGGACATTATACAGCACTGAGTTAACCCGTGGAAGCCGTTTTCAAAGTTAAGATTTTTTTGCATCAAAGTAGATGTTAACACATTTCTGATTTCATGTCACTGTAGTATTGCGAAGGCTGGGAGCCGTAACTCAAACTATAAGAACAGACTCACAGGCAGTGGGTACATAAATGCCCATGATCTGAGACAATAATTAGCAACGTGCTGGTTAACTATGAGGGTCCATCTCAAGCATGTGTTTAAAGTTAACAGATGTCCCCGCATTCACGTTTGCCAGCTTCCCTACATATTCCAACTTAATTAGAATGCTTGTAATAACTACCATACTCCATTTTTTGTATTTCTGTTAAAGTAAAACTGTTATTTTGTCAGTACAATTTGTAAGGCAACCACAGCTGTGTGATCATTACGTGCGCTTGCTAGCGCGTTACAACTGTTGTCCCGATAACAGAAAAGTACCAAATTATGTTTTAATTATTAACTCTGTAGTGCTTTTTTAGCTACTCTATTATACTTCCCCTGTAGCCCCCATTCATCATTTGTAAGTGCAACATCCGTACAGAATAGAATGAATTCCATGATTTTTGCAGAACTCTCTTGCCATTTAAACAGTGCTGCATTACCTCAACAGAACTTAATTTAAGTTGATCTCTTAGATGTCAATAGTAGTGATCAACATTTATAATTATCATGAAAGTAAAATAAAGACCACTACAATACATTCCTTGCACTATTCCCCATGTTGTAGTATCTGTCATTGCTCCTTGTTTATATTCTTAATTCAGTATGACTACAGTCTTACCGTCTCTTGTACACAAACGTGTGGATTACACAGTGTACAGCAGCAAGTTACTGTACGAAGCCTTCAACAGTTACAGTGTACAGCAGCAAGTTACTGTACAACGCCTTCAACAGTTACAGTGTACAGCAGCAAGTTACTGTACAACGCCTTCAACAGTTACAGTGTACAGCAGCAAGTTACTGTACAACGCCTTCAACAGTTACAGTGTACAGCAGCAAGTTACTGTACAACGCCTTCAACAGTTACAGTGTACAGCAGCAAGTTACTGTACAACGCCTTCAACAGTTACAGTGTACAGCAGCAAGTTACTGTACAAAGCCTTCAACAGTTACAGTGTACAGCAGCAAGTTACTGTACAACGCCTTCAACAGTTACAGTGTACAGCAGCAAGTTACTGTACAACGCCTTCAACAGTTACAGTGTACAGCAGCAAGTTACTGTACAAAGCCTTCAACAGTTTTCCAAACACCAACTCATCATGATTGTCTGTCTCATTCCACTTCTACTGTTTATCAGCTTTCCTTTGCTCTATACTCTTTGCTTCTGCATTGCACTACGTTTAGAAACCTACATATTTTAACAGTCAGTGGCCATTTGGTAATTGGCTATTAGAGTGCATTAGTGAAGTCTATTCTCTTGACAGATATGGGAATCTTGTGTGCTCACTTTGTGGGTGGGCAAGACTTGGTGGCTCACTCTTTTATACTGTGCTTCATGTGGCACCTAATGGAATGGTGCTGCCAGTGGTCATTGTAAGCTACCCTATGTGGACCTGATGGATCTCATAATGTTCCTATGTGTGTAGTCAGTAACTCTGGATACAGCATGAAACATCACATTGTTAGCATTATAAGGATGCAGTAATTTTAACACAGCTTACAGCCTGGTCCGTTTTTGCTTTATTTTTACTATATCACTACCTGCATGTCTGTAGTCTGTGTTCTTCACCACATATGTTCTAACTGCATTAGATTTCTGTTGTCCATCAATGACAAAATGGTTCTCCATTCCTTTAATTGGAGTAAAACGAATGGCTAGTCAGTTTGGATTTGACCTCATTTCCTGTCCTAATTTCTCTGGTTTGTATTACACTTATGTTGCTCTCCTCACATGTAAATCTAATGGAGTAACTAAATGCAGTATATCTCCACTCCTGGCATTATCTAAGTGATTTACATATAATCTAAGAGTTATGAACCACTGTCAGTGTGTATGTATTAGTCATTCAGGTGCCTGTTCCCAAGTCTCATTTATTAATACAATGTTCATCAGTTACATCATTATGGCACACATATGTTCTCACTGAACCAAATACCTGATAATGAACAACATTACCACAGATATTAGTATTTTTTGTTTATCACGACAAAGACCAAAACTAGATAAAAAAAAAATCCAAAGAGGCAACGAAATCCAACAGCAAGGATCAGGCAGGATATAGTCAAATAACCCTTTATTTTTTATTTATTTATTTATTTTTTGTTTATGCAGCTTGTGGCAATGAATTTGTGAAACAAATCCACTTATACCAGACTGCGCAGACGGAGGCAGCAAGACATCAAGTTAACATAAAATGAACTAGAGTTCATGCTGCTGATTTCTTTTCTACAAGTTTTGAATGATAAGTCTTTTAAGCCATAACGCCTGTCAGATTTTGATTTTGCTCTTTAGGTATGACACCTGTAGGGACATACTTTGCAGTGACAGCAGTTTCTTCTGTTAGCAAATGACTGCATTAAGGTGAAGATATGTTATAGAAGCTGTTTGTGTATGCAAGTTTTGGTGAGGTAAGATGGGGTATATTATATCAAATTAAGAAGACAGCGAGCTATACATGAGTAAACATTGAGTCATTTTTTTATTTGCTTATTTAATTCACAGAGAAAAGAACAAATTATTGTTTTCTATGTTTTGGTTTGGTATGAACAGACTAGGTACCTTACACTGTCTGCCATATGAACATATGGCAGCAATGTATTTGGGCAAAAACACAAATATAAGCACATGAGCCAGCCAGCATTATGCTAAACAGTGTAGGAATTACATGCCAGCAATGAAAAAGTATGCAAGGGTGACCTTTTACTTAAAGCTAGGCAGTTATGGAATGGATATCGTCCAGAGGCACATTTGTAAACTTAATGATAGGCATTACTATGTGCTGTATTATTAAAATAGGTTAAGTGGTTGCAGTAAATGGCCAAATGCTAGTGTGCCAGTTTCAGACCTGACTCTAGATATTACGCTTTCCTTCTTCGTATTACTTGTAATGCTATTATTAATGCTTCAGATCTTTAGGACATTGGTAATTTGAACACACAACACTGTAAGACTTTCCATATACACGCCTGGTGATACAGACATTACTAATGTCACAGACATACAAACAAACTGAGAAACAAATTCATTTTAAGAGGGACTGAAAAAATATATCATGGTGGCATTAAAGCCTTCTATATATCCTTATTGTATACATCAAGCTCTGCAAAGCTCACTATGTACTGTTTGACAGCCATAAGACAATTAAATAGAAAAAGCAAGAATGTTTGGATTCCATAGCAAATATATCATAAAAGAAAGATGACAATGCCATTACCTTTCTTTTCTGTATAATTATACTGTATTTTCGTAGTTTTAAAAGTTGAATTCTTTAACTAAAAGGAGTGGGTCTCTTTCTGGTTTGTACCTTGACTTCAATGTTTAGACCACTGGATTTGTGTCCATGAAAGTACATTTCAGCGCTTGGTCATTTATAATGCAGGTGATACTCTCATGTGATAGCTTATTCTCCTACCAGGGTAATGTCAAAGCAAGCTGGATCTATGGCCAAACACAGAGTTGCCTTTCATTCTTTCAAACTAGTTCTACTGGGAAAAAAAAAAAACATTATCCATGTTGCAAATCAGAAACCGCTGCAAAAAAGTTCAAAAACAGTGTCTCTTGCATGTCCAACAAGTACCTACACATACTAACTCCAAAATCAGTCAACAATTGTGGTAAGGAGAAATTTCTTTAACCTCAATGGAGTTTTTATTGAAACATGCAATCAGGCAAAAAAATGACAATTCATAGCAGTTAACCCCTCTATTACAAAACTAAAACTAGCATTTTACTCACAGGGCTTTGTTCCAGTTCTGTTTGTCTTGCACAGTTTATTAAAAAGGGTCTTATGTTTGCAGCTGCCACTATGTTCTTTGCACGATATTTGCATTCCCATTTTCAAGTTTTATGTTTGCTGTTGCTCTTTGTTTGATTGTGACATAAATAAATGCATCATATTGCAACTGGCAAGCTGTGATGTTTCATTACAAATGAACACCCTCTCCAAACTTTATTTGTGCAGCTTCTTTCTTTCTTCTTCGTCTTTTTTTTTGGTTTGTTTTACTTTTCACACAACTATATTCTTCAGCAAAAACATGTTTCCTTTTTGCTTTGCACATTGTGTAAGCACACAGGAGAAGCAGCCAATATTTCAGAAAACAGAGAACTGACCTTGTTTTTTGGAAGGGCCAAATACAATTGAGGAGGAGGAAGAATTTACAGACACTGTTTATCCTGTCTTGGCTAGTGAAGCATAACATCTACTGCATGAATTTCACAGGAAGTGAAACAAGGATGGTCTGCCACTGTAGTTATATAGCTATTTAGTCTGAAGCAACAGCTAGCCACTTTGATTCAGAATATTCAATGCTGACATGACATATTACTTCCCTTCAGTACTATGCATTAGGTCAGGATATGCTCACACACTTGAGGACTTTTCCATTTTAGTTCCAGCTGACAGACTGCAGAAAAAAAATCTCCAGTCCTTACATTGCAGCAATATTGCATTATATCATGGCAGTTGTCAGGCCTTTCGCCTGTCTTGAACCGGGAAACCTAATTAGCTACTCACCTCCTTAGCTCCCTTCCTACCTTTCTTCTTTCTTTCCTCCCTCCTGTCTTTCTCAATTTATGTAATTTCATTTGTATAACCACACTGTGCATTTTAAATGGCTCTTAAAAGAAAAATTTATCTTTCCGACTCATTCAGCCACACACATTAACAACATATCAAAATGATTTTTTTATAATTTTCAAATCCTCCCCATCATGTGATCCTAGTAGCTTTTCTGCAGACTCAATTTCTTGCAGTCTTTCAATGTTAAACATACTGTAGAAGGCTTTGAGTATTAGGCAGGGGTATCTACAGAACTCTTAAGAAATCCTTACGTTAAATTCCACTAGCGCGACAGGCTGAACATTTCCTTCCTTTATAAATTTTCTCTTGCAAGAGGTGAATGTCCTCAGCTCAAAATATGAAGAAAATGGCCAGCTGTGAACAAGTAATGACACAAGGTTTTAGTAAAGCCTAGGCTTTCTAAAAAAGGTGAACATGTCTTACTTGCTTCTAAATGCAGCAAGCTCTAGTATGCATTTGCTTTGCAGAATACTGAAAAGGGGCTAATGAATATCATCAGCTTCTAGATAATAACTCTCACAAGCTGCTTTGTTTTGCTACCTATCAGACAATCACAACCGCATTCTGTAAGTATGCTTAAAGGATAATCTTAGTAATCATAGCGTGAAGAGGAGTGTGCAATTCACAACACATACTAGTTTCTAAAGTATAAAGAGTTAATATGCGAGCCTTGAGAAAACCACCAAATGTAATCTTTCCTGGATGTTCATTTGTATATTTATTATGGGAAAGAATAGCAAATTCCTCCTGTCCCTAAAATTAGTTTAAATATTTATATTCTCCAAGCACTGTATCCTTTTCATTTCAGTGTGCATTTTATTTTGCAGAAACTCAATCTGGGCATCTTGTTATTTGATATGCTGCATTGCTGATGGTGATGATTACATACTGATAAGTTGACATTAGTACCAACAGAAGGGTAATGACCAGTTTTAACTCCAGCCTCATCAGCAGAGAGAAAATTGAAACAGCAATTTAGGTTCACACAGAAATGGAAGCTCGTGCTCCATTATAACAATGGCTTATTTTTGAATGCTGCATGTTAATATTCTTCTAATATCGGAGACCGCATTCTGGCTCTTAAAATGTGAAGCTTAGTTTAAAATTATGTTTTATGTGGCTGCATGCATCACTGGTCCTTTGTGCCAGTACCTCATGCCCTTCTGCAGCTCTGTGTTTCAGCGGAGGTAATGTTATTCAGGCCTGACGAGGAAATAACTGTCATATACATCTCTTCATTTTTCCCCACCAGTCAGAAGGGCTGGTCCGCAATGCACAATAAATTATTTATAGGAGAACAGAGGTGATTCGTATATACCCCAGTCTTATTATTTACTGCTGGTAAAGTGACAGCGAAACAGTGCCATTACTGGTCTGAAACTATACAGTGCAAGATTTCAGCTGCACTTAAAATACATGCTTGCATAAATATTTATACATTAAAAGTATCTGCTTATAACTATTTATACATTAAAAGTATCTGCTTATAGTACCAACATGTGATATAGCAATGTTGATATGAATGTGCATAATGGGGAAAAAGCTTGAAGAAGCATGTCTGTTGCCATCTAAGAAAATGTGTATACTGTGCATTTTATATGAAGACTTTTGAAAATGTAACCCATATAATATTATTTTTAGCTTTGTTTTTCCAATATTTTCCGCACTTTATTAGATGAATTTTCATAAATCTAACTCAATACTAACTGGACACTAACTGTTAAACCTTGTTTGCAATATAATTTTGCACAAGGAATATAAATGAATGTCACAGAAGTGGGGAAGAATCACTGACTTCATTCTCAAAAGTTCTATGCATTATATCTATTCTATTATTTTCATAATAGAACACATTCTATGTCAGGGATAAAGAAACAAATATTGTTCATCTTTCCTAACTAAATATAGCACATTCTCATAATGTACTTGAAAATTGTATTTTTGCATCAGACATAATTTCTGTAGCTCACCTGCTCTGATCATCTGGCTATTAATTCTCTTTTCATGCAACAAGGATATACAGGGTTGAAAGGAAAGGGTATGATTGGACACAAAGATGGGCAGGGGGTCTTCTTCCTAGTACCGCAATGGCCACATGACATGGTAGTATAAAATAATATTAAGTATATACGGAGTGGTGCATAAATGTCAAAAAACATATGTAGTCTAAAATATATCACAACATTACAATAATAATAATAAAGTAGATGGCACCCATTTCATGTTTCTCCTATTTACAGAGCAGACGATACAATAGCCAGAGCCTGTTTTCAGAACATTAAAGCTAGATTTTCCTTTATGTGCACATTATATATTCCTTTAATATTTTTTATTTTACATAACACCTTGTACTCAAGGAGATAGAAGGGAATCTTAGAGAATATCAGGAATATGGAAAGAAAGTCTGTAAACAATCAATAGAATATTACTAAAACGGCCATTAGGTCTACCTCCAGATAATTTCATATATTCTATTTACCAAAACTGATGAGAATATATTTACTATCTACTTGGACTGCTTATATTATGCACACCACTGTTCTTTATAGGAAAAACTTGCAAAATAAAAAAATTAAATCTTTTATGTCTACTTTTGATGTCTTTTCAGTTTCGTTATAATATATTAAAATGTGTTGAGCAAGCTTTATGACATATAGATGCTGCATCTATATCAGAGCAACTGCCATGATGTTGTGATATATTTTGTATTATATGTATTATTTTATTTCATGTAAGATATTAACATCTTGCCCAGTGCTGATAATTATTACTATCCAGACAGCTACTCTCCATAACTCTCCACCAAAAATAGTGGAAGGCATGATTCCACAAAGGATAGGTAACAGGAATATAACAGTGGACCATCAGATTTTTCCAGCAAGCAATTTATTTACTGCTTCTAACTAAATGATCTAACCAAGATGTGCATTTGTAACAAGGAGGAGGCAGGATAATGATTCTGTGCTCATTGTCCTAGATATCTTGACAGCATCTAGATTGATTGTCTTGTATACGACAAGAGGACGCTCCCTGTACCATCAGAGCTGTGAAGTCCTGCACAGTCACTTCTCCTGTCCTCTCCTAAATGTAGAAGAAGGGATCTGAAGTCACACAGTCATCCTTCTCTTATTTAGATTCTTTGGCATCTCATCTGGGCTGTTAGGTTGAATGCACTTACTGACACCTCAGGGACAGATACTATGATGATACTCAAGTTGACCCTCTAGCAATATGTAACATGTTTGGATAAATGAGCCAGGAGAGTATGAATTCTAGTCATCCATATTTACATCATTATGACCCTATGAGAAGTACCACATAAATAAAACAGCCATCACTACAATGCTCCTAAATGTGCTATGTTTCTCATTTTTGTTGTACTATACATAATATAAATATGTGATATCTATTTATTTATATATTATATATATTATATATGTGTGTGTGTGTGTGTGTGTGTGTGTGTGTGTGTGTGTGTATATATATATATATATATATATATATATATGTGTGTGTGTGTGTGTGTGTGTGTGTGCGCGCGCGCATGTAGGACAGTGGCAGTAGGTCAACACAGTCTACAGTCAACATCTGTTTAATGCACCACATTTGGTCAGTATATGAAGATTGTTGACAAGTGTGTGAGAACAGTAATCTCAAAGGTATTATACATAATTAGTAGGGGAGGTGCAGGGGATACAGTCCCCCACATGGGAGGTGCAGGGACATTGCTTCTCTGCAAAAAATTGTGTTTTTTTTCTTTGTTAAAGACAATTGCATGCACTGAAGTTCTTTCTTGATGTATGTGTGGTAGCACATTGACATTCATTTTTGCAACCATTTGTGACCGATGCTTTTTTTCAAAAAATTTTTTTATTAAAGTTTATACATTCAGATAATAATTCATGACATTTAAGATAAATAGAACTACAGTACTAAAAAAGACAGTCAAACAATAAAAATTAGAATATCAAGAACACAACAAAAACAACTATTTACAAGAGTGCCTACTATACAATAATTCTAAAAAAAAAAATCACAAAAATAATATTTATTACATAAATATTAACAATTATTTATTTAGCAGTTCTTTAAATTTCATTCAGGAGTTGTAGGAAGAAGAGATTCTGGTTGTTCTTTTTTGATTGTTGCAAGATATAGATGATAAACTTCAGTTGCAAGATTTATAAATTCATTTAAGGTTGGAGTAGATTCATTTTCCAGTTGCTGGTAATAACTTTCCTTGCTATTGTTAATATACCCCATAAGAGTGGATACTTTTTCTTGAGACACAAGCAGGTATTGGCATATTAAATAAAATGAGAAAGTTAAAGTAAATTTATTATTAAATACATTTTGTAATAAAAGATTAATATTATCCCAGAATGGTTTAATTACAACACATTAAAAAAAAACACGTTGCCAATCAGCTTTAACATCTGACACATCTCCAACATTCTGCTTTATTATTGTACATTGATTTGACTCTATGTAGAGTGAAAAAAAGCTCTGTGCATGAATTTCTATTTTTAGTGAGGAAGTTGCTTGCTTTGATGACAATAACATTATTTTTCTCATCTTCAGTTGGAGATTTTTTATTAATAAGTTTAAAATATTACCAGTAATTAACTTTATAATATTGCGTTGCATTTTAACCATTTTATATAATTTGTATAAAAGACCTTTCCCCAGTATACTCTGTTGTATCAAAATGATTAAAAGATCAATAAGTTTAGGAATACAATTTCTAACTGTTGGTTGCACTGAATTCATTTTATATTCAGTTAATTGCCTACAATTTTGAATGTCCAACCACATTGCATTACCTAAATCAAATTTGTTTATTATATAATCAGCACATTGCAGTTTTTCTCTATCCATCAACTGAAACCAATATATCAAGTTCTTCTCTTTAAGTGTTATCACTGATGATGACTTAAATGTAGAGATATTATTCTGAGTATAGGTTATAGGAAACAGGAGAAAAATCCATGCTTTATATTCTGGATTTCTGTAGATGAAATTTCTAATGGTTGTTATTACTGTGGAGATATAGAATAAATTGATTGATTCATTACTGATATCTGAAAAGTAATTTCTAACAACCAGTCTATAATATTGTTTAATATTAAACAATGGTGTGACTTTGTCAAATGAATTGATGTAAGCCAAATTTTTCCTTGAAACTCTTTCCATTTAGCTTTATAGTTCTTATTTAACCAGAGAGCTAGTGTCTTGATGACTGATGGAAGGGCATACATTTCTAAGTCTTGTAAACCAATGCACTCATAAGACCAATGTTTAATGTAATGGCCCAAAGCTACTCTAGGTTTGTTAGGAGACCAAAGAAATCTCAGGATTAATTAATTAAACTTTTTATAGTATTTTTATGGGGAGGAAGAGATGGAGATGGAATTATATGTACATGGTTTGGTACAATAATCATTTTAATTATGGAAAGTCTCTATTCCATAGTGAAAAAAACTTAATACATTTATTAATAAGATTCTTTATATACGTTAAGCTATTATTCTAATTAAAAGTTATGATATTGTGGATATTGTCTGTGAAGGATATCCCTAAATAATTAAGTTTTTTGTTCTCTACAATTTATTTAGAAAAACGTATGTCCATATCATAGTTATTAGAGTTTATACGTGGCATTTTTGTTTTGTTATCATTAAAGCTAACTCCAGACTTTTTCCTGAAAGCTTTCTACTCATTAAAGAGAGAAAGGAGACAACTATCACTTTCATTCAAAGTCAAAAGAATATCATCAACAAATAGTCAGTTTTGGAATTTAAAATCCTATTTAATTGTATGCCTTTAATATCTGAATTTGATCTTATGTAATATGCAAATGATTCCACAATTAAAGTACAGAACTCTTGTTATAGAAAGTACCCCCAAAAAAGCAAACCCCATTTCTCGGTCACCCACATCCCCCAAAACCTTTTTTTAAGTTTTTCTGTCTATTCCTTCTAGCATGTTGAGGGATCAGTTGCTAATGTCCTCTCCTGCTCAGCTGGTGAACCTGGGATTATTGAGGCAATGTTACAATTGCCTCATGTACACAGACAACCCTCTCCTCCTCCCACAAAACACAAATACATGCGAGAGATGCAACTATACGGCCAAACTGGAGGCTGAGCTCTCTCAACATAGGACTGGCAAGACCAGACAGGAGGAGAAGGTAACCACACACACTATAGACCCAGTCTCACATAATACCATCACAACCTCAAATCATACACATAAACACACAAAGACATACTTGGAGGCTCTGATCAAAAATCTACCAAAACAGCAGAGGCCACCAAAGCAGACACCCAAACAACTACCACCTCAGAACACAACACCTGCATCACATAGACCACACAGTCAGAGTGTCAAGCAGTCACAGCCCTTAAGGCCAAACACTATGCCAGACACACTAGTCATTGGTGACTCCATAGTCAGACACACTGACGTCCCGCTCACCAGACTGAGTAAGGAGAAGGTCACAGTAAGCTGCCTGTTGGGTGCTAGAATCCGCCACATAACGCATGCACTCAGGTCTCTCAACAGCAGGTACAAGTACGACTCAATCATTGTCCACGCTGGTGTAAACGACCTGAGACGTACCTCCCTGGACTACATGAAAAGAGACATAGAGGAGCTCTCTGATTATGTAGCCCAGGCAGGTATGACCCTGACCTTGAGCAGTATCCTACCTTCACCAAGAATGATGCCACAATACAGAGATAAGATGATCAGCTTTAACAATTGGCTTAAACTCTGGTGTCATTCAAAGAGGATCCAATGTCTGTCTGCCTGGGATGACATGCTGGACAAGCCACGCTGCTTCGCAAGGGACAGCTTGCACTTGTCACCCTGGGATTCCGGATTTTGGCAAAGGCTCTTGCCACCCCATAGTGCCTTTTTAGGCAAGGCTCAAATTCTAAACCTACCACCCTAGAACAAAACAAAGAAAAAAAACTAAGGGTAATGCTGCTCAATGCCAGAAGTCTCAACCTCAAGATGCACGCACTCGAGGCCCTTCTCAGTATGGAGAACATCGATGTCTGTGCTGTGACAGAAACCTGGTTCAAGGCTCCTGAGAGCACCCCAGCACTATCAGGTTTTACCTCATATCATGCGTTCCGGCCACAAAACCCGGACAATACCAAGAAAGGAGGAGAGGTATCCATATTCATCAAGGACACCCACACCTCAAGATTGGTGGCATCGCACGATGCATCGGAGACCATCCAGGTGCAATTAACCATAGGCAAGACTGCTCTGCAAATTGTAGCATGTTACAGGCCACCCTCGCAAACTCAGGAACCTCATATGGCCTTCCTGAAAACACTGGAGGGGATAAATGTATCTCCGAACACCATCATACTAGGTGACTTCAACTACCCTAATATAGACTGGGAACACTACTCAAGCCTAAACACTCTAGCCCAAAAGTTCCTGGAATTCATAAACTCAAATGCCATGGAACAACTAGTCACCATCCCCACAAGAGGAGAGAACATACTTGATCTCATCATCACGAACATGGGAGCACAATGTTCAAAGCCAGAAGTATACCCCTCACTGGTGAGATCTGATCACAAACTAATCTCGCTGGAGGTCCTCATCCCGCCCCCACCCAAAATGAAAAAGACCACAGTAAAGAACTTCTCGAAAGATGACTTCACACTTCTAAAGACTAGTGTGGTCTCCTTTAAGGCCCCTGAGCTGGCAGTTAACATTACTCAAACCGCTGAATCACTTACAAATGCCTTCTACCAGCACCTGCAGGGCTGCATGGATCAGGCAATCCCAAGCAAAACAAAGACTCTTTGTACCAAAGGCAAGCGTCCAGTCTGGTGGACCCCAGCCATAAACAAACTCTACAACAAAAGGAGAAAGCTACTACAAGATAAAGCAAAATCCTTAAAAGGTAAGACACCGCTGATCACTATAAGTAAAAAGCTAAGAGCTCTCATAAAATCATCCAAAGCTAATTTTGAGAAAAAATAGCTAAGGACTCTAAAGACAACCATAAGGCATTCTTTAGCTATGTCAGAAACCTAGGAGGAAACTCCCAGATATGCTCAGAATTAGTTCAAAATGATGTGAAGATTACTGATCCTACAGACATTGCCAACATACTGGCTGACAGGTTCAGTGCAAACTTCTCCCCACCCTCCCCGCCTAAAGAAGAGATATCTATACCAAATGATTGTAGCCCCCCAAACATCTCTAACGCTCAGGTGAGAACTGCTCTCTCCAAGGCAAAGAACACAGCATCCATGGGACATGATGGTGTCCCCAGCTGTGTGCTCCATGAACCAACGAGGAATTAAACCCACAGTTAGGACAGCTGTTTAATCTTAGTCTCACCTCCGGATACGTACCCAGGGAGTGGCGCACAGCGACTGTGGTCCCACTCCACAAAGGCGGTGACTCCACCGACCCTGGAAATTACCGTCCCATTAGCTTGACAAGCCTGATCTGCAAAGCCATGGAAAGGATCATAATGGATCTCATAAATAAAGACATAGGGAATTTGCAGACTTTGGATCCAACCCAGTTTGGCTTTGTCAAAGGCAGATCATGCCTTTTAAACTTGGTTGACTTTTTCGAAACAGTCACCAAGGCCATTGACGAGGGAAAGGCAGTCCATACAGCCTACCTAGACCTGGCGAAGGCTTTCGATACAATACCCCACTCAGGTATCATTGAAAAACTCATCAACTTAAATGTAAACCCATACATTACAAGATGGGTTGCAAACTGGCTGAGTGACAGAACCCACAGGGTCAGAGTTGCTGGCGCCATGTCAGACTCTAAGCCTGTCACAAGTGGTGTCCCACAGGGCTCAGTCCTGGGCTCACTCTTGTTTGGCATCTACTTCTCTGAAGTACAAGCAAACACAGGAGGGTTATGGCTGACAAAGTTCGCAGATGACTGCAAACTGGGCGCCGTAGTTGAGAACACATCCGACACAGATATCCTTCAGAAGGGTCTCACAGAAATGGATAACTGGTGCCAGAGCCATGGCCTAAAGTTAAATTCCAAGAAATGCATAGTCATACCCTTCGGGAAAAATAAGGTTACCCCTAGCTACCATATAGGTGGCAATCCCCTGGACACAGAAGAAGTTATTAGGGACCTGGGAACCCAGGTTGACAGTAGCCTTTCATTCGACACTCATATTGCTAAAGTAGTTAGGAAGACCTTCTACATTGCCCACCTTATCATGAAGGGATTCACATCTAGATCAAGGGAAGTCATAGTCTCCCTATACTCATCACTCATCAGACCAATGATTGAGTACAATGCCCCATTCGGAATGTATCTGACCCGACACTTGCAGCAGCTGGAGAGGCCACAAAAGTTCCTCACCAAAAGGATAAAGGGTCTCAAAAATCTGTCTTATGCTGCACGACTGAAAGAACTCCAGTTATAGTCAGTTGCGTACCGCTTGCTCAGAGGTGACCTATGCCTGACATACAAGGCCATGTCAAACCCCGATTTGATGAATATGCTTCATCTCAAAAAATCTAGATCCCTCAGAGCCACAAGGGCGGGTGACTTAAACCTCAACACGGTTATTAATAGGACGTGCTGGAGGGATAGATTCATCACCCAAAGACTCCCTATGCTGTGGAACAAAATCCCGGTTTATGTGAGGCAGAGCACCTCGCTGGCCTTGTTCAAGAGGAATCTTGACCAATGGATGGGAGATCGCAGATACACCCCAGGGGTTACCTCAGTGTCACTGCTCGACAGAGGCACAGCTAAATAATGGGCATAGTTTCTCCAAACTAAGGGGTGGCGTAAGCCACAAAACTATGGGCTAGGCTTATAAATGCCCTTGGGCAGACAGCCTAGTATGAACCTATGAACCTATGAGTAGTGGTGACAGAGGACATCCCTGTTTAGTTCTTCTGGTAATCCTAACTGACTCAGAAGTATATGGACCTATTTTTACATAAGGGTAAGAATTTTTATAAAGGAGGTTAATAAGATGTAAGAGATTATTTGAAAAATTACACTCCTCTGCAATTAATAGAAGATAACTCCAATTAACAGAGTCAAATGTGCTATTAATGTCTAAACTTATTAGTGTATTTTTTATGTAAGTGTACAAATTTTCATAAAGGTGGTTAATAAGATCTAAGAAATTATTTGAAAAATTACATTTCTCTAAAACTAATAGAAGATAATTCCAATTAATTGAGTTAAAAGTGCTATTAATGTCTATACTTATTAGTGTTATCTTTTATGCTATTAGCATAATCAATTATTGTTAATATTATTTTAATATTATCATAGGGGTTCCTATTTATTATATAATCAGTTTGGACACTGTTAATCAGAAATAGTGGAAACTGCTTATTTCCTCAAGCATGGATAACCATAAATATTTTCTAATCAATATTTAATAATGAGATTGGTCTGTAAGAAGAACAATCTGTAGGGTCTTTATCAACTTTTATGATTGGAGAAATACAGGAGAAATGTTTGTTAGGCCTTTGAGTATGGAAAAAACTTAGAGCAAAATACTTATGGCATCTTTACGTATTAGTTTATCAATTTCCGATATTATGCCATCATTACCAGGAGCCTTATTAGGTTTTAGTTTATTAATTTGAGCTTTAAGTTCTGACATTAATGCTGGCCTATCAAGTATTTTTTATCTGGTCTTCAGATAATTTCATTTTTTATATAATTTCTAATAAAAGATTTAATAACTTCTTGTTAATCCATTGTTGGATTATGTTGATTGAGTTTATTAAAGTGAGACCTAAATTCTCTTAGAATGTCCTCTATTTCTATAACCTTTTTCTTACTATTTGGAGAATATAGCTCTTTAATATGTTTAGAATTAATTAGCAATGTTGTTCTTGTAGCTAACTTATGTATAGATTTTTGGATTAATATAATAGTTAATTATTTTAATCCTTTCTAGATTTATCATAGTTTTATGATTTACAATTTCTAGATATTTACAATGTAAATTGTTAATTTATTTTGTTAAATTGGAATTCCCTTTTTGACTCTCTAATTTTAGATTATGTATTCTTTCTAGAAATCAATCATCTCCTAATCCGATTGCTTTTTCTTTAGGGCATACTGACTCATGATGTTACCATATAGATATGCTTTTAAAGCTCTGATATATCTTTTATATAATTAATTTCAGTAAAGGTCTGAACTTCATTAGAAATCTTTGAAATATTTCAAGTTGATTATATAGGCAGGTATCCTTTTAATGTGAATATTATTATTAAAGTTTAGCATTAACTCAAAAGCTATGGCATTATGGTCAGAAAGCAGATAAGAAACAACTTTAACCTTACCTAGTTTAGTGAATAAATCATTCAAAATATATATTCTAACTCTTCACAATTGTAATCTATATCTGTGTGAATAATGGGTAACGAAAAGTGATTCTGGATCTGAAAATTCATTTATATCCTTAATATGAAATAACTCTATGAATTCTATTAACTTTTGCTGAGACGAGCATCCTTCAATTTCTGGTAGTATTAGAATCTTCATATTTTAATATACATTTAAAATCACCTGCCAATATATTACTGCCTTTCAAAATTTGAATAATCTAGTCTAATTGCTGTTTAACCATTTTAACTACTATTGCAAGGATCCAATACACTTTAATGAAGGTATATCATTTTATTTTGATTTCTAGAGTTACTGAATAAAACATACCTTTATTATCATTATAGGTACTTAGAATTTTGGATGTAGGTCTAGAATTCTTCCACAAAATAACCACCCCTATTTTTTTCTGGTTATACTGAGAACTAAATAACACAGTATCATGTTTATTATTTAGTCTATCTATGTCAGATTGTCTCCTGTAAAAAGATAACCTGAGAATTATATAATTTTAGAAATGTATTTAAATTACACCACTTGCAACCATTGTTTAATCCATTAATATTAATGGAAATGCACTTTAGATATGTCATATACACATATCATCAAAATTCTAAAAGTACAAAATTAACAATGAATCACTCCTAAATTTTTTGAATTGCATATCAACAAATATATAACCAATAAAGTTGAGATTATTGACAATATACTTGTTAGTAACAATAGTATACACTAATAAAAAAACATAAACTTCTATTACCCATCTTTCCCCTGATGCAGTTTTATGCTCCTAGTTTGAATAGCGGATTTATCCAAACATTTCCACCCATCAAAAAAAGTATGTCCAATACCTCTCTGCTACAATTAGAACAGTAAGATAATTTAAAAGGAAGAACAATAAGCAATAAAAAAAAAACTTCACACATATAAAAACTCAATGAACATTTAACCAACTTCTAATTTATAAAATCACCCTTGTCTGTATTTTAAACAAAAAATATAGAAATTATGCAATAATGGGGATCCTACATTACTAAGATTACTATATGAAGTAGCCAAAGTCAACAGAAACAAAAACATGGAATAGTAACTAGTTTATAAATGATGCCATGAGATCTTAACATTAGACAGACACTGTAAGACATGAGTAAGAATATGAGGAGACTGTTAGTAGATTACTCTACATCATGCAATTGCAATGTCATGTTTACTGTATGTTAGGCATTTCCTAATTAAATAAGACATAAAAACAAAGACAATTATGACCCCTATTTAAAAAAAGAAGTCAGACATATAAAAGTTAAACATATTGTATATAGCCAGTCAATAATAGATATAAGCACCAAGTTAGCTATTCAACTTCCTAGTGGTAATTACATATAAGTAGCATTAATGCTTCAGCCAAAAACTGCAAATATACAGTACAGAACATTTTCTAGAAAAGTAAGAAATATATGCATAACTGATTTAATAGGATATAGAAGTAAGAATCTAAGCTTTGTCAAAGCTAAGCTGAATATTAAGTTCAGCACTTTCTGAAGACCTAAACCTTACTGCTATCTGCTATAACATAAAACATACAATACATCTTTAAATTTGGTTTCTTTACTTGACATTTAATGGCACATTTACACTAATCATAGCCCAACATATGATGGTAAACTACAAGTCCTCCTGTGTAACATTATTAGAAACTTTGGCTCAGATGACAGTGCATGTGTGTGTGTGTGTGTGTGTGTGTGTGTGTGTGTGTGTGTGTGTGTGTGTGTGTGTGTGTGTGTGTGTGTGTGTGTGTGCATGTGTGTGTGCAAAACAACAATAAGAAAAAGCAGCTTTCACAGCAAATTTAAATCAAAGAGAGAATTCTGTCCAGGATCTACTTTCTGGAGATATACAGAATCCAGCCATAATTTAAACATGCCTAACAAATATCCAGCAGTACCCAACTTCTAATTCCAACTAAATTTCTAAGTGTAGAATTACAAAACAGCACCTTTAATTCTAAATTGTGCTGCTGCCCTTTGACCTACCATGTTAAGCATCAGACCCACTCATATCGTTCTAACAATAGTGCTGAAGCTCGTCACTAATTTTTCATTTAACAGCCCCAAGACAAAGCACATTACCTCGGTGGGAAACCAACAGAATTCAAACAAGTGGAAGTAGAAGAAAACAGCCCCAAGAGAACAAGTAAGAATACGAGTTTAAAAAGAATGATTTCACATTAGCCATTGCTTGCAGCTTCAAATAAATGATGCTACCACTTTATTTACCATATTCATGTTAAATAACGAGCTCTGAGTTAATAAAAGGCACCACATTCACTATACCATTCAAAGGTAACACACAGGAATCAATCTGTTATAAAAAAAAAAAAAAGATGAAGTACAAAAGTAAATCAGCAGACTGAGAAACCACACAGCAGTGAGAACACAACCAAGGCAACACATCTACAAGTCCAAAAATAGTTATCTTGACACTAATACCATTTTACAAGACTAAGTCTATTTAAAGATCAAAATGTCAAGGAAATACAAATCCTATTATGATTAATGTAACTGGACAGAGCCAAAACAGCTAGAATACAGAAAAACTAGTTAAGTTCCCTAATTAAAATGTATACCCTAACATATTAAAATAAAGTAAATAAGTTAAGATGACTAATTAAATTATTATATAATTATTTTTAAGAATTAAATGAATAAAACAACTTTAAAAAGATGGAAGCAAAGGTGACTTGAATGTAACTCAACTTGAACAAATTTTAAATAATAATATAAAACAACAGTGAAAGTATTACTAAAGGTAATGTTACAAAACCAAAGAAATAAATATATAATAGTTACTAGAAGGTATATGTTAATGTTTATTAATAGAGGTAAAAAAAGCAGATTAAAAAAATAGGTTTAGTTACCTTAATAAAAATGTATCCAAGTTTCCTTTCTTAGTTTTAAGACTGATTAGAGAAAATAGGATTTTTTAAACAGAAAATAAATAAAATTATAATTTCATATAAGATGAGATGATGATAAGCAGTTGTTCTTAAAAGTCATTTTAAGCTTCTTTTTCTTTTCGCTGATCATCCATCCATTCTTTTCAGTTTGTTTTTTCAAACAGCTGCTTTTATAATACGTCTTCTATTTGCTCTAGTATATTATTGGATTTCAAGAATGTTATAGCAGCATCCAAGTCATAAAAGCATTTGATCCCATCTAGAATAAATATTTTAAGTCTGGCAGGGAATAGCAGATGAACTTTAACCAGTTTTTTTTTTTTCTTTAGGCCTTTTATTAAAGGAACAAAGCATTTCCTCTTGAACATAGTTGCAGAATAATCATTGTCAAACCTTATTATTCTGTCTTCCATCTTGATAGGAGATTTAGAACAGACAGATTTAAGTATTAATTCTTTGTCCTGAGATGAAAAAAAAATCTTAGAATTGTAGCTCTTGGAGAAGGATTACTTTTTGAAGAAGATATAACCAAGGATCTATGAGCTCTTTCAATTCCAAATGACATAGCTTCAGGCAAGTTTAGAATCTGAGGAAGCCAAGATATTAAAAAGTTTGCCACACTTTCTACTTCTATTTTTTTTTCAGGGAGACCAAACATATGAATATTAATTCTCCAGGATTTATTTTCCAAGTCATCAATTTTATTTAACAGAAGAGCATTTTGCTTCATTGAGAACTCAGCATTGTTTTCATCTTCAGTTAATCTTTCTTCAATATCATTTAATGCTTCTTCTATATCAGATAGTTGAGATTTCTGCTGTTTTAAAGTCTCATGAATTAGTTCCATCTGTTTAGAGTGTTTTTCTTTAAAGTTATCTATTTTTGCTGTCTATTTTGTCCATTTTTAGAGAAAGTTCCTGCATGTTCAAAAGAACAGACTAAAGCACCTTTTTTAAAGATAAGTACTGAGAGTTAGTTTCAGTGTGACTCATTTTGAAGTTATATGTGAAGAAATCTTCCATATAAAAATTTGACAGGGAAATACTGAGAAACAAAAAAAGTTTATTGATAATATCTCTCAATATGAGTTAAAATGATTATATCCATTTGGAAAAATCAATTAGTATAATTCAGAAATATAATTTCCTGTCATAAATAGAAATATAGTAGTAGAGCAGGTGAAATCTGCTGCTAGCTTCTTAGCATCTTAGCCACACCCCTTCTGTGATTGATGCTTTATGTATATATAAAATACTCACAAACACACCAGGAGTTTGCCTTCCAGATATATTTATCGCTGGTCTGGTGCTTTAAGGGTAGGGGTTGTTATATTTAGAGTAAGGTTATTTAGATGGTGCCATGAGGTAGACTAAGAAAAAGGGAAGGGGGCAGGTATATAAGGTTATGTTAAGGGTTATGTTAAGGGGATACTCAATCTTTCTGTTTGGCACTTCACAGCTGAATTGTGCAGTCCATCATGTAGTGTACAAGGTGATCTGTTTAGGCAGCTTGGGGCAGTATTGGTGACTTCCCAGGTATTTTGGTGAAGTCAGGTAAGCTGTTTTTCTTAAGTTGTCAGGGTTGGTGAAGGAGAAAGTGGGTAATTTTTTTTTTATTGTATAAGAGTTTAGGATGCTTGCTAAGTGGAATGCAGATCACAGATTATTCTTACCAAGAAAATACAGTGTATATAAAGCAATTGCTATGCAGAAAGAATGAAAGCCCTGACACTGTATTTTGTCTACTACAGGCTGCTTATGGGAGACCTGTGCCTGGCTTATATGCAGTCCCTGACCCAGCCTTCATGGAAATGCTACTCATTCATAAATCAAACTGTATGAGGGTCACTTGCTCCAGGGATTTTAACCTAGCCTCTGACATGAACAAATCATGCTGGAGAGATTAATGCATCTCTCTGAGACTGCCCCTTCTCTGCAACAAGCTTGCCATTCACATGGAGAAGAGGCCCCCTGACCTTCTTCAAATGCACCCTCGATCAATGTATGGGTGACCATAGATTTATTCCTGGGATGGTGCCAACATCCCTCATGGACAGAGGCATTCAATATTAATTACCATAGACTCATACCTCTGTGAACACTGCTCACCTAACTACTGATAACTGTGGCGGCTCTGGCTAACTATGGCTAGGCTTGTAAGGGCTCTAGGGTGGTTAGTTTAGCAACCTTCTATAAACCTATAAACCTATACGTTAAAGGCTTTTAGTAGAGCTGCATGACTGTGAAATCAGTTAAAGGCATTTTAAGTAGCAGAGGGACTTGCAGGGAAAGCCACACGGTTATAAAATCATTAGTTTCAAGTGTAGCTGTTAATCATTGGATCTGCTAGCATCAGAGGAGTGACAGTTGTAGCTATTGGTATCACACATATAAGGGTTCTGTGTTCTTAAGATGGGAGTTTGATAACAGGATTAGTGATTATAGACTTGACTTAATTGTTGTATGGTTTAATAAAATCTGGCTTGTATTTGAGTCTTTGAGATGTTGTCCACAGAACTGGACTCCTGTTAAAATAGAGTGAATGATGATTGAGATTATACTAGGTAGCATTTTATTAAGTAAAGGTTTGCTCATTGCTACTATGAGATTGGCATGGTGCAGTCTGTTTGTTGCACCACTACATCAGCATGATGTCTCTAATGTAATCTACAGGATCTCCAGGATCATCAGGATGTTGTGCCTGGAGCATGCCTAGGTATTTTGGGTTGATAGGATGTGCATCTGAGGTCCAGTAGGCCCACTTTCAGTAATTAGTTGGGTTAACTGGTAGTGCAGAGATTCAAAAGTTCAGTGAACAACTGTGTGGCTACAACGACAAAAAGTTAGTTTGGTATAACTTAGCCTTATACTGCTGAAAGCAGAATGAAGAGAAACAAACAATGGCATGCCTGATCTGAATAAGGAAAGACTTATCTCCCCCTAATAAAGAAAGAAAAGAAATATAACTACTTCTCCAGTGCCTGCTGCAAAAATAAGTAGCCGTGGATGAATGCTGGCTCTACTGCTTGTTTTTGTTTTTGTTGTTTTTTTTTTTTTTTTTGTACAGTTTTTATTTTTTTAATTTGTGTTAGTTATCATGCAAGTTTAATGTTCCAGCTATTGAAAAGAGGAGGAGTCAAGAATTCTTGTTAAGGTGCGTAGTTCATGTGGTCATTGTAAGTCACAAGGTCGGCATGCTGGAGTGGGGGATGGGTGGCTGCTTTGGTATAAAATCCATGCTTAACATGGGAATTGTTTTGCTAATTTGGGAGGTAAGTCTTTGCCTATTCAGATCAGGCATGCCATAGTGTTAATATAGTGTAAAGGGTAGGTTTGACATAGTGGCTAAGGGGTATAGGGCAGAACCCAGGATACATTGACTGATTCTCATCTTGGTCTTCTTATCTTTGTTTGCTGGGTGATATTGAGGAAGATCTGTTCAGTATGCTGTAATTTCTGTGTTTAAGGTTGATTAAAATGTGTTAGACTTTGAGATAAGGGGAATATGGTAGCATGGCTCTTGGGTGTCTGACCATGAAGGCAACTGGGGTGTTTGGGTACACTGAGAAAGGATCATGGTATGGGTTAACTGATGGGGTAAAGAAAGGATGATTTAAAGTAAGAAAATGAGGTTTTCATGGGCAGATGTTTGGTTGGGGTACTAGTCTTTAGACTAGTTTTAATTTTACAAATAAAACAGATGCTATTGCAGGCTGATAAATTGTCCCAGAATGTGGAGGGGAGGCGGCAGGGCCAGGCACAACAGGAGGCCTTCCAGGCTGAATTTTCAAGGAATAGACAAAAGCAGTGTGGTCATGTGGAGCA
The DNA here is from genome assembly GCF_019279795.1 of Protopterus annectens. Classification (NCBI taxonomy): domain Eukaryota; kingdom Metazoa; phylum Chordata; order Ceratodontiformes; family Protopteridae; genus Protopterus; species Protopterus annectens. The sequence continues at coordinate 282,228,392 of NC_056738.1, forward strand.
ACCAGTAATGGAGGTCTCAGGATGGAGACCTAAAAAGACCAACAGGTCACAAGAGTGAGTGGTCAGTACACATTTGTTGGAACAACAGCACCTGACAGGTAATGATAATGATACCCTTTTGGGTTGAGGATAGGCAGGTGCAATAACGTCAGATGATGATTTGCTTAATTTGGTGCATGACTTCATTGTAGGTGACAGGAGTAGGTTGCAGAACTTGCTAGAGGATCAAAGTTAGGTAAATCAGCTAGGTGATGAGGCAAAGAAGGATGTTTGGATTTGGGTTGGAAGCTTTTACAGTGTTTGGAACAGAGGGTAAGCCAGTTTTTGTTATGGCAGATAACTCACAGGTGGTGAAAGAAAAGATTTGATAAGGAGATTTTGTTGAGTTTTTATACCCCCTGCTCCAAACACTGGAAAATCTTCCAACCCAACTCCAAGCATCTTTCTCTGCCTCATCACCAGTACCCAAAAACAAAACAAATTTGTTGCAGCCCATCATCAGACTCCCTGCCCCACCCAACTCTAGCTCCCTTCAGAATGCATCAGGCTCCTCACCTAGCTGGGTTACCTGACTTTGATCCCCCAGCAATATTTATATTTATATATTTATATGTATATTAACATATTTATATGTACAGACACATACACACACACGCGTGTATGCACACGTATATTATTCAGCTTACAACATTCAGATATAAATCATGTTTCATCACTTCAGACTTCTTCAGTATAATAACTAAAATATGCCTCAGCTTTTTAAATACCTAAGAAAGCAGTCACATGTATCAAATCTACCAGTGAGATATAATGACTAAACAAATTATTGAAGTCATTCACATAAAACACGGCCAGTCTATCCAGGATACTACTCTATGGTCAGAGGTCAAAGGATAGTAACAGAAGAGTTCATTATTTTCTAAATTCTAAGAATGCTGGTGAGCAAGACAAATTTTCATGAAGAAGTTACACTGGAGCCTAGGTACATTTAGTTGAAGTGCCATTAAGGCACATTGGTTTAAAGTAGTCCCTTGGGGTAGTGTTTCTCCCACCCCTGATCCTCATAATAGTTTATGTGCCATTAAGACACCATTACCAACTCTCTGGTGGCTAGTGTTTCTTCCCACCCCTGATGTCCATACCTCTGTAATTGCTGCTATGGCACAGTTGTAGAATCCTTGTTGTCTACAGTTTTCCTCAACCCCCTATCCCTATACTGAAAATTGTGCCATTTTGGCACTTAAGTGTAGAGTAATGTTCAGTGTTTAGTGTTTCACTCACCCCTCACATCCCCATACTGAAGTCAGGACCGTTACAGCACTTAAGTATAGCGTAATCCCCGGTATATGTTGTTTCTCCCAAGAAATTGATCCCTGCATTGAAGGTTGTGCCAATTTAGCACATAAATGCAGAGTAATCCCTGCTATCTAGTGTTTTTCCCCACCCCTGATCCCTACATCATGGTTATGTTCACTAGGTGAACATGGTTATTTGACTGTGATCACTACCAAAACATGATGGGGCTGGCTGTGCTAGTCTATGTGGCTGAATAATTTTTTGAATTGCTTGATGTGTGGATGCCTAATTAGAATATGGCTCTCCCCTAGACAGTCTCATTTGCATTTAGCATGGCTATGTTGACAACCCTATGAAGTGCTGCATGCATTAGAGTTGTTGCTGAATATGAAAAGGTCACAATGACATGTACATAAAGGTGTAAACATCACAGGACCTTTATTAATCCTTCCCATACTCTGTTTTGTAATAAATGTAAAGGAGTTTTTTTCATCAACTTTAGCTACCACCAAATCAGGCAGATGAGAGAAGCATAGAATCTGCTACTGTTGTTGTTGCTGTTTGTCTTTTCGGCTTTTACTGGTTAGGGGTCACTACAGCGGAACTCCTGTCCACTAATGATTGGCAGTCAATTTTTATGGTGCCGAATTGCCAGCCCGATGCCCAACCTTCAGCGAAGGCAGGCCCATTCACATAGAAGCTGCCACTAAATATATTAAATGAAGACCAATTCAAATTATCCTGTAAGATAAAAGAAACTTTATGCTGAGTTACAGCACTGGGGCATGAACATAAATTCAAGCCCTTCTGGGAAGTACACACATAGCTTCCTGACCTTCTTGGTACTAAATACAAATGCGCTATTTGCTCAGCCACTGACACTGATTTCTAATATGACTCTCATCCACGAGTTACATTTATTTCTAATGTGACTCATGGGAGAGATGGCTAGGTCTGGGATATATCACATTGGCTTTTATTTTCTAATGTGTTTCTTACTTCACGTGGTACTTAACTGCTAAACTATAGTAGACCAAGAAAGCAGGCTGTAGGTGTTGAACTGCTCAATTACGCAGAACAATGTATTACTGGCAATCAAAAACTAACTAATGAATTATTTTTAAAAAAATACTTGCTATGGACCTTTCGTGATTACTAAAGGACATTCAGAAATATATTCAGAAATTAAGTCAAACAGAATAGCTCCCTTGTCTATGTTTTTAGTGAAAAGGATGGATTATCTTAGTTTATTTTTTATTTTAATGTTGTTTGCAGTGAATTATGAAATATTTGATTAAAGAGAAGGCATTAGTGCAAGTGTTCTATGTAAAATCAACAGTCAGGGCTTCTTTTGAGTCACTTATGATAAGGAAACAAGATTCAGAGATGATATATTCAACATACTGTGAAAAAGGAGGTATAATACAGACTTGAATCTATGACAGCCAGTAATCTACAGTTACTATCTTATCCCAGTGGATAACACAAGCTAGCATATTACGGCAGTTGAAACAAAAGTAATGATGTCTGTAAGGTTAGCAGCACTGGCCACAGTTGACCTTCCTGCACACAAACGTTTAAGTATATTTAGCTAACATGAAAATTCAGATTTAGACAAATTGATTTTTGATGTGTTAGTATCACACATTAAAGACTAGTGCTGTGAATGTTTCATATTCAATCACAAGCGTACAGAAGCTGTAGTGTAACTTAGTTTAGCAAGACAAAGAAACACGAATGAGCGATAGCGTGTTTAATAACTGAAATGAAACCACCATCCATTTTTTACAAAGTGATTATTTCATTATTCTTTTTTTTCATAATTTTAATTTATGCCAAAGAACTGTAAATTCAGAAATGCAATAATGGAAAATAACTGAAATCAATAAGGAAGTGTTATAAACATGCAAAGTTATTACAGAAATACCAGAATTTTAATCAAACATGCTGGCTCAAAGCAAAATCACTATATTACCCTGATTGATCTGGCCTGCTGGTTCAGCTGTTTTTTCCCCTGTTCCCTTGCACAATGCTGATCAGATATTTACTACACTGGCGATCAGCCTTAAACAAAAACTACTGAGCAGTGACTGCAAATATAATTAGGCCAAATCACATGTGTAAAAAAAAAAACAAGAAAAAATTCACAAACCAGAGGGGAAAATAACTTCAAACACTTTACATTGTCTGAGCAAAGAAAGTTTTTTTTTTTTTACAAACTTGTCTGACTGCAATATAAATGTCATGCAAAATTCTGTTCTAGCCACTTACTATACATCTAGCAAGTTGAATGGATTTTAATGTTTTAGTGTTTAAATCATATTAATATTTTATTTACTTATAAATAATCATGTACGCTAAATACTCATCTTCCATCAGAGACTGCTGCAGCTTATTAGCTAAACCCTAATGTGTTTACATGTTGTTTAAAGAGGTAATGGAATTTCCGTATGTTCAAGTACTCAGGCAATATACATAAAGTATAACATGAGGAATTGTTAAACATTGCTTCATTTTGCATTTCTTTTATTGATATACTTAAAAATGGCTAACAAAAAAGGACTACAGAACTTACTGAGAATATTTTCTTGACTTATTCAAAACTGCAAACTTCACTTCAATTCCACCTTAGCTTGACCTTCATGCCTTTGCTTGTTTTTACAGACATTTCATTTTAGTTCAAATTGTTTCTGCTTCTCCCTAAGCTACAATTAAAAGTAACTCTTGTCTCATTCATTGTAACTGCAAGAATTGCTTTCATGATAAATTCCGTTTTACTTAAGAATGCAGAATCTTCACAGATTTTATAGATATGCGATTGCATTACAATTAATTTCAGCCTCTTTTTCTGAAAAGTATATATAATAAGGGGTATCATTCATTCTCTAAGTAAAATACTCATTTGAAATGAGTAACTGCAAAGGAAACTTCCTTTTCCAAAAAAACTGTCTTGAGGGTATATATACAAGACCCTCCATATGGTTCATATGCGTGTTATGTACCCGAGTGTGGGAGGTGAGCATCATATGAACAGAGCATGTCAATTTCACGTGGAAGACTTTTAAAGTACAGCTCTTTTGAGTGTGTACCTTTAACCCCCAGTGAGTGTGGCTTGAGTCTTTAAAAAGCAAAGTTACTTTACACAGCTAACAGATACTCAATGATAGAGGTCATATATCAATACAATTGTGTTTTTCATCATGTATTCTTCAAGAAAAAAAAAATACTCTGATACCTTGTATGTAACATGGTTTTGGAATTATTAATGCAAATATGAACAGGCAATATTTGATGCCTAGAGGCTCAGTAGGAGGTAACTGCAGAAACACGTGGAGGTGCACTTGGCTGTAATGTGTTAAAGTCACAGGTATGGATTCTTATTAAAACAAATTAATACCCAGACTCCTTGCAGACACATCATGCTTATGTGTCACTTTACCTAGTCTCATTATAATGGAAGGGAGGAATTTTTAAATTTCTGCAAGTCAAGTTTCTCATTTCTGGATACTAGTAAGTGAACAATCCATTAGTAAGCCACACAAAATAAACCAAACAGCATTATGCAGATTTTTTTTTTCTGAAAGGGAAAAGGTTATCTTCTTTACTAAGGTTTACTGGGATAAATAACTTGGTCCATCCTCCATCATCATTAGAGGATTCTCTGGAAAATCTCTCTCCTAAATAGTTCCACTGCAAAAAAAAAAAAACAGAAAAAAGAGAAAAAAAATGATAATACTGCTATCATAAGGTGGAACATGAAGATTTGTGTGCAGTAGGAAAGGAGAAGGATACTATGTAAAGGCAAGAAGAGAGGACTATGGGTAAGAAAAATGGCTGCATAGTATTAGAAAGTTTCTCATATAGGAGAAATGTGATGGAGTAACTGAATAACTTCTAGGTACCTCAATGACTAATCACTGGTGCTTACCCTCCCTTTATGACTGTTTAAATAAACTGAGAAAAATGTTAGACAGTGTTGAGACTTTCAGGAATAGATAAGAAGAGAGATGGCACCAATGTGATGACGTTATATAAATCACTACGTAAAAAAAAAAAATAGAAGAGTCCATTAGGAGAATGAAGCTTTATCATATCTCTGAAGTTACCATTTCAAGCTAATAGATTTGGAGAGAATGACTTTGGCAATTTGGTTCAAATCTATGATTTAATACAGTTATTGAAAGCATGGTTAAAGGATTTTGACCAGTTTTTCAAAATGTTTGAAACATTAGGAATTCCTGCAGTCTAAAGTCAAATTATGTTAGGCCAAAACTGGGCACTCATAACAGTGATCAGAGATGGAGAATGATAAGGAACATAATTACATGTACTAATAGTAAAAAAAACTGCAGATAAATAAGCAGTTATGTAGGTTAAAAAATCCACGGGTGACTGGCACATAAATAATGAAATCTTGGAGTTATTACATGGAAGATTTTACAGAAAGAATTATTTAAAAATATGGATTTATGTGTAGTGTTGAATTTAGAAAATGCCAAGGACTGTGGAAGAATTTTATATCTAAAGATCAAGATAACAGTAGCAGTCAACAAATATGGTGACACTAGAATGACCACGAACATAAAAGTAAAAAAAAACGTTTTATTTTGTACGGTAAGCGCTTTCACTAAATAGCTTCATCAGACCATGCAACTAGCTATTGCAAAGGATTTAAAAACTTAAGAGAACCAATCAAAAGATTCATATAAAAATGACATCACTTCCTAATACATTGCTACAAAGTAGTAACAAAGCCCCGAGTGGATACATATAATAACAACTTGGAAAATCACAAAGTAAGACAAACCTAAACAGAACTAAAGTTGCTATTCAATGAAATACTAACTATTCAGCATACATCAAACCAAAACGTAAAACATATAATCACTTACATATATCAACTTCTAAAATTTCAGTATAAAAATATAGATGGAAAGTCGTATATGTGAAACTTAGCATTAGTTACAAGGAATGCAAAAGGTAAAAGATCGTTCCATGTGCACCTCTTATTTTATATATATATATATATATATATATATATATATATATATATATATATATATATATATATATATATATATATAGACACAAGTCTGCATCAAAATAGCCGTAACAGCAACTCTGACTTGAACAGTGCGTGGAAAAATGACTAATTATCTATGAGTAAAAATAAATAGATACGCATCCTGGCAATAGTCGGACAACAGTAACAATTAACTGAAGCATGGCAAAATCACTCTGATAACTGTTAAAATTAAACAAATATATCGCTAAGCACATCTATGATAACAAGAGATGCTTCAACAACAAGTGTGCTGTGAATCCTGTGATAATCATATATAAAAAACAAACACATGCATTGAAACACTTCAAAGGTGAACTCTTCATCACATTTAGAGACTCAACGTATTGGGAACTAATCTTGGAATAACGATGTAAAAATGTTCAGAGTAAGCTTCTGTTGACAAAACAGTGACACCCAAATATAACGATCAAAAGTGAAAAGTATCATTATGAAGTATTTGTGTCTACCACGAACCCTCGTGTTTATGCATACATCGTATTAGTACTATAAAAATATAAAAAGCAGACAAAAAATAACATATTATGTTGGCATAAATAACCAAAGCCAATAGGTGCAATAATAATACCTACCATTGGCATCAAAATCAATGATGCCACTGGTAGCAAACAAGAGTGCAAAGACTAACACTATAATGCTCTACACCTATAAAATTCAGGAAATCTGACCTTCCTTAAGATTAGGTAAATACAAAATTGCATAGGCTTGATCAGACAGACAATAAAGTACATATCACTGAATAAATATATGATTGTACTCATAGATAAATAAACGAAACTATAGTAAAAAAAAAAATTCTTACCCATCATACTGTACTGACAACATTCATAATTAAAGGTCAGTATGCAAAATCAAGCTTCAATGCCACCAGGTGGGTAAACAACATGCCAATTAACCATATATATAACCATGGTGATCTTGTACTAAACGTTGAACTGACATTCAATAATTGACTCCTATGTCACATCGACCACTGGGAGCCAAAAAATAAAAAAAACACATCCACACAGGATCAATCAGGGCTAGAGGGTATAAAAACCCACCTTCACCTTAGGTACATAAGCACGACAAACCACTCCAAATAATCAACCAAACTCCTCTAAAGGGAGATATTGGGCAAACAAATAGTAAAGCTAGATCAGGATCACAATTAAAATCTCACACCACATATCAATGACAATTGAACCTGTGCCCCAGGAGAATGAATCCAATGATATCAAATCTGTTGGTATGTAACCAATATGGATATATATGCTTACTGTATAAAGAAAAATAAATAAAAAATAACAAAGAAATATTATATAGCAATCTATCTAGTAGAACTTACAAAAAATAGAGCATATAAAACAATAATGTATATGCGCACATAGAAAATCAAAAACATTGCTTAATTAAACCATGCATATAGAAGACCTCACTGCTGTTGCAACGTTTCTTCTACTGCAAAAACAATCAAAACAGCAATACATATATATATATATATATATATATATATATATATATATATATATATATACTGTAAATGTATTAATTATAAAAACTAGGGGTTATTTTATCAATCACCATGAATTTAAAGTGATGTTCATCACCTGCTGTATTAACATGTTTAGATAATGCATTTTTGTCATACTAAATTCTAATGCTAAAGAGGTGCTCTCTTTAAGAGTCCAACTAGTTTTACCTACGTAAAACGATTGGCATGTCATGCACGAAGCCAAATAAACTACATTGGAGCTCTGACAGTCAACATGGACTCTAAACTCATATTTCCTATCGGTATCTGGATGTATAAAAATATCTGAGGTGCTAATATAATTACAGAAATTACAGTTGCCACAAGGATAGGTGCAAAAATCACCATCTTGTTTCACTCTTGTATCACTGGTCTGACATAAAATCCTTTTGAGATCACATTTGTTCTTAAATCTAAATGCTGGTTCATCTCCAACTATACTTCTGATCTGGAGATCTGTAGTGAGAACCCTCCAATTATTTCTGATGATACGTGATATAGAATTAACATCAAAAGTGAAAAACATAGGAATTTTTAGTTTATCAGGAGGAATATTCCTAATCTGTGAATCATCTGGATTTATGTATGGTGAAAAATAAGGTCTAGCCCTATTAGCCCTAAGTTCTTGTAGATCTTCTACGTTATAATCTAACTCAGTATATATATATATATATATATATATATATATATATATATATATATATATATATATATATATATATATATATATATATATACCCTCTGTTAACCAACATATTCCTTAAATTGGTGATTTCATTATGAAAGCCAACCTCTGAGGCATTCAACCTGGACACCCTCATACCTTGTCTCCTAATGATGTTCTTAAAGATGTATCTTGGATGCATACTACTTCTATGTAATAATGTGTTTCTGTAGCATTTTTCCTGTAAACACCAGTTTTAATCATACAGCTATCAAGCCTTTCCACAAACACATCAAGGTATTCTGTCTTAGTTTTGGAATAATTTATGATAAATTTCAAATAACTAATTCTCATTCAGGGCCATAATAAACTGTTCTAAGCTCTCACTAGAACCCACCCAAACAAGAAAAAGATTGTCTACAAAACGTCTATAAAATTTCACATGGTGGATGAAAAAATCCATGCGAAATAAAGTCTCTTCCTCTCACTGTGCCATAAACATGTTGGCATAGCAATTGGCACACGAAGTGCTCATAGGCACGCCATCATGCTGTAGGAAAATATCTCCGTTAAAGGTAAAGGCATTATTCTCTAGAATAATTTCAAGAAATAAGCTAATCAAATGAATTTATTCTGTACTGAGATTACTATGTTTGTGTAGATATCTCTGTACTGAATTAACACCCACATCGTTTGGAATAATAGTAAATAAGGATTTTACATCAAGGGTGACAAGGTGAAAATCAATGCCCATCACCTCAGAGTTGTTATATTGGTAGAAATCCAGAAGGAAATGCTTGGTATCTATTAAGATAAAGGTGTTTTTATCTAATACTGGTCTTAGATATTTCTCAACATAGAGGAAGAAGGATTAAGTCACCCAACCTCTCCCAGCTACAATAGGTCTCATGGGAGGCTTTTGTTCATCCTTGTGAATTTTCAGTAAACCCTGTATGGATGGAAATAGGGGATTATCTACTTTGAGAAATCTATATAAGTTCATATCTATAACTTTACTCTTTATGAGATCTTCTAACAAAAATAAAGTCCTTTCATGTATCTTATGTATTGTGGTTATATCAATTTGAGAGTAAAACTGTGCCTCCTCCTGCATCTTATACATACTCTCTATATAGGTGTGTTTGTCCATTAAAACAATAGGGCCTCCTTTGTTGGCCAGTCTAACAACTATAGTTTCATCTCTTTGTAAATTTCTAAATGCACACTACTCCCTATAATTCAAGTTATACTTGCTCTTCCTATTAAAACCAGATGCATGCTTATTATCATTAAATGTATAGAGATCATCTTCGACCATTTTGCCAAAAGCTTCTATTAATGCATAAGTATTTGGCATAAATAAGCTAGGCCTTCTAAAGGTATCAGATACATTCTGTATGTTATCAGCAAATTGTATTTTCAACATGATATTATGCATAAAACATGTAGTGTCCAACACAGTCTCAGTTAAATCACTCTTCATAGTGGGAATAAAGGAAAGGCCCTTATTCAACACATTTAATTCATCTCTGTTCAAACTCCACTGGGATAAATTCCATATCAGGGAGCTCCCACTTGGTTCCAAATTTTCTTTAAAGATCTATTTGTTTGTCTCTCTGTCGATATCTTCCTATTCTGTCTCCTCCAACTCAGTGAGTGTGTTCTGGTGGGCCCTTTCTCTATATTGATGGGTAAAGGAAAAAGGGGGGCTGTAGTATTGGTAGTAGATGTATTATTTGCATATTGATTCTTCTGAAGTTTAGGTCGTACATCACAGTTAGTTACAGGTGTTTGTTCTACAGAAGGACTAACAGCAATATTAGTGGTGTCAATACTATTGCTGGCAGCTACAACCTCAGTTGAATGAAAGTGTATCTGTTGTTGGTTGATATCTCTGGTGTTATCTTGGGAAATAGAGCATTCTCAATGCAGACCAGCAGTCATATGATCAAGCCTGCTTGTCTCTGGTCATATTACTATGTCTATCAGCAACTAGTTCATTACCAGGCTTAGTTCTAATATTGACATTCCGTGTTGGGTGGGCATTATCACCTCTAGGCCGAGTGAAAACATGCACCCTCTCAAAGTATCGAGTGTCCCTATCAATTTTTTCTTTTTTCTGTTGAATAAGTCTCCTTTCATAAACCAAAATGCCATCAAGCATATTATCCAAAACATTGTCAATTATTTTATGTGATTATCTGGCATACAACTTCTCTTGTTGTTCTTTAATGGAGTCCCTCAGCGAGTCCTCCTCTGGTTTAAAATATTCATTTAATAATGTCATATATTTAAGCCACACCTGTGAATTAAGTTGTTACCAACTGGCAAGTAGTTCTGGATATTGGGTACTGTAAGTCGGCATTTTAAGTACTCTTAAACCTCTCTGTATGATTTTACGATTGAGGCATACTTTGAAATGTTGTCTCTGTTCTTCTAGACATTTTAGTTTAAGGAAATCTCTCTCCAAACTGTCAACAGCTATTTTAACAGTCTCAAGTTCAGTTATATCAGTGGTATTAATAGCTTCACCAGCGGAAGTAAAATACAGCATCAACGGATTCCCTTCTGCTTGGATGCATGAGGAAAACCTGGAGATGAACCAGCATTTAGGTTTAAGAACAAACGTAATCTCAAAAGGATTTTATGTCAGACCAGTGATACAAGAGTGAAACAAGATGTGATTTTGACACCTATCCTTGTGGCAACTGTAATTTCTGTAATTATATTAACACCTGAGATATTTTTATACATCCAGATACTTGTTGTTTCTTTCGGCTTTTCACGGTTAGGGGTCGCCACAGCGGAACTCCGGTCCACTAATGATTGGCAGTTGATTTTTATGTACTGGCTTGCCAGGCCTGATGCACAACCATCAACGAAGGTACGCCCATTCACGCATGTCTCCACGCAGAAGACGCTCTAGCTGAGAATCGAACTGGACAGCATCTTACTGTGAGGCGACAATGCTACCGCAGCACCACCTGATAGGAAATATGAGTTTAGAGTCCATGATGACTGTCAGAGCTCCAATGTAGTTTATTTGTCTTCCTGCATGACATGCCAATCATTTTACATAGGTAAAACTAATCAGACTCTTAAAGAGAGGATGAGAGAGAACCTCTATAGCATTAGAATTAAGTATGACAAAAATGCATTATCTAAACACGTTAATACAGCAGATGATGAACATCACTTTAAATTCATGGTGATTGATAAAATAACCCTTACTATACGTGAAGGTGATATCAGAAATAATACAGAAAGCAAGGAAGCCAAATGGATTTTGAGACTGAGAGCTGATAGAGGCAAGAGCTTCAATAAATGAACTTCAATAAAACCCATCTTGAAGCAAAGGAAATTGTCGGTTGTTACTAACTAATCATATAAGCTTAGATACCTGACCTACTATTTTGGTTCTCATGCATATTGTTAATCTTTTATATAGATTTTTTCATTACACCGGGGAACTTTTGATTGCTGTACATTGATCATGGTAATTTCCTTCTCTTTGTTTGTTTATTTTTTATGTATATAGGAGTTTATTCATCGTCAGGTCCTTGCCAACGTGTTATGTAAATCCTGGTTTGTTCGTATCTCTTGATGGTTTGATAGGGTGTTTTTGTGTCTGGGACTATTTCAGCTCCTGTGGAACCCATGAGATGGTTTGACACTGTGTGCTGGGTGAGAGACTTTTTCTATCCATTACCTTAATTTCCTATCCTTCAAGAATAAATTGGCAAAACTTGCAATTATCACATTTTGTCATTCGTTTGTTAGCATCTAATTTTAAACCATCATAATTGTTTCTGTAAAAATATTCCTTTGTTTCCCCCCTTTTTGTAACAAAAACTGGATCTTCTCCAATGGTATTATGTATCTCACAAAATTTTAAAAGAAACTTCCAATTATTTCTAATAATTTTCTTAATGCCAGTTTCATCTGTAGAATTCTGTAATACACAACCTAAAGCATAGTCCCTATTTTTCATATTATTTTCAACCAAATGGTTTGTTGATGCATTTATCTCCCTCATATTTCTTATATCATCCCTAACCTTTTTTATTAACCCATTGGGGTATCCTCTTATTGAAAATTTCTCTTCTATTAAATCACTTTCCATCTCAAAATAATACTTATAATCTTCTGTTAGTTCACTCAATCTTAGAAACTGTCCTTTGACAATATTTCTTTTCAAATTTCTGTTATGCATAGTATTGTAATGTAAGTAACTATTACTATGCAATTCTTTCTTTAATATTCTAACCTTCAAATTGTTGGCAGATTTATATACTTTTAAATCTAAAAAAATAATTTCTTCCTGATTAACATTATATACAAATTTCAAATAACTATTAACACTATTCAAATATGATAAGAATTCCATTAATCCTTCTAAACTACCTTTCCATAATAGAAACAAATCATCAATAAAGAATTTATAAAATATTACATTCGTAAAAAATACAGAATTAAACACATATTCTTTTTCCTAGGCTGTCATAAAATTATTGGCATAATTTGGGGCATTACAGCCCCCATTGCTACAACATTTTTTTTGTCTATAGATTTCATATCCAAAAGTAAAAAAGTTATAATTTAAAATCACATCCAATATTTCGGTTAACAACCTAACTTCATTACTAGTGTAAAGATTTGATAAAAATAATTCCCTAGTAATTATTTCAGGTCCCTCTACATGAGGGGTGGTTGGCTAGAAAGACACAGCATCTTCTTTTACCAGAAACGTGGACTCATCCACTTTAATACTGACAATAAGATTTTTAAAATGAAAGGAATCCCTAATAAATGAGTCACTATGGCATACCAATTTCTACAAGAATTTGTCTGCAAAAATGGCCAAGGACTCGGTTTTACCACCTTGACTGGCCACTATAGGCCTAAAACTTGGCACATTAAGATCTTTATGCACTTTGGGCAGGCCAAAAACCTCCCCAACTTGGGATTCCATACTCTAAAATAATCTGCAGTGATCAGCCCTTCTATCCACTATTCTTCAATACAAGTATCAATAATGCTGTACAATTTCATCATTTCTTCCCAGAACACCTTCATATAAAATGTTTTGTCAATCAACATTTTTTCTATCTCTTTACAATAATAATCCATTTCTAGTATTACTACAGCTTTTCCCTTATCAGCTTTCATTATATATAAACTCTTATTGCTTTTTAACTGAAATAATGCATTCCTTTCCATCATAATTAAATTATAAAATCTATATTGAGACACTGAATCTAATAAGTTTTTAACATCACTTTCACAATTTAAAAGAAAGGCTCCCAGTCCAGGTCTTAAACATGGATTAAATAGACTTGTTTTTTAAAGTGTTCCACCTTAGTATAATTTTTGGCACTAAACAAGCATTTCAAATTTAATTTTCTGACAAATTCCTTAAGGGAATTGATACTGTCTATCAAGTCTGCCCTCGTTGAGGGCACAAAGGTTAAACCTTTACTTAAGATCTGTATATGCTCTTTGCTTCATTTAAATTTTAATAAATTAATAATTTTAAACAAATTCAAAACAGTACATTGAATCTATTGCACATTCATTCTTTGACATATTCTTTTTTATTAAATAATTCTGATTCTGCCACACCATATTGTTCCCTTTGGAACCTTTCCATTTTAGCTTCTGTCCTTGTTGCCATAGGGTTTGTATAGCTATTTGAGCTCAGGTTTTCTTGCCTGTGCCTCCATCTTGATAAATGGCCACATTCTGAAAAACCCATTGCTGTTTTGAAGTCTCCACTTCTTTCCAATCCTGCCATAACTTCTTTTGATTACCTGTATCTTTTCCCAGACTGCTTCTTCATTATTTACCTCATATACATTTCCATACTTTGTTCTAAACCTTTTAAAGGTTTTAGGTCTTTCTTCCACATTGGCATTTGATTTGCCGACTGCAATAACGGGACTTCCTCATTCATTTCAACTGTGACATCACTTCCTACAACATAAAGTGTGTATATATATATATATATATATATATATATATATATATATATATATATATATATATATTCAGAATAGTGAGTTTACCTTCTAAATAGCTAGTGAAGGTTCGACAAACACAGGATGTTGAATTTCAGTTGGCTGAATCCTGTGTTGCCAAACCCGCATGTTTGCGAGTCTTCAGTTCAGAGAATGCACTGTGCATTCACACATATTTGGTCAACCTTATTACTAGAGATCATGGTACAGTGGGGATGAGTAAATATACCCTTTTCCCCATTGTAGTGCAGACTCTGAGTTGGTATATTTCATTGGGGAGGTGTGGGGGGCACAGCACTCCACCTGCATGGGTTAGGGATGGAGCAGTGTGGGTTTTCTTTCATTTTGGTAAGTGGTTATTTACCCTGAGAAGATATTCCTAGTTCCAGTTCTTTGATGAAGTGGGCTTCAATATCTTCATTGTCGACAAAACTGGATTTCATATTATGTTGACTCTGAACTACTTTGTAGGATATTCAGGAAAACAATGTAAATACCATGTAACTTCTGGACTTGTATATAAGATACAAAGTTTGGGATAGCAAATGAATGGCTAAAAATTACCAAATTAGATAAAGTATACAAGGTCACAAGGGTAAGGTGGTGCACACAAACTATCTAGATCTTGCCAAGGCTTTCAACACCATCCCCCACTCTGGAATTATAGATAAACTCATTAAACTAGGTATAAATCCCTATGTCACAAGATGGGTTGGCAAGTGGCTCACTGACAGAACCCACACTTTGAAAGTAGCAGACTCCAAATCCGACTTCAGACCAGTGAAAAATGGAGTACCACAGGGTTCAGTCCTGGGTCCTCTCCTGTTTGGTTTCTACTTCTCTGAAGTACAGGCTAATACAGAAGGTGTTCGGCTAATGGATAATCTCATTCCCCTCCCCAATAACCCGCCTTTACTTTTGAGCTGCAAGCCCTGTGAGTAGCCCCGGCTGCAGTACCTGCTGTAGCCAGTAGGTGGCTCCCCTCTCCCAGGTCTTCCCCCTCTGAAATTATTTCTACTTTGTGCCATTTCTCACTCTATCAACCACTAAACTCCCTACTTTACCCTCTTTTAGCCCCTATCCTACTCCACACTTCTACAGTCTTCTCATCTATATTACGCATTACCTCCTTCTTAACATCTCTGTCAAACTGTTCAAACTACTATCTCCTTGGAAAAACTCACCTTAACTATCAGCACTCCACTGATTGTGTTACCCGACTCGCGCCTTCTTTGGCTCTTCCCACTCCGTTCGCCCTTTGGGCTCACTCTGCTCCCCTACCCTACCCCCAATTCCCACACGCCCCCAGTGTGTCTACACTTATACCCTCATAACCATGCCCCCTTTACCTAAAACCAATAATACACTCACTACGAGCCACACCCCATATCTATATCTCCACTCCCCTCAAATATAAATCTCCTCCCACTATCACCAGCCTATTATCCCAAAAGTTAACCCCTACTCTTCTCCTTCTCCTCAAATACCCACTATTCATTCGTCTACCATGCCTTACCAACAACAATGTTTACTAGTACTTTCACTATTGACTACTCTTACCACTACCTACCTCTTAACCTCCTATGAACAACCCCTTTTCTCTACTCTTATCATCCCTTCCAAATACACTACAACATCTTTTCCAGCTTTATCCACAAGCTTTCTCAATGTCATCTATAAGCCCAGCTACTTTCAAGCTAAATATCATTGACTAATTCATATTAAATACTCAATACTTAACAATAGAAAGCTATTCGACTACCATTGTAAAACTCCCCAATACTACAGCTTTACTTCACTCCACTCCTTAATAGATGGAGACATTCATCCCAACCCAGGCCCAAAGACTCACCCATCCCCCCCTAACAGTAACCAATATAATTCAATCCTCTTACCATCAATCAAATCCTCTAAAGCACTCCTAATAGCCCATCTAAACATACGTAGTATATGCAACAAAATACCTCAAATTCATGCTCTTCTGGATGTTCACCAATTTGACATCCTCTGCTTAACTGAAACATGGCTCAAACCCACAATAAAAGATATTGAAATTATCCCCCCAGGCTATAATATCATTCGACAAGATCGCATAAATAAAAGCAATTTTCTATAAAGCAGGACTACAAATCAGCAAAATAAACCATAAACTACCCTCAGAAAACAACATAGAAATAATTATTTCTAAATTACAGCTTAACCACCAAAAATCAGTTAACATCATCTGCACTTATCTTCCACCAGGTAAAAACCATACAATACTAGAAGACCTACTAAACTGGCTTTCCTCAAATCTCCCTCAAGAAACAATACTACTAGGAGACTTTAATATTGACTGGAATTCATGTAACAATACCAATCCATCCACCCTGATCAACCTGTATGGCTTCTCACAAGCTATAAACTCTGCCACTAGAACAAATAAACTTAATAATAAAGAAAGCATCCTGGATTGGATACTAACAAATTGTCCACAGCAAAACTACACAACAGGAACCCTCCCAGATGACCTTAGTGATCACTCTCTAATATATGTAATCAGACATAAAACAAATGTAAATATCTCTGTTCTACACAAAACTGCCCATAGCAAAAAACATTTTAACCAAGAACTCTTCCTAACTGAACTTAAACAATGCAACTGGTCACCAATTAAGTCCCTCCCAATAAATGAAGCAGTAACTTACTTCAATACTACTTTCCTAGCAATCCTAGACCATCATGCCCCAATGCGTTCCATAAGAATGAAAAATAAACCAGCACCATGGCTCACAAATCAGACTAAGAAGCTAATCCTTAGCAGGAACAAATCTTGGGCTAAATGGCGTACCACAAAAGACAAAATTGATCACCAAACTTTTAGGCAACAAAGAAACATAAGAAAAAAAGCTGTCCTACAAGACAAAAATAACTTTTATATCCAACTTCAAAAAGTTCTGGTCTACTATAAACAGACTTCTATCCCCAGGTAAAGTAGCCACACCTAATCCACTAGGCTCCAACCCTGACTGTCCAACACAAATAGCAAATGCTTTTAATATTTTTTTTACTTTTGCTGTACTAAATCTAGCAAATCAACAAAACCCTGATACCTCCAATTTGCCCAGCACAAACTCCATTCCTCCCTTTTTCCACCTTGAACCTATATCCACCTCCTATATCTCTTCCCTACTTCAAAAATTAAAACCTACTACCCCCTCAGCTGATAAATTACCAGCAGAATACCTCCGACTAGGAGCCTTAGCCATTGCCTACCCAATCTCCATATTGATCAATAGAACCATAAAAGAAGGCACTATCCCCTCAATTTGGAAAATCTCACACATTATTCCTCTTCACAAAGGTGGTGACTCCACTGAGTACTCTAACTATCGTCCCATAGCTCTACTGTCTCCACTTGCTAAAATAATGGAGAAATGTATCCACAAACAATTAATAACCCACCTACTCCACTACAATCTCTTAGCTAACTGTCAACATGGTTTCCGTCCTTTCCACAGTACCACCACAGCCTTGCTATCCTTTACCAACTGCATCAACAAAAATCGCAATAATAATATTCTTTCCTCAGCATTCTTTGTAGACCTATCTAAAGCCTTCAACATGGTCAACCATCAACTTTCTCCTCCATCTACTAAAGTCACTATCTCTTGATAATTCTGCTATGAACTGGTTTACATCCTACCTGGAAAACCAAAAACAAGCAGTTCTCTGGCAAAACCATCTTTCAGACCTCCTTCCCACCTCCCTAGGTGTCCCACAGGGGTCCATTTTAGGTCCACTGTTATTTTCCATTTTTATAAATGACCTTCATCTCTCTATTCCACTCTACCTGCATTCAATATGCTGACGATTCTACAATCATTTGTTCAGCTTCATCCCAAACTGAACTTCATTCTCTCACACAAAAATTCTATCCTTCACCACTATAAAATAATGGTTCTCCAACCACTGTCTTCTCCTCAACCCAAAAAAAAAAAAACAAAAAACAAATTATTGCTCTTTACACCCTCTCACTTATCTCCCCCTCTTCATTTCACACTTACATCCAACAATGGTACCATTATTTCTCCAGATCCCACCACCAAACTCCTAGGTATTACAACTGACAATCAACTAAAGTTCGACACTCACATAAACACTACAATAAAATCTACTAACAAAAAACTTGGATCCCTCTACAGAATCAAACATTTCCTGACACCACTAGCCAGAACCACAATAGCTAGAACCCACTTAATCTCTACCCTATTATATGCTTCCCCCATATATACCAATCTGTCTAAAAATAATCTCAACAAACTAGCTAGATCGTATAATAATATTGCCAGATTTGCTACTAACTCTCTATACAGGACTCATCACTGTCAAAATCTAAAACAACCAGGCTGGCTCGAATTACCTCACCTATTACAATTTAACCAACTTATAATCACCCATAAAGTCCTTCACCAACCCAACACCCCAATTCTATCTACCCTCATAACACCATATAATAACTTGAGGAATCTACGCTCCACTAACAAAATGCTGATGCACACTTCCTTATCAAATAATTTAGCAGGGGACTCCATATTCTCTAATTCAGTTGGTAAAATATGGAATCACTTACCACAAAACCTTACAACCCTAACCTCTCTCCTACTATTCAAAACTAACTTAAAACATTTCCTTACTAATCACTGGTTATGATCTTGCACCAACCCTGGCTAACTGGTGTGTTCAAACTATCTGTTACCATCAAAACATAAAATTCTCATTCAGAACTAGGCATGGAACTATTTTCTAAACTAACCTACCTTTCTCAATTCCTAACACTGTCTTTCCTGAGTACTACGTATCATGCTGAACACTTCTATTCATCCCCTTTCAGTGCTTTTTGTAAATTTTATTATACTGAAGATGACTAACACTATTTTAAAGTCATGTAGTAAATTTTTTGTATTAGATGTTTCTGTTTCTGTATATTTTTAATATGTATTATAGAATGTCTTTGAACTTGGAGCTTTTCTCCCCGGGCCTCCACTGAAAATGGACATGTATCCAGTTGGACTAGCCCGGTTAACAAATGTAAAATAAAATAAAAATAAATAACGAAGTTCGCAGATGACTGAAAACTAGGAGCTATAATCGAAACTCCTAACGATGTGGACATCCTACAAAATGGCCTCACTGAGACAGATGCCTGGTGTCAAAGCCATGGCCTCAAGCTCAATGCCAAAAAGTGCATTGCCATCCCCTTTGGTAAAAACTCTGTACCCATGAACTACAACATAGGTGGTAGTATACTTAAAACCGAAAGTGTGATAAGAGACCTTGGGACACAGGTGGACAGTAGTCTCTCCTTTGATAATCACATCGCCACAGTAGTCAGGAAATCCTTCTACATGGCACACCTCATCACAAAAGGTTTCTCATCTAGAAAAAAAAGAGGTCATTGTTCCCCTCTACTCATCACTCATTAGACCCATTATAGAGTACAACGCCCCTTTTGGTATTTACCTCACAAGACATATACAACAACTGGAAAGGCCACAGAAATACCTCACAAAGAGGATTACCAGCCTCAAACAGATGCCCTACACAGGCCGTCTCAAAAACTCCAGCTTTACTCCATCGTATATCGCCTACTCAGAGGTGATCTATGCCTATCATACAAAGCTATGTCAAACCCAGAGCTATTGGACATGCTCCACTTAAAGAAATCCCAATCCCTCTGAGCTACACGCTCTAGGGACCTAAACCTTGTCACCACAATAAACAGAACATGCCGGAGGGATAGATTCCTGTCCTAGAGACTTCCCATACTCTGGAATAAACTACCTATCTATATCAAACAAAGCTCTTCATTAGCACTCTTCAAGAAAAATCTTGATGACTGGATGGGAAATAGGAAATTCACCCCAGGGATCACCTCTGTGGCTCTGCTCGACAGTGGCACAGGAAAATAATTTTCTTGGGTGGCAAAAGCCAGGGTACCTTTTTGGCTGAGCTTGTATAGGCCACAGGGCCGATAGCCTAGTACCTACCTATGAACCTATGAATAAAGCATTGATATTTGGAGAGAGAAGAAGATATCAGCAAAGCAGGCTATAACAACAAGTACATTTGTAAAAGGAATGCAAAAATGTTTTTATTTTATTTTTCCTTTGACTGGGTTAGTCTCAATCAGCTATTGGCCTATTTTTAAGGGAGATCCAAGATAGTATTTATACTACTCGGGTAACTTTGCTCATGGCATTGGGGAATTTCCTCTCCTCTAATCTTTTCAATAGGTGCTGTGAGATCTTTTACATCCAATTGAGCTATCGCAACTCAATTAGATGAGACCTCTGTTTAGTATCTCATTTGACGATTATTGATTGGATGGTCAAGATGATTCTGTACTAAAGAATGTGAGGATGTATTTAAGTAGGAATATGACAATAAGTGAGAATTTGATCCCCAAATTAATAATGATAGAAAAGATGTGCAATGGAAAGGGAAAATAGAATAAAATAAATAAAATGCTTCAGGTTTTCAAAACAAAGCCCATAGGTAATTGGTGCAACAGAGATTTAGGAGCGGCTTATGCTGGACACATGTTTCAAGTATTTAGGAGAAATTTGTGGAAGAGCAGAATGTGTGAGATGGTATAGCAAAACAGTATTATTAAATGAGTAATCTAGATGTCATTATTATTATTATAGTGTGTTTTCAGTTATATTTGACATGCATTAACAAAGCCTAAAGACCTAAAAGAGTTGGTTATGTTTTTGATCACCAGCAGAGATATGAACGGCACAAAATGTATGACAAGGAGATCTATCAACATCCATAAAATGAGATGTAAAGTAAGATGGTAAATGAGCTTGTTTGTTACCAGTTGAATAATGGATCTAATTTAGAACATTGAATCACCACTTTGCCAAACCACCATTCATCAAGACGGCATCACCAAATTCACAATACATCTAGTGACAATGTCGTCAGATACACATTACTGAAAATTGTGGTCATCCAGAAGCATGCACAATACCATGACCCAGTAGTGCTAAACATGTTCGATAGAAAATAAAACACTGGCCATGATTTTCAATGATCTGTACTTCAATGATGTTGTCACTTAATGTAATGAGAACTCGATGAAGTCATCTCAATGGTTGGTGGTTCGACAAAATGATAATTTCATGTTTTAAAATAGATCATGAATAACAAACTTCAGCATTATTTTTCATGCTGCATTTGATGACTTGATGTTTGTGTGAAAGAAAAGCAAATGCTGTATCAATAAAATACCAGCAGAAATAATACATGATTGTGAATCATCATTAATCCATGATTTTTAAGCTAAAACTTTTATGCTGTGCTCACCACTGTACAACTGAGTTCAGCAAACTATCTTCTCCTTTTATATTTAATATGACTATGGAGACTTTGTAGGGCAAGAGTTCAGCAATGTATGAAACCTGTTACCTGCATAATTTTTATCATAAACAGCATGCTTTTGTAAATTATTTACATGCAGCATATATAGGATCACAAAAGCAGGAATCATGTCTGTTAGTTTAATAAACTGATGCACATCGGCACACACACACACACACACACACACACACACACACACACACACACACACACACACACACACACACACACACACACACAAGTAATAAAAGCAAGAGGTTAGGGAAGACCCCACAATACTCACTAGTGATTGTAAATATGTGAAAAATTGTAATTTGTGACACATCTCATTCTGTCTGGTTGAGAAGTATTTGTCAAGTAGATGCAAACTGTATGTATTTAAACACTAAGAACTACTGCCAGTTTAACAGGTTAGATCTCTTCAAATTTTTGTCTTTCCATAAAGTCTGATAACCACGACAGCTCCCACTTTACTTGAAGATTTGCATTTATATTTTTATATATACAATATACCTATATAATTTCAAATGCACAACTTTTCCTTTCTTTCTTAGTTGCAGGTACCGATCAATATACTATTTGAATTATAGCTCTACCCTTGTATATTTTGTACTGCTGATGTTTAGTATCATTTATCTAGAATAATATGACTCTTCCACTAGACTCACCAACACATATGTTTGCAAGGGACCAGCAATTCTAACCACTGTAGCAAGTGATCAAAACTATCTACATTACTAGTAGACCTTAATAAATGTTAACTGTGGCCTTCCATTAATATAGCAATTTCATGCATCAGATCACATGCCTACTCTGTAAAAGGGAGGTACAAAGCTTGCAGGAACAATAATAATGTGAACAAATCATCAATAATACCCTTGTAATTTTCTTGACAAGTAACCTGCCATCTTTGTGTAGTTATCATTTGAAGAAGTCATGTGATCTGTCTTGTGCATCTATCACATCATACATGTTACAAGTGAAATAAGAGCACATTTGTTCAAGCTGATCAATCAAAAATGATGCTTACAAAAGGTCCTTAATAGTACATGTGTAATTCTCTATCTTTGAACTGATAAAAATCATCCCATAGAGGTAACACATAAATATATCCAATGCTGCCGGACTGAAATATTCACATAATAAAGCTTGGATGTGACAAAGAGCTGTTAATTAGTTACTGCTTAAGTTGACTTTGAAGTTTATAATTAACAAGGACAACCAATTAGACCATTTGCTAAATAAATGTTCATACCACCAGATACAAAAGGGAATAAAACAACCTTGAGCAGTGAGTAACAACTTTTTTACTCCTTAAAGGGAACCGTAATCTGCCATGGTTATGTTTGTACTGCATTTTGTACAGAGGTATTGGAAGAACAGTTACAGAGAAATGGTCATAGCAAGAGCTCTTGATGACCACATCATGCTGTTCAATAAGATATTATTTAAATATTTATCCGTCTTAATAGTCGCTAGCAATAACAGGTCATAGTAATTTATATGCAGTTCGTTGTGGAAGGAAAGTCTAATATATTGCCTCTAAAACATTTTATTTATTATTTTTATTTTACATTTGTTGACCGGGCTAGTCTAACTGGATATATGTCCATTTTCAGTAGAGGCCCGGGGAGATAAGCTCCAAGGAAACAAATAAAATCACATATACAAAAATTAATGTATACAATGAACATTGCAGGTGCAGTACAGAGAATAATCAAAGAGGTCATTCGTTCATAACATAGTACAAAATTTACAGATACAATTAGTACAATACAAAATGTAGTTGCAATGCATAATAAAGAAAGAGATGGCAGCTGAATTATACAAAATATTAGTATACAAGTAGTCATAAAGAAAAGTAGGAGCTGAAATTATACAATATATTAGTAAAAGTAGTCTCCTTAATGAGATTCTGAAGATGTAAGTAATAGTATAGAAGGACAAGGTAAGTTGTTTTTAGGAAATGGAACTTGATTACTGAGAAGAGGAGGGTAGGTTGAACTAAGTAAGAAGAGCTAGTTGATCAGTCAGGTTTAGTACAGGGGCACAACCAATGTGTTCTGAGGAAAAGTTTCAATTTGGTT
Source organism: Protopterus annectens (assembly GCF_019279795.1). NCBI lineage: Eukaryota > Metazoa > Chordata > Ceratodontiformes > Protopteridae > Protopterus > Protopterus annectens. The sequence goes on from NC_056738.1 coordinate 282,252,459, forward strand.
TTAAAGAGTTATATAGATGGAAGAGAGGAAAGTTCATTAGGAAGAAGGTTCCAGGATTTTCCAACAGTATTAGAGAAAAGAGAGACCCCAGCCCTGTTGTTTGATTTACAAATATTTACAAGAAGTTTATGTGATGATCGTAGGGTCTTTAGATTGTTGTCGGGGGTAATGAGGGTAGATAGTATAGGGGTATTGGTAGGTTGGTAAACGGTTTTATGAGCAATGGTCAGTTGGTGGAATTTAAGCTGATTTTGTAATTCAAGCCATCCTAGCTGCTTTAGATTAAAACAGTGGTGGGTTCTGAAAGGGTTACCTGCAGCAAATCTGGCTATGTTATTGTAGGAGTTTTCCATTTTATTAAGGTTGTTTTTAGAGAGATTAGTGTATATGGGTGAGGCATAGAGGAGAGTCGAAATTAGATGGGTGTAAGCAATAGTTATTCTAGCTGCAGGAGAGAGGAAGGGTTTGATCCTGTAGAGACAGCCTAGTTTTCTATTAACAGATTTTAGAGTATTGTTAATATGTGTGTCGAAGTTAAGGTTGTTATCTATGGTGATACCTAGTAGTTTGATAGTTGGATCTGGGGATATGAGAGTACCATTATTGGATGTTACTGTGAAGTCTATTGGAGGGACTTACAAGTAGGAGTAAAAAGGAGGAGTTTAGTTTTTGGGGGTTCAGAAGGAGACAGCGCTGTGTAAACCATTGTTCAACTGTGTTAAACACATTTTGGGTAAGGGAGTGAAGTTCAGATATAGATGTGGCTGAGCATACAAATGTGGAATCATCTGCATATTGTATGCATGTAGCTTGGGGGATTGCTAGGTGAAGGTCGTTGATAAATATAGAAAACAAGAGAGGTCCTATTATGGACCCTTGAACACCAATGTTAACAGGCAGATGGGTAGATAGAATGTTATGCCAAAGTACAGCCTGTTGTCTGTTATCTAAGTAGGACTGGAACCATTTTATAGTTAGTGCATCTAGTGACAGGGATTTGAGGATATTTATAAGTATCTGGTGATTTACCATATTGAATGCCTTAGACAGATCTATAACCAGTGCAGAGGAAAGCATATTGAGGTTATGTTTTTTGTTAATACAGTCAGTAAAGGAAAGGAGGGCAGTAATAGTGCTGTGGGAAGGTCTGAAACCATGTTAAGAGTTTGAAAGTAAGTTATTTTGGATTAGGTGGTCTAGCAATTGTCTGAAGATGCATTTTTCCATGATCTTTGCTAAGGGAGAAAGTAGGGCTATGGGATGGTAATTGGAGAGTTCAGTAGAGTTCCCACCCATGTGAAGGGGGATAATATGGGATACTTTCCAGATTTTAGGGATGTGTCCTTCACTGATGGTTCTATTGATGAGAATGGAAATGGGATAGGCGATGGATGTGGCTGCCTTTTGTAGATATTCAGCAGGTAGTTGGTCTGCTGAAGGAGAGCCTGGTTTCAGTTTTTGGATAAGGGTAAGAATATATGTTGTTGGGACTGGTTGCAAGAGAAATGGAGGGGATGGGTTAGAGTTAGAGTTGGATATAGTTAAGTTCTGAGTAGATAACTGACTGGCAAGAGTTTGAATGGCCTCAGTGAAGAAGATATTAAAGGCATTAGCAGTCTGCTTGGGATTCTCCTGGTCTGTGCCTTGTGGGTCTGGTGTGATGGATTGACCTGGGTGTAATAATTGATTAATACCCGCCCAGAACTTTTGTGGTTGATTATGGTGAGTCTGTTGGAATTGTAGGTAGTAGTTTCTTTTGTCAGACAGTAGAGCTTTTTTAGTTTCATTTCTCAGCTGTCTGAAGTTTTGTTGGTCTACTGGGTTTTTAGTTAAACAAGATTTATCCCAGTACTTATTTCTGAGATGGATTTTTTTGCCTGGTTTCTTTTGAAAGCCACGGGGCAGATTTAGTTCCCATTCTAATAGAGTGGGTTGGTGCATGGTGGTCTAGTATGGCTAGGAAGTTAGAATTAAAGTAATTAACAGCTTCCTCCAGTGTGAGGTATTTTAAGGGAGACCAGTTACATTCTCTCTGGAAGAGATCGGGGTTGAAGATTTTCTTGGTTCTAATTGTCCAAGATATGGTTGGATTAGGTAGATTGGATTTAAGCCTGATGATGTAGGTTAGTGAGTGGTCACTTACATCATCAGGGAGGGATTCCAGCTTCATATGTCTGGGGATGATTATTTATGATAATCCAATCTAAGGTACTTTCTTTCTTATTAGGCTTGTTTATCCTGATAGGGGAGGTAATGGTTTGAGAAAAAACAAAAAGGTTAATATGGCTGATAGGGTGGCTACTGCTACAACACTTCCAAACAATGTTAAAATCACCTAGGATTATGGTTTCTTGGGGTAAATTTTGGGATAACCAACAAAGGATATTTTCTATGGTGGTAATGTTATTACCAGGAAGAAGGTAGATACAGATAATATAGATGGATATGAATGTGTTAAGTTGAAGCTTGGTAATAAGAATTTCTGCGTTGAAGTCTTGAGGTGGTTTATAGTCATAGGTAGTAATCTGTAACCCAGATTTAAATAGGATAGCTACACCACCACCCTTTATGGTTGCATGGTCAAGTTGCAAAATATTATAACTGGGTGGGGTGACTTAATTGTCTTTAGTTACAGGTTTTAACCAAGTTTCTGTTAAACAAAGAATGTCAAAGGAGTAGACTTCCAAGAGAGCATGGAGTTGTCCATCTTTGTTATTAATGCTCCGTATGTTGATGTGAGCTAATAAGAGTGAGTTAGGTGGTTTGATAAGGGAATGGATAGTAAATGGGTTGGGGTTGAGGAGTTGAGTGGTAGTAGCAGTTGTTGGGCCTGGGTTTGGGTGAATGTCTCCATCTTTTAAACAGAAGAGTAGTGTTTGAAGTCTAGGATTTGGGAATTTTCTATATAGAGGTAGAGATTTTCTGGGATTGGGAGAGTCGTATCTAATGTGGGCTATCCTATGGTATTTTGCTAGTAAATAGCTGGGTGTAGATGCTATGTTAACATGGTTAGTGAAAATAGGTAGAGAAGGAGGGGTAGATAGCTTATTGAGGTAGAGAAGGCATGGATATAATGTATATTCATAGGAGCTTAGCAGGTAAGCTAAAGTTAGAGGTAGTAGAAGTGTAAGTATGAGTAACCTCTGTAAGAGGGCTGGGGTGGGTAGCTTATACATCTGGAAGGGTAAGTTTTTAGGTTGCTGTTAAAGGCTTGGAGGTATACTTGGTGTGGAAAGGAATAGGTGGAGGGTGTGGTGGGAGAGATAGGGAGTGGTAAGTGAAAGGAGGGAATTGGAGTTAAGTGGCCAATGGTGAAGGGTTTGTGATTGGTGGAAGAGTGAAGGGGTGTGGTCAGATGGTATAAGAATAGGACCCCTGGGGGTGTGTGGGATTTGAGGGTAGGGTAGGGGAGCGGAGTGAGCCCGCAGGGCAAATGGAGTGGTTAGAGACAAGTAGAAGCTAGAGAAGAAACTATCAGCAATGCTAGTAACTGAGGGAAAGTTAGGCAAGTCAGGTGTGGGAAAGATCAGAGATAAAACAGAAGTCTGTGAGAAAAACAACAGGTGGGTGTAGACAGTTGAAGTAAAGGGTAAGTGAGAAAATAAGAGCAGTTCTAGGACTTAAGAGATGTAGTGTAATTAATGAAGAAATACAGAGGGATACGCCGGAGATAAAGGATGGGATAACGGTGGCACTCAGTGGGCAGATCTAGTATTGCAGGCAAGTATGTAAGGGAGCTAGTTGGTTTAGAACTAGGGAAGGAGTGATAGCTAGTAAAGGGGGTTATTATAAAGTAGAAGAGGTTTGTTGGATACAGAGTAGATAGGAGGGGGGTAAAGGCTGTTGGCTGTTCAGGTTTGTGGCGTACTTTAGAACCTCTGAAACAATAGTAGACGGTGGTCAGCTTTACAAGCAGGACTTAGACAACCACATACTTTCTTGCTTCCTTGAGAGGGGGTGCAGGGAAAATAAGGCTGTTAGATGAGACCGCAGGTATTTTGATAGGGTCCTTTGTCACCAGGAAGGTAGGTTCTTAGAAACTATATCAGGAACAGTGCAATGGGAGAAGAGTACTTTAGGGAGAAAGAGAGACAAACGTGGAGGAGAGAAAAAAGAGTTCGCACATAGCAGGCAGTTATGACAATTAAACAAACAGAAAAGCTTTACATGAAGACACAATTAATAAAGTAGCTTATATTCATGCCCTTGTTTATGAAAGAAACTATTGGAATCACTTTTAATCTAGTAGTAGTGTGACATTATAAAGTAGTCTAAACTAGCATTTAGAGGAACTCTGAATCAGGTTTACTAAAACTGGGAGCAAGCAAAAGCTAAAACAAAAACATAAGCTTCTAATATCCAAATATAAACTATACCAGCAAAAAATAAAAAATAACTGGAAAGCTGCCTTAGAGAGAAATTACTGTAATACTTTATGCAGGGACAGCGAGTTTACAGTGTGGAATACAACACTGAAAAAAAAGAAAAATAATACTGTCACTAGAGATGCTACACCTGGAGGGCTTTCAGCTGCAATTAGAGCAAATATGGCATCCAGGGTTTTAAAACCTTTGGTGTGTTGTACCTGAGCAATCACTTGGGGGTGGGGGAAGGGAGGGAAACCTTCAATTGGAATTTAAAGTAGCAGGAGAGAATCCAAGGGACTCTGCTAAACCTAGCTAATTATCAAGGACAGCCAAGGAAATAAGGTAAACATACAGGCACGGTGCACCCTTGTTCAAGGACTGGAAGGTTTCTCCAAGAAAAACTATGTGTAGGAATTACAGGTGGAAGTTGTATGTTGCTTACTAGTCTACAATGGCAGATTTTATTCTCTTTTATATTTGTATTCCCCTTTGCTCATTGTTTGCTGCACACAATGTAGCTAAAGATAAAAGCAGCTGGAGACTTTGCACCTCTGTTTGGTGTTTAGTGAAGAACAAGTATTGAGGAGGAGGAGGGACTAAAGGCTATGACTATTGAGAGGGGCTAAATACCTTAACATATAACAAATTATCAACAGTGAAATGGATGAAAGGGGTGGGGGTTGGGGTGGAGGTTGGCTAAGAGGAAGAAGGTTTGCAGCTATTGCCCCTGGGGTATGCACTCTAGCTGACTATAACAGATTTTAACAAGGCATAACAGTAGTTACAAAAGCTGGCACCTACACTACACAAGCGGCAACAACAAGGTTCCTGGAGTTAAACCAGGGGCTGCAGTCTATTTTTGGATGATTGCTGGTTAGAATTTTCTTTGCTTTCAGCTGGAGTGAGAGGATTCCTTTCTCACACAAGTGGGGGGGGGCAAAGCGATCAGGTCCGCAGTGGCTACTACACAAGCGGCAACAACAAGGTTCCTGGAGTTAAACCAGGGGCTGCAATCTATTTTTGGATGATTGCTGGTTAGAGTTTTCTTTGCTTTTAGCTGGAGTGAGAGGATTCCTTGCTCACACAAGTGTGTGTGTGTGTGGGGGGTGGCAAACGCGATCAGGTCCTCAGTGGCTACTACACAAGTGGCAACAACAAGGTTCCTGGATAATGATGTTCATTTTCAGATTTTTACATTTTAAGCAGGGTTCTATTCTTAGTTATGATGGCTTTTGTAGAGTTCTGAAGGCATTGCTGATGCTACTATAACTACTGAACCTCGACATACCTAAGCTAAAGTAAGACACAAGTAATGGTGCTGACGTAGGAATGTTCAAAAGTGCAGATCAAAACAGCAACAATATTGACAGCATTTTGACCAGGCAGGAAATTAGTACTTACAGCTCTGACAGTTATTTGGATAAGGACCCCAACATCGACCCATGCAAGATTTATGACATTTTCCACCTGTAAAAGAGAACATAGCCTCTTTAGCATACAGTATGAAAGACCATACGTGTGATACATGATACTTTCCTTTTTACATTTTAAAACTCAAACTTCTTCACTGATGAATGCAGTGTGTGCAAATACCATAAGTTCCACATAGATTTCTAACATTTTCTTTATGTAAAACTAAATTTGAAGTTCTTTTAAA